>NC_134585.1:23860149-24171815 GCF_037038515.1 Microtus pennsylvanicus
TCTCAGAGGGAGACAGGCAACATCTACACCCCCTCCTAAGACAAAAGGGAGACATGATCCCACCGAAGTTTACTCTGGGAACCAGTGAGTTTATTTTGCTTCCTTGCAGAGCTTAGGTGATGGGTTTCTTACAGTGGTGTGGGTGCTCCTCCCATAAGGCCACACCCAGGAGACATGAGGTGTTCCTATACCCACCCCCAACCCCAGTCTTCCTCTGGCCCTGCCCCCGGGGTACATGCAACAAAGATAGAGTTGCACACAACAGTTGATGAAGAGCATGGATGCTCGGTGTTGTTCTTTTGCCGAACTACAGTTCCCAGCGTTCTCCTGGATATGGACATTTCCCAGAAGCCTTTGCATTCCTCGCGTAACGTCTTTACCCTCTAACCTGCAGCCAGCCAGCAATTAAGAACAACACTCCATTCTTCTGTGATGTGTGTAAACCATCAAGAAGTCCAGCTGGGATGATCTTTTGCAAGGGGATGCAACTGCTTGGCTTGAAGGACAGTCACTTATGACACTGTCCTTGCTCTATTTCGTTGTCTTACTCTGTAGTCCAGGTTGGTTTTGAACTCCCAGAGGTCTGCCAGCCTCTCCTCTGGAGTGCAGAGTAAGCATGTCCTGCCTTGCCAGACTTCCCTCTTCTGGTGCTAGGGTCAGCAGCAAGAGTCTGGGCCATGCTAGCAAATGTTCTACCATAGTGGAGCAATTAAGTTCATGTGTATTGCCTTACTTTAACATATTTCTTTAAAAATCACCTCAGCCGGACAATGGTGGCACACATCTTTAATCCCAGCACTCGGGAGGCAGAGGCAGGTGGATCTCAGTGAGTTCAAGACCAGCCTGGTTTATGAGAGCTAGTTCCAGGACAGGCTCCAAAGCTACAGAGAAACCCTGTCTTGAAAAACCAAATAAATAAATAAATAAATAAATAAATAAAATCTACCTTTATTAGATCTGGGTGTGGTGGCAAGTACCTTTAATCCCAGCACTCGAGAGGCAGAGGCAGGCAGATCTCTGGGACTTTCAGCCTGACCTACAAAGATAGTGACAGGACAGCTGAGCTGCTATATAGAGAAACCCTGTCTCAAAAACAAAAACAAAAGAAAAAAAACCCAAAAACCTACTTTTATTATTTATTGCATTTCACAAAAGTAAATGCTCGAAGTCACACAAACCAGGTATGGTGGTGCACATCTGTACAATCCTAGCACCTGGGAGGCAAGAGAAGCAAGAGGAATTCAAGGCTAGCTCTGGCTATGTAATCTAGGACAGCCTTGGCTACATGAGACCTTGTCAAGAAGAAAAAAAAAAGAGTTAGGAGAATGGCTCAGTTGGTAAAGTGTGCATAAGGATCAGAGCTGAAGGGCCAACAGAAAGTGAAGAGTGATTGAGGAAGATACTTGTCAACCTCTGGCCTCTATACATGTGCGTGCGCACGCGCGCGCGCACACACCCCAACGAACTCCTTCCTACATGTACACATGGACACCCACGCTCCTCCCCACATGCACACATGAATGTGCAAACACACACACACAAGCATATACTCCTCTCTGCATGTGCACATGGACACACACACATACAAATAAATACAAGCAGAGAAAGTGGTTTTTTTGTTTCTTTGTTCATTTGTTGGCTTGCTTGCTTTGTAGTGCATGCTGGCCACATAGAGCTGCATCTCAGGTAAGACTGGTACTAATGATGTTCAGCTGGATTGAGTGTCATTGATAGTCACGTGTCCCCTTATCCCATGGTGTTCAGTGAGCCCTTGCTGTATCCCAGGCACCTGAGGAGGGCCAAGAGGACGGAGAGAAGGAAAATACAGTGTCTCCTTGGCTGAGTTTCCAGGGCTGAGATGGGGGTTCTGGAGGGCAGGAACAGTCAGCATGCTCTCAGCAGTAACCAGGACCCAGTTTTGTGAAAAGTCTCTGCAAAGGTGACGTTAAAATGGCGATCTTGGCAAGGAGCCTTTTGCTTGAGGCATGTAAGGAAAAGCATTCTGTGCAAAGGGAACAGCGCAAGCAAAGGCATAAGGAAGCCAGAGACACTTAGTGCTGCAAGAGTGTAGATGGCGGTGAGGCTAGGCAGGCGAGGAGGTGGCGAATACCCAGGACTTTGGATTGGATTCTGTAGGTGTCCTGGACGTATTCCTATCACAGGGTGTTAAACCTGAGCTCTAGGCTGAGGGCATAGATGATAGAGGCCATATCTAGCATGCATGAGGTCCTGGGTTCAATTCCCAGCACTGGTGTGTGTGTGTGTGTGTGTGTGTGTGTGTGTGTGTGTGTGTGTGGCTGGCCATGTTTCACATGGAACTTCAGTGCCTCGCCTGTGCCTCTGAGCCTTACTGTGAACTTAAAGACATGCTTCCCAAAGAGGTCAAGGAATTTGGCCAAATAAAACATCAAACCCACAGCAAAGGCGAAATCTCAAACCAAATTGTCAGCCTTCGAGCCCTAAACCTAGCCTAAACTCTGAAAGCCACTAACGGAAGAGTTTGAGGACACCCATTAAACAAGAATCTGTGGAGCACCTCGCCTCGCCCCCATCCCTGTTCTCCACCCCGTGCCTGGTCCTGGTGCTGTGAGACAGGAAGACCAAGCAGGAGGGTTGCAGGCAGTCGTGGGGTGCCCCGTCTCTTCAGCTTTAGAAATCTCTGCAGGAGTCACGTCCCCTCGCACCCCGCCCCCCCCCCCCCCCACAAAGTTGCTGAAGAACACAAAGGGCCGTTGTTTCCTGCCTGGCCGCCGGCTTACTCCATTTCCCTCGTTTGTCTGCTCGGCAGCAGGAGCAAAGGGCAGCGGCTATCAGAGGCGTCTGGAGAAGGCGCTGGCCGCCTGGTTAATGGGCCACCGGGGACTTAGGCTGAGAAGGAGGATGGGGGACTCGGGACCCGGGACAACCCCGGCGGCCGCGCCCTACGCTCTGTTCAACGTGCGGGAGTCCTAGAAGCAGACTCAGCCGATGAGGCAATCGGGGGCAAACGTGCTCTCCTGCCCGTCTGCGGGCTCCCGGGCGGGGACCGGGTGGCAGCGTTGGCCCCTCCCCCACCCTGGGCTTCCAGGGTCGGCTGAGGAGTACCCAGACCCTTGAGCACACGGGGTAGGGTTGAGGTAGGGGTAGGGTTGAGGTACGTGAGCACACATGCCTAAAGCCTCCCCTTGCAGTTCAGCCCTTCTAACTTCATTCCCCAGGCAACCGTTGTTCTGTTCCGCTCCAGTCCCTCCACCCCCAGAAGCACTGACAGACACACCCGGACAGGGTGCCAACCCGCAGACACACCTGGGCAGCCCGACGTGGGCGCGCACGCGCTGGGGCACTTGTTTGGAGAAAAGTTCTAAGCCTCTTGACTCCCCTGTTGTCTCAGGCCTGTTGGAACAAGGACTGGGCTGCGTGTCCTTACATAAGTTAGTTAACTTCTCTGAGCCTCAGAAAGCTAAATCTGCTGAGCAGGGAGGATGGAAGTTATTATTAGGTTGTCGTGGGGATTTAAAGATACTAGTGGGGTTAGAGAGACGGGAGTGAAGAGCACTGGGTGGTTTTCCAGATGACCCCAGTTCATTTCCCAGCATCCATATGGCAGCTCACTAAGGTCTGCAATTCCAGCTCTTTTCTGGCCTCTGCAGGCACCAGGCATATATGTGGTGCACAGGTATCCATGCATGCAAACAAAACATGCACATAAATAAACAAATAAAAACTTGAACAGAGTGGCTAGCGTGTCAAGTCCCATTATTCACGAAGACTCACCCAGCACATGATGGGATAGCTTCCCTGAACTGAACTGATGCCCACGGCCCCGTTCGTCACTGAAGCAAGGCCGTTCCCCACTTTTCCCCTTTCGATTTATACTCATAGAGCCTTCTGAATGAAAATAAGGACATGGTTGCTCCTAGGTGTGGTTGGGGAGACTGGTTTTATTGTAGGTATGAGGGGCACAGAGAGGGGTATCTGGAAGGATCCAGACGGAACTGGGCCATGAGAGGAGAGGAGAGAGGCAGGGAGAGCAGGGGAGGCATGATGAGAGAGAGCATAACTGGGCCAAGGGGGGAATTGAGGACAAAGAGGCCAAGAGGACCAAGGGCGTGTAGGGCCAAAATGACTGACTGAATTAAGTAGGAATCAGAAGCTGGGGAAAGGGAAGCCCCGCCCCTGTTTGGAGAGGTTTAGGGTAGGGGGCGGGGTGAGAAGTGTGGGAGGAGTCACAGGTACCCAGTGAGACTTGTTGGGTGGGGGGTTTCTTTAGGACCAGACATTTTCTACTTTAGAAAAGCCATCTGAGCCGCACTGTGATGGTGCAGACCTTTAATCCCAACACTTGGGAGGCAGAGGCAGGAGGATCTCTGTGAGTTCGAGGCCAGCCTGGTCTACAAGAGCTAGTTCCAGGACTGATGGGACTGCTACACAGGGAAACCCTATCTGGGGGTGGGGGGAGAAGGAAGGAAGGAAGAAAAGAAAGAAAGAAAGAAAGAAAGAAAGAAAGAAAGAAAGAAAGAAAGAAAGAAAGAAAAGAAAGGCCATCTGTTGACCCAGGACTTGAAGCTAATTTCCTTGCTAATTCTTTCCTTCCTTCCTTCCTTCCTTCCTTCCTTCCTTCCTTCCTTCCTTCCTTCCTTCCTTCCTTCCTCCCTCCCTCCCTCCTTCCCTCCCTCCCTCTCTCCCTCCCTCTCTTCCTTTCCTCCTTCCCTGATCCTTGCGAGGAAGACTGTTTATTTGTGCTGGCAGCCTAGGGTCATTGCCCAGCACCCCTAGCGGTACTTGTGGCCTGCCCGCCTGGGTTGATGCCAGCTCTAGCCCCTGACTCATTGCAATAAAGCCCCTTCCTGCCCATCTCTCCATCCATGCAACAGGGACCGGAAGCCTGCTCTCTTGTGTCTCCCGGGACTGTTGAGGATGAGTCAGATACCGGGTGGGGAAAGCCGGAGAAGCTGAAAGAGGCTCTTACCAGAGTTGACTGGCTAGCTGATGCAAGGTTTGGGTTTTTCCATGGAACCTAGTGCGTGCAAACAGGGATGGTTCCCAGCAAATGCCAGAATCCCTGTTCCCAACAGACTTCCTGGGGTAAGGTCTGTGATGCCAGGGCTCAGCCCAGGCTGCTACCCCTAGCTCTGTGACCGGAAGTATGCCTGTGACCTCTTAGCTCTCCTGCCTCTGATCTGTCCAGATGTGGCGTGGCTTTTCAGGATGGTGTGTTGCCTGATGCTATGAGGTGCTAGGCCTTGATCCTCTGTGCTTCCCAGCAGGGGTCCTGAGGCCCAGGGACCCTGAAGGAGGGAGGCAGGGTAGGACCACAGTGCCTTAATCAGACACTTGACCCATTCCATAGTCCTTAGGCATGAAGTCCATGGGATAAATGCAGAGAGTCAGAGATTAATGTCCCCTCAGACGACCCCCTTCCTGGACCCTATAATGCACAAGGGGCTGTCCTCAGATGTGATCCAAGTCTCAATCCTCTTACCAGTTCGTGTCTCGGGCCTCTGTTCCTTGTGTAGGGTGGAGACAGCAATGCCAACTCAGAAGGCAGACGTGAGGGAGGGAGGGTGCACCTACAATCCCAGTGCTGGGGAAACGAGGCAAGAAGGTCATGAGTTCAATACCATCCTGAGCTATATAGTATAGAGATTGTTATTGTAAAACATCTCCTTCAGAACCAGTCATTCTGTCCCCATCACAGGGGAGCCCAGGCAGGCTCTTGTCATAGGTCCAGGAGGTGGCAGTGAGCCCTGACATCTTCAGGACTGTATATCTTCCGCTAAGGTTTCCAGTTTCATCACGTGAGTTTTTCTGGGAAGAGCTGCTCAAAGTCAGTGTGGGTGACCCGCTCTGTCTGTGACCGGATGTAGACGGGCAAATGGAGGCAGGGAGAGAAGGAACAACTTGTCTCGGGTCACAGGGACAGGATTTGAACCTAGATCCTCTGAGTCAGATGGGGTACCCCACAGGTTCCAGACCATCTCGGTTTCACTCTGGTGAAAATGGTCCTAACCATCCTTGGCATCGGGAGGGAGTGTGGCTTAAGAAAGGTAGGGGAGTCCACAGGAGGTCTCTGTGCTGACCAGGGAAATAGAGGCCCACTTAGAGGGGGCTGGGTCTTAGGAGGAGAGAAAATGACGGAAGACAGTGATAAACACGAGGGTCGAGTTGGTGTGTGTCCATGTGGATGGGCGGGAGAGAAAGTGGTAAGGCAGAGGGGCTTCAGGATGGGAGTCCATCTCTGCCAGCCTCGCTGGGGCAGAGCACTCTAAGGTACACCCCCAGTGTCCCAGTCCTGCCTGCTTCCAGCTCCTCTCTTCTCCACCCTGTGCCTCAGTCTCCTCAAGGCCTTATACTTAGCCCACCCTGAGCCAGAAGGATAGGGGTCTGGGTGGGGGTGGGGGGCACCAGAAATTGGATTCTTGCCCAGGCAGCTCTTTGGCCATCTTCCTTTGTCTGGGGCCTGGCTATTTTTAGACGGTTCCCTCCCGCCCCTCTTCTCTCTGCCTCTGCCAGCTGAGGGAGGAAATGACTCACCTCAAACCCAGACAGGTAGCTGCAACCCCCATGGGCCCCCAGCAGGCTCTGGCTGCTGCAGCCCCAGGGTGGCCCTGCCACTGGGCCCTCACCCAACCAGGCCCCTTCATCTCCCAGGGCCTAGGGACAGGACTGGTTTCAGCCAGTGGAAGGCAGTGTGGGCTTGCCAGCAGGGGTAGGTGGGAAGATTCCAGAAACTGTGGCTGGGGTGGTAGAGAGCCCCTGTCAGTGGGGGGAAGGGCGGGAATAACAAGCCCTGGTGACAAGCTTCTGCCAGACTAGCTTGGTCCCAGGCTGCTTCCTGGTACCTCAGGGCTGGGCTATAAATTGGGGTGAGGGGTATCCAGGATTGAGCTCCTTTTCTTGGACCCCAAGACTCCTGACACAGAGGTCTGTCCTCTGAAATCCCTCCCCAGGGGACTTGTGGCCTTGGACTGCCTTTGGGGGGGGGGTAACTCACCTCTTTGTCACTCACAAGATGACGAAGCTCTTTCTCTTTTGTCCAGAGCTGGGTAACCCAGGCAGCTGCTCTGACACACCTGAGCCAGGTGACCCTGGCAAGTCCCTTCTCAGGGCCTGTGTCCTCACTGTGGGGTGAGGTCAGGTCTTTGCTATTTATTTCCTTATGAGCCAGGGTTTCGCTTTATATCCATGGCTGGCCTGAGACTTTTGATATAGGTAGACCAGGCTGGCCTTGAACTTGTGTGGACTCTCCTCTCTCAGCCTCTCAAGTGCTTGGGTTATAAACAGGAGCCACCACACCTGAAGGTCTGTTTTTTTTAATTACATTTATTTATTTACTTTTATGGGCCTGGAGAGATGGCTCCGTGGTTGAGAGTGCTTACTGCTCTTGCAAAGGTCCTGAGTTTGTTTCCCAATACCATGGAAGGCGGCTCACAACCGCCTGTGACGCCAGCTCCAGAGGACTTAACATCTCCAGCCCCACAAGTGCATGTACTCATATGTACATACCCACACACAGACACACATGCTCACATGATCAAAAATAAATTTTATTTATTTTTTTAAACACAGAGTCTCACTGTGAAGCCCTGGCTGCCCTGGAATTTACTATGTAGATGAGACTGGCCTTGAACTCACAAACAACTGCCTGCCTCTGCCTCACAAATGTTGGGATGGAAGTTGTGCGCCACCAAATCTGTCTTACAAATACAATCTTTTGTTTGTTTGGTTGGTTTTTCAAGACAGGGTTTCTCTGTGTAACAAGTCTGGCTGACTTTGCTTTGTAGACCGGCTGGCCTCGAACTCACTGAAATCCACCTGCCTCTGCCTCCCAAGTGCTGGGATTAAAGGTACCACCACTGTCCAACTCAACATATAAAATCTTTTTTAAAAACTTATTTTTAAGAACTATTTACTTCATGTGTATGAGTGTTTGCCTGCATGTGTATATGGGCACTACATGCCTAAAGAGACCGGAGGAGGGTGTCAGGTGCCCTAGAACTGGAATTACAGATGATTGAGGGGTGGTGGGAACTGAACCCAGGCCCTCTGTGAAAGCAGTAGTGCTCTTTTTTTTATTTTTTATTTATTTTTTTAATTTTTCAAGACAGGATTTGTTTGTGGAGCCCTGGCTATCCTGGATCTCACTTGTAGACCAGGCTGGCCTCTAACTCAGAAAGCTCTACTTGCCTCTGCCTCCTGAGTGCTGGGATTAAAGGCATGCGCCACCACTGCCTGGCAGCAGTAAGTGCTCCAAACTGGTGCTCATCTCTCCAGCCCCACTACATTTATGTGTACTTTTCTCTCTCTCTCTCTCTCTCTCTCTCTCTCTCTCTCTCTCTCTCTCTCTCTCTGTGTGTGTGTGTGTGTGTGTGTGTGTGTGTGTGTGTGTGTAAGACAGAGAGAGAGAACATACTGCAGTCATTTTCCTCCTACCCTGTCAGGGAGCCAGGGAGCAAGCACTTTTACCCACTGAGCCATCTCACAGGCCCCAAGGTTCTGGTTTTAAGTATGTATTTTAAATCGGGCATGACAAAACACACCCATAATCCCAACACTTGGGAGGCAAGAGAAGGAGGATCAGACCTAAAAGGTCAAACCTGGGGAGTCCAGAACCAATGAGATGAGTCAGAAGACAAAAGGCGCTCACTGCCCAGACTGATGACCCGGGTCTGATCTCTGGGCACCACACAGCAGAAGCAGAGAAGTGACTCCCCCTGGCTGTCCGCTGAGCTGACTTCTGTCTGTACATGGTGGCATGTGAACGCCGTATGTACATGGTGGCATGAACTAATAAATAAAAATATGATTAAAAATCAGCGAACTTGAAGACAACCTGGGCCACATGAGTCTCTGCCTGAAACACACACACACACATTTAAATTAAATATCTATTTTTATCAGTGGGCTTTTTTCAACAAAGTTCTGACTGCACCAAGGACAGGCAGGGGAGGGGAGTATCACAGGGGAGACTGAAGCTCCAGGCTATCCCATTTCTGCAAAGGCCTTGGGTGCATGGAAAACCCCTCTCTACAGAATCTGTTGCTTCCCTGAAAGGTACAGATGCTGTCTTTGTTGTTCTGGGGTTTCTGGAACCTTCTACCTAGGGATAAAATCTGGTTTTATAACGTCCAACCTTACTCAGCAGCTGGCCCACCAGCCCCTTGAGTTAGTTCCTCGGGGAAGCTCCTGTACCAATCTATCAAAAAGGCAACAAGAGTCTGTGGCATCTTCCAGAGTCACAATTGGCAGCTCAAGAGAAGGGCTCCAGGGTTCTGCCCCTGGGTGCCAAGATGGACAGCTTGTGCCTGGTTCTCTCCTGGAGGCATAGTCTGGGCGCTTGGCCCAGCTCAGGCTTTCCTGGTTTGTCCCTGGGGTGACGGCACCTTCAGGTAGCCATGGTGCAAAGTCAGAGCAGGAAAGGAGGGCAGAGGAAGGAAGTGGGGGAGCTGTCCTCCTACTGATAAGGCTGCTTGTCATGTGGGCTTTGGTCAGCCTGGGCCAAGTCAAGCAGCAGGGCTGGGGAAGGAAGAGAGGCTTGGTCTCAGATCAGACCCAGTATAACGCAGGGCACAGGTCACCCAAGGTCCCAGAGGCCTGGGCACAAGCACTGGAACACTACCCGAGTGACATCTGGTCTTCAGGCCATCCTCCTGGGTTCTCATGACACAGAATGAGAAGCTGTAAGGGGCCAGAGGACTCTCTCCTTTCACTTATACCCGCCCCCACCCCCCCATCCCAACTGGTCCCATGTACCTTCCAGCTGTCTGGCTGAGAACAAACCCAAGTCAACAGTTCCTCGAACTGTATTTCATCCTAGACTGTTCCAGCCCTGGTCGCCAGGCTCTAGAGCTATTAATATTGGCAGAAGTAGGTCAGACAATTTGATCATCGGGCATTATGATTCTACCCTGCTTCAGCAGTGATCCGGTGCAGGTTGGGCTCAGGGTCCTGAAGACTGGCTCCTGGCCTTTGAGATTCTGAACTAAGGACCCCGAGGGCCCAAGTAAGACTTGTGCCCAGGAACCTGAACACCTGCAAGTTTGGTGGCTGACAGGCTGGCAGCCGAGATGATAAATGGGAAGGGCTGCGGGAGGATGCTGGTAATTATAATGATGACATTTTACAAACAGTACCAGCGAGGAGTGCTTTCTGTTCCTGCTGGGACTGGACCTTGACATCCATCTGGACTTTTACACATTGCTTCAGCTCCACAAAGGTGTCCGACAGAGACAGGACCCCAGGCTTCAAGGAGGGCCCTGTGCCTTAGAGGCTTGACCACCTTACGGGACACGATTGCTACTTGCTTGGTGCTTGCAGCATTGGTGGTTCAGGAGTTCGGGGTTCAGGAAGTCAGTATTAGAGCACGGGGCCATGGGCTGGTAGCCAGCAGGTGGCAATGAGTGCCAGACGTGACCAGGCGGCTAGTGGCCAGGACAACACTTGGGGAGGCCAAGAACAGGACTGTTTCTGATTCCAGACATGGGTGGTGCCGCCTGGTACTGGCTGAGTGCTGGAGTCAGTGGCTGCTCCCTGGCCACTGCCATTCTCAAGTTGGCCCCTGGTCCTAATTCTCTTAGGAAGAGGAATTGTGGGGCATTTCCAGTAGGATCCTGCTTCCCTCAGAAGGTAGGAAAAGGAGAAAGATCTCTTCAAATACCCCTGCTTGTCAGGTCTACCATTTAGTGGGCCCTTTTCCTTAGATGGACACAGCTTGGTCTGAGTTTGTGGCTGCAAAGTGGCCCACAGGTGACCCTGGCAGAAGAGGTGGTGAGGCACAAATACCATGCAGACAGCTGTCTCTGTGCTCAGGGGTCCCTTTTTCCTTCCAACCTTGATCCTTCCTCAGCTTTCTGCCTGGGAGCCCCACTGTGTAGTCACAGAAGGAATGGTGCACAATGCAAGCCTCTGTCACTCCAGGGGAGGAAGATGCTGCCAGGGAACCATGCAGATACCTCTGGAGTCAGCCTCCTTGAGCCCACTGCTGGAGGCTGGTGGGCGCTGAAGGCTGACAGAAGACTTAATCTGTGCATCTCAGCATCTGGGTATCCAACGTGAGCTGCAGGCCTTCCAAGGAGCAGCGCCAAGATGCAGATGAGGGAGCCAGGCCAAAGGCAGAGAAGGCGACAGAAGCTTCAGCGTGCATGCCAGGGCTTGCAGGCTATGTGAGGCCGGGACAACATCACCAGGAGTGATATGGTCATGGGGAAATTTGGGTGATATCAGGACGTGGGAGTAAGGCCTGGGCTGAGACCCTCAGCATCCCCATGTTGGTTCAGGTACTTATCTCTCATCCATGTTCACCAGAAAGATGAGGACAATCAGTTAAGGTACTGGAGAATGACTACCCAAAAGCCCCTAGGTCTGACCCTTGTTCTCAGTGCCAGCTCCACTGGGGCACCTCACCCAATGACAGCTCACCCAAAGCCTGAGCTACCACAGCCAATCCTGTCCTTCCTAGGGACTTTGTTTAGACCAATTCAGATGGGAGGGAAGGGCAGGGTGGGCAAGGTGTGGCACCAGCGACTCCTTTCCATAAACAAAACTGTAGCTTTGGGCTTTTGGCAGGGTTGCCTGGCTGAGTAAGCTTTACCCAGCTGCCTCCTTCCCCTGACAGGCCTGTGTCCTGGGCCCTTATTTTCCTGCCCAACTGGCTACGGAAGTGACAGGAGGCCTGGGCCCTGTCCTTTGGGAACATCCTATGGCTGGAGTTTGGGGAAATGATATTCCGCTTCCCCCATTTCCCATATGGTTTCTCCTTTGCCTTACACATAGCCCTCCAGAGCCCAGCCAGGGAGGGCACTAAGGATGGCTGAGATGCTGTGGGAGGACATGTAGGACAGGCAGGAGCTTTTATTCTTGGTGACTTTTTTTTTCTCTGCCCAAGATGGCCAGTGTGATAATTACAGACTGGGGATCTGGCCTACATATCCTTCCCTGGCTGCGCCTGCTTGTCCCTCCTCACCTTCAGGCCTCTGCCACACTCCCTCAGGCTGGAATCTCCCCACCGCTTATCCCAGCTGCTCCAGTCAGAAGCCTTGTCCTCACCGGACACACTCCGGCCTTCCCCATTTCCTCAAGAGCAGTGCTCCTGTCATCCGTGGTTTCGGTGTCTAGAATGGGACTTGACAGCAGTATCAGGTAATCTTTGTTGACAGGACAAATGACGCTGGGATGGAGCTGGCTGTGACCAGACACCGTGTGAAGTGCTTTCTGGGAGCCAGCTCTTGCTCCACACAACGGTCCTGTGAGCCCGGTGTCTGCGCCCTTCTCACGGTGCAGATGAGGATGCCAAGGCCCAGAGAGGTTAAGTGACATGCCCAAGGTCACCCAGCCAGTGCTTAAGAAGCCAGACTTGAGCATGAGGCAGCTGGAGTCCACACTGACACTAATAACTGGTTTTCTATGCTGCTTCTGGGTTTGATTCCAACTGACGGACACAGTCCTTTATAGGAGGTGGACACCCGTGTCATTTTGAAGCGAGACACCTGCTAGACTGGGCAGTTCAATCCAGTTGATGTGCGTTTTCCAAGTGTTTTCACCCATGTCCGTGTTCCTGAATTTACACCGACTACACTTGAAGACCAGGTTTGGCCTGGAGTAGTGGTTCATCACCCCTAATCCTAGCACTCTGGAGGTGGAGGCAGGAGAATTAGAAGTTCAAGGACTACATGAAACCTGTCTCAAAAAGAAAGTAAAAAATCCTAAGAAGCCCCAGATACATTACCCATAATTCCCAGCACCAGGGAATCACAGGCAGGAAGCTGACTATTGCAAATTGAAAGCCAGCCTGATCTACATAGTGAGTTTCATGGCAGCCAGGGCTAGCTAGTGACTCTATCTCATAAAATCTAAACCAAACCAAACCAAACCCACATGGTCATGTCAAACAGTGATTTGGTTCCAGTGACTGTCTGAAGAATGGTCATTTTGCTAGGCTTCCAAACAGGCAAACACACAATTTTCAGAAAGCCCCTTGACACCTTCTGGAAAGTCTGTTTCCAGTTCTGGGAAATGGGCTGACTCCCACTTACAGTGTGAGGCTTGAGGGAATTCTGAGCAGGTCCTGAACCAGTGTCAAATGTCGGAACTCCGCACACCTGCCCCAGCCAGCCAGGTGACATGATTGTCTGGCAGAGATTAGGCCAGGTGCCTGTTCCTTGTCCCTCGGAGCCCCTGTCCAGGACCTGAGCAGGGTGGATCTAGGAGATAGCGGGCAGGTCCCTGAGGCCCAGAAGGGCTTTTCTTGCCACCTGACGGGGAGGAGCAGCCGGCTGAAAGCCTCTTTTTTGCTGCAGATGGATGGTGTCCCACCCCTTCTGGCTCGCTGAGCTGTTTAGTTAGTACGGGAGGGTGGGGGGTAGGAAGCTGGCTGTCCCTTCTGCCAAGTGCAGCTAACAAGTGGCAGCTTGCAGGCCGGGGCAGGCTGCGGTGACCCTGCTGGGGACAGCCAATGAGCTCCCGGGCTGCGGTGGCACCACCAGGCAGCCTGCCTGCCTTTGGCTGGCGTGCAAGCGGGAGGGGCCTGGGCCCGCCACTCAGGGCTGGCGGCCCTGTCTCCGGGAGGCTGGGCAGATCTGCGGCTCACTCACCCTTGGAGCCTGAGGCTGCCTCAGTGTTAGCTTTTCCCACCTCCCAGGGAGAGGAGACTGTGGGAGAGAAGATGGTGGACCAGAGATGGCAAGACTCACTTGGGAATTTACCGCATGTCCCAGATCAGGAATGGGTTCCAGCCCAGGCCAGTGACAGGAAAAACAGAAGGTGTAAAGGGGTGATGGGCAGGTCCCCATCTAGGATTGATGTCTGGGGCACCATGTTCTTCACCCCCACAGTCATCTGGGCTCCATATCCTTTGTCTGCAGCTCCTGAGGAGCAGGCTGGATGGTGTCCATAGCAACTGGTGGGAGCTCTATGCCCCAATCTCCTGCTCAATGCATACCCACCACTGCCAATGACATAATAAACATATATTTATAGATGTACAATATCAGAACTCTAATTCAAGAAATACAGCTTCTCAGGGGATCCTTTAGGATCTATGTTCTTATTGCACATGGCTCAGCCCCTCTAGGGACAGGTACCAAGACCAGACAGTTGGGGTGGTGGAGGCAGAGCACCAGGACCACTGTGGGCGGGGTACTCTGGTCTTTGCCCAGTTCTCATCATCTTTCCGGGCCAGGGTGGCCACTTCATTGCAGGGTGGGACCTTGTTTTAAAAAGAAACCAGATTTGACATTCCTAACCAAACTTCCTTTACCAGCAAGAATCCTATTTGTTAGGGGTTGAATTATAGAGAGAGACCCTGGGGGGACAGATGCCACCTCTGGGCTGGCAGCTTGGGGAAGTAAGGCTTTGGAAGACGGCAGGTGCAAAGCCACATCCACCGCCACAGGAAAACTGAGAAATGGCGGTTCCCAAAGGCCCATGATAACCGTGGGAGTAGACTAAACTCCCTCCTGCCCTGGCAGCAATGGCTGCTTTGAGAAAATTCCGCATCTGAAGGGGAAAGCCATTCTGGTTGTTGTGGATTCTTCATCCAGTGACTAAAGGTCTGGTAGAGTCCGCTGTGGAAGTAGAGACAGGCGCCCACAGGCAACGGGCTCCTCTTCACAGGCTCGGCTGCACCTGGGTCCTGGCTCAACTCCCGGATGAAGAGCCTTCTGGAGTTCTTGGTGCACAACTTAGAGAACCTGTTGGCAATGGTGGAGCTGTGCCGTGGCACCTGTAAGGCAAACCCACCTGGGGACTTGGGTGGGGAAGAGGTATGGGTAGGGGGACTGGCTGCAGGGCTCCTGGGCACTAGGGCCGAGAGTCCACCTGAGGCTGCCAGGAGGAGGCAGCGTGAGGAGCTGGCCTCACACCAGTAGGGCCATCTGGGGTCTCTGCCATGGCCCAATACTGACCACCTATCTATCTCCAGGGGTACCTTTCTCTGCCCCCAGCCTGGTCCCCCTACCTTAACCTTAAGCCTGGTGACCTTTGGAAGTTTCCTATGGATTTATACCACCATGATTACTGCTGCCATCAAAGCCAGGCTGGGGCTAAGGGTGACTGACGCTAAGAGCATCTGACTTGACTTTCCGTGTGCGGTAGGCACGGCTACTGTCTAACTTTTGAAAACCAGGCTGCCTTCTTACTTAAACAGACCTCATTTTCTAAAATATGGAAGAAATCAACTAGACATCTTAACCCAATCCCTGCAGTTAAAAAAGACTTTATATATATATATATCTTTATATATGTCTATTTACATATAAATAGATATATATACATACGTATGCATTTCTAAATTACATTCTCTGGAACTCTCTCCTCTCTATTCCTTGGCCCATGCCTCTGTCTGGCTTCTCCTGTAAGGTGACTGGTGCTGGCTCCTGGGAGGGGGGGAGGAGAGACAGTGGGGAGTCCCCTCCCCCAGTCCTTCCCCACAGACATTTGCTGCAAGTTTTACATTCTACTTTCGTTGCCATGGTTTCTGTATCCTAGGAGCCCGCGATGTGGAGCTTCTTGCCAGCCTGGGAGGGGAGGAAGCAGCCCTGCAGCAGGCTTTCTTTCTTTCTGTCCGTCCTAAGAGCTTTCTGCAGTCACTGCGAGAGAGGGCAGCTGGGCGGTGTTCGGCCTCTAGTTCCACTTTGTTTCCTGTGTCTTTCCTTAAATATATAGTCCATCACCTTGGCTCAGTGTGTGTCACCAAAAATTCTCCAGGGATTTCATAGTCTGGGGAAAAGAGGGAGACAGTTAGGTGAGCAGCTATAGCAGGCACCTCCAGCTCAACCCCACGTGCAAGCAGCTGGCCCTGCCCAAGCCCTGTGCCACCTGTGTGATGAGCTGCTTCAGAGCTGACATTGGCTAGCGAGTGGCCTTGGAGCAGTCTGCAGCTGGCTGTGTGTCAGGGGACACAGACAGAGGAGGGGGTAGGCAGGGTACCTATGCAAAGAACTGGCTCTGCCCACACTCTGCTGGGCTTGAGCCAGGCTACCCACTCCTGGCACTGGGAACTGAGCCCATAGCCCACTTGCTGGAGAAGGGGTGGAGGGGGTGGGGTGCCCGTTAATAGCAACTTTCACTTTTCCTCACCCCTCCTGTGCTCAGTGGCTGCTTTTGACCCTGAACTTGTGACCTTTTGTTCCCTTCCTCGAGACCACAGGAGAGATGCTGGGTGGGGCCGGATGTTCGTGGCTCCTAGGCTCCCAGGTGCAGAGCACTGAAGTGAGGGCCTCAGATACCCCCAGAGAGGGAGTGGTCAGAGGCTCCACAGCCCTCTCCTGCCTGTGGATGGGCTGGTTCATTTTGCTCCATTTCCTCCTGCCTGGAACGAGGGGGAGATAGGCTCCCGGCCACTAACTCCCATGGATTTCCCTGTTTTCAGTGACCCAGTACTATGTGACAGCAAAGGCAATAAAAGCTTAGGCTTGGGAAAGGGATGAGGTGGCTTGATCATTGGAGTAGGTAAAGGAACCACAAGGGCCTTTGCCTTTTGGGTACCCCTGTCCTGGAACCGTGAGGAGGTTTAAGGCAGAACAGGGTGACTGGAGAGCTGCCACAGGCCTCAGCTTTCCAAGGTGCCCAGGGCCTTCTCTGGAGGAGGCTGGAGGTGTCAGGATGTGAAGAGTCTCTGCCATCATTACCAGGCTTCCTCCCTCCCTCCTCCCCCCCCCCCCCTTCCTCTGCTCATGACCAAGGCCAAGGCTGCCAGGAATTGCAGCAAAGAAGCAGTCCTGGCTCATACTTGGACCTGGTGCTGCGCTGGCCCAGAACTATCCATGCAGGGAGGCCTGCACCTCTGACAGTCGACTGCAGCTCGGGGTGCTCATCTTCTGTGCTCTGTGGTACATGTCTGTGTCACCAAAGTAGCGGGCCCGGTACAGCAAGCCTTCCTCTGCAAAGAAACGGGGCAAGGTCAGCGCTCCAAGACCTCCTGGGGTTTACCTACCTGAGCCCAGGGTGAAACAGAAAGACAGGACCAGGAGCTGGGGCAGGGCTGACCTCCGAGCAGGGGAGAACCTGAATAAGAGACTGAGCTCCCCCTTGGGAAGAGAGGCGACAGAGGCACTCTCCCACAGAACACAAGGAGGCTAGCCAAGGAGAGAACCTATGGTCCTTGTCGTATAGTCCTGGCGTCCCACAGAAAGACCAGGGGCATACAGGATCTGTGCATGGCCAAGGGTGTCCAATCTGTCTCTTACACACTCACCTCTAGCAACTACAACAGGCACCAGTGACCCATGACGACCTCAATGAAGTCATCAATTGGCCCTGGGCTTATAGCCCTAGGGGAAGCCAGGAGTGGAGTTCAAGTCTTGGCAGTAAGGCGGCTGGCACGGGACAGTGCCAGGTGCTGGGCAGCACTTGAGCAGGGTTTTCCTATTCTCAGGCACAGTTCCTGGCTGCCCCTTTCCAGCTATCACCAGCACTGCTACTCCCACCCTCCCATGCTTGAGAACACAGACAAGTATCCATAGGTACACACTTGCACACATGCGCGCACATACGCGCAGACACGAACACATGCATGAGGACATGCATACACATGCAAACACACACATGCACACACATGTGCACATACGCGCAGACACGAACACATGCACGAGGACATGCATACACACACAAACACACACATGCACACACATGCACACACACATGCGCACATACGCGCAGACACGCGCACACACACATGCACGAGGACATGCACACACATACAAACACACACACGCACACACACGTGTGCACTCACTCTGCTGCTTTTCCTTCCAGCAGTTGTTTCGGAGGTTGGCGATATAATCATCTTCCACATTCCGTTCCACGGTTTTGAGGCTGGAGCCCGTGTATTCTTCGGAAAAGGTGTCTGCCACATAGTACGTGACACTCAGGTGGTCAGTGACTCGCTTGTGGACATGGCCCACCGACCTGACCAGAAACACAGCAGACACAAAGTGGGCAGCTGGAAGGGTGATGGCCCGGTGGCAGGAGGTGCCACACAGGCCACAGGGACAGCTGGCTCCCCAAAATGAAGGTCTGCAGCGAAGGAGGAATGCCCTCTGCTGCATGAAGAGTCCAGCCTATGGAAACCCCACCTTTAGGTGCTCTGCTGAGAACTGGGGCATGTGGGAGAAGTCCTGAGGAGAGGTCTGGGAAGCTGCTCTTGGCAAGGGTGTGGGCTCTGTCTTCCCTGTCTCTAAGCTCAGGGACGTCCAGGGCCTGCCTGGAGTTCTGAGTCCCAGGTTGAAATGAGAGCACAGAGCTGTGTCTGTCTCTAAATGGTGTGTATGAGCATGGGTTGGGAGCTCATATTCAACTCCACAAGAGAAACCAAAAAGGAACAGAATGTCAGAAGAAGCTGTAGCCACAGGATCTGCGGGCAGCAAGAGAAGCCTTGACAGCCAGCAGGAGCCACTGCTCCAGAGAGGCAGCCCCAGCACGCATTCTTTATCTGTCTCCAGCTGCTGGAGAAGGGTTGCACCTGGCTCCAGGCAAGCTGTACTGGTGGAGGAGCAGAGGCCAACTCTGCCCCCTGCTGGCTGAGGGAGCCTGCCGGGGCCTTGGCAGTGGGCGGGCCAAGGGATCAGAGCTAAGGGCTTGCGGGAGCAGAAGCTGAGAAGCCACTGTTCCTGGCACTAGGAAAAAACAGGCACTGGCACCTCTGAGGGTCAGCTCACTCACTCAAGCTGACCACTGGCCGTTGAGAGCGCGTAGCCACTCAACAGACATTGCTGAGCTCGTCCAGTGGGCGAGGCATCTCACACGTGTTACTAATTCCTCCAAGTAGATGGACGCTATTGTTTCCATTTTACAGATGAGGGAACCAAGGTTACATGACTCACCTGGGGTCATAGCTCTCAATGCAGAACCAGGATGTAAGCCACCCCCCTCTGAAGGACTAAACCCCTGTTCTTTCTTAGGGATTCAAACAGACTGTAAATAAGAGTAGAGGCCCTCTCAGGGTCAGCAAAGGTGGGAACCGTGGTGGGAAGTCATGTTTATAAAATCACGCAGGACAGTGTGTCGCCTCGAGGAGGGGCCAGGAACTTCTTTGGTGTTTTCTGAGGGGTCATGAGCCTCAAAAGTCTAAGGGGCTAGGCTCAGACAGTGTTCTTCTCGACCTAAGCCAGCTTTCTCTGCTATGCGTGGGTACCTGCTAGATCAGGGTGGGAAGGTGGAGCTCTGGTGAGGACCGAGTTCCCCTACGGTGCTGGGCTGGCCCAGGGATGTGTACTCACGGTCTCGGGCTCAGGCTGTAGGGTGGGCTGGATACCATGAGCTGGCTGAGCGCGGACACCAGGATGAGAATGAGGATGGGCATCAGCTGGACAAACACTCCGAGCCCGCCCTGGAGGAAGAACGGCTGACGGTCAGAGCTCCCCAGGATAACGGCACCTGTGATGCCCTCCCTCTTTTCCCTCCCATAGTTCTCTCCCAGGGCAGAAGATCCTCCACATGGCAGCTTTTCCAGAAAAAGACAAAGCAAGCAGTGACGAGCACATGATGTGTGCAGACAGTCAAGAAAGAACAACCACCAGCGAGTGTCGGTGGCTGGAAGGAAGGCAGGCCGGAGAGAGACCTCACAGTCCGTATCTTTTTTGAATTGTGAGCCACACAAATACACTGCCGATAGAAAAGCAGCGAATTAAAGGGTTGGGACGCAGTCTGTAGTATGCAGCTTTTCTAGCACGAACAAGGCCTTGGGTTTGATTCGTAGAACAAAAACAAGACAACTAAAAATAAATTCATTATATAAAATTGTGATTTTAAAACCTCTTCTGTATGTTAGATATAAAGACATGCCTATAATCCTAACACTCGGGAGGCAGAGACAGGAGAATAGCTGAAAGTTGGCATCCCAGACCAGCCATGGTTACATAGCAAAATTCTGTCTCAACCAAAAGTAGAGCTGGGCATGGTGGCACTCAGCAGAGGCAGGAGGATCTCTGAGTTCCAGACAAGCAGTCTACATAGCAAGTTATAGGCCAGCCAGAGTGACCTGACATACCGAGATTCTGTCTCAGAAAACAAAACTAAAACCAAACCAAAAACATGCCCACCCCCAACGAAAAAGATGTGCTAGGCGTGGTGCCTCAGACTTATTCCCAGGTTTTGGAAGGTAGAGGTGGGGATATCAAGAGTTCAAGGTTGTTTTCAACTGCAGGGGAAATCCTGGGAGAGAGGGGGAAAGAGAGGAGGAGGAAGGGGAAGAGAGGGAGGAGAGAGAGAGTGAGGTGGGGGAGGATGAGGGGAGCACACAAGCCTGTGTCCCTCTGTTTAACTCTCTTCACTTGTTGACGGCAGTGTTTGGGTCTCAGCCAGCTGCCTGTGTTGATCTGTAGCATGCCAAATGTGTCTGAAACACTGCCTAGTTATAAAGCTTCTACTCACTTTCTAGAAGGCTGAGCACCCACGCAGGCCTTTTGGTTCTCTCATGACGTTTGCTCAGAAAATGTTATCTCAGCCTTAAGAACCGACTCACAAAAATTCTGTCCTATCCGCCCCAAGCTGTTATGCAACAGGAGTGTGGCTCCCTCTGGTGTCCCTTGGCAGAATGGCACCGGGATGGCAGAAAGATGGATCCTTGGCTTCAGAGTATAATTAAGAGGATGAAGAGTCCCTTTGTTAGGGCTACCCCCCTGGTTGGTCACTCACGTCACCCTGATTCTCCCTGCGGTCCTGCCTCTGCTGGTAGGTGTATCGCATTCGGCCATTGCTGTAGACATGGACATTACCTGCAAGGTGGAAGTCCTGAGTCAGGGGCTACCGCTTCCAGACCCCACCGTCACCCCCAGCACGAGCTGGCGGCTTGTGGACTTACTGGAAGGAAAGCCACCACCAAAGAACATATTAAAGAGGTCTTCAGGGGAGATGTCGGCTTCAAAGCCTCGGTGGAAGTCCCCGTGGCCGTGGCCGTGCCGTGCAGCCTGGCTCTTGTCGTCACCAAACTGGTCGTACTGTTTCCTTTTCTCTGGGTTGCTGAGTACGGCATATGCTGTGCCGATGGCTGGAAGGGGTGAAAAGATCAGGCCTTAGTCGGCTGGGTGTGGGTGGGGCCCCGATACAGCCAAGAACTTGCTTCCTTCAGGTCTTGGGGACGGGGAGGGGGGACTTAGGGGCAGAGACAACCAGACCATTGAGCAAGCGTTGGGGAGCAGGTGATCAGGAGCACCCCTAAGCAAGTCTGTAGTCTGGGCTGTGAGGAGCACTAACACTCAAGCTCCCTTTATCATTCATTCATTCATTCATTCATTCATTCATTGTCCCTACTACATCACCTAGACTGCCAGAATTGTCCAGGAACTTGTTAAGTAGCCTACGTTGCCCCCCAACTCTTTATTCTCTTGCCTCTGTGTTGGGGTTGTAGGCATGATCTACACACCTGTTTCAGGTGTGTCTGGCTCAAGTACTTTCGCACTGCACACTCTCACCTGTGGGGTGCCCGAGACAGGGTAATACAATCCTGAAGTCAGAGTGTGACCCAAAATAGCAGACCCGAGGCCCTTTGTTGTAAACAGGAGCAGCAGGCGCTGCTGGGAAGGGACAACCCTCTGCTTTCTCGTGGAGACTCCTGTGTGTCTGATAATGTGGCCAGGATGAGGCTGCTCTCCCCAAGGCCCAGGCCCCAGCTGCTGTTTTCTGCTTGGCACTGGGGCCTCCTTGCCAGTGCTCCCAGGGCAGAAGGTCAGCGCTTCCCAGAGCCTGCTTCCCCTCTGCTCCCCAACTCACAGCAGTGGGCTACAGACTCGTTTCGGAGCTTACAGCCCTGCACGGGAGGACAGAATCCTCTTTTCCCATCTGACAAGGCAGAATCACTGTCGCAGCTTCCTACTCTACTACAGCTCTGACCCAGTCCTACACAACAAGGCTCAGTCACCACACCATTCCCCGAAGGGGACAGTACCCAGGGACCAAAAAAATGCAAGGCCCTTGCAACACAGGGCTGGCACGGAGGCAATGCACACGAGCGCCAGAGAGGGGCAGAGATGAAACTCCAGGTGCATAAAGGATGGCTTACGGCTTTGGACAGAGGTGACACACCCATTCCAAAGACCAACGGGCTCTGGGGTCAGAAGACGCTCTGTCCCCAGTGCAGGTCCAGGGCAGGTTGTGGGAGTGACACGGACAAGTGTCCTGAAGAAGTCTTCCATTACGGGGTGCCCTGTGCCTCAGGACAGGGAAGCTGCTGCTAGAAGTGTGGGCCAGGAGTCTGCTCCTGCCCCCGTGTGGTGTGACTCTGGAGAAGCCACCAGAGTTCTTCCTGGCTCCTCCACTGGAACCCAGAAAATGAAGGGGAGGCAGGTTTGGCACTGTGTGAGACTCTGCAGCCTACGTGGCTAGAGGTGGCTACTGGAACCTTATGAGGGAACAGTTATGGGATTGGAATTACACCTGAGACTACTTTCTTCTCCCCTCTACCCCGATGTCTTGGGAAAGCTGCCTTGGTCCTGTATTATCAGACAGGAGATAAAAACACCAGAACATTTGGGCATGGTGGTACACACTTTTAATCCCAGCACTTCGGAGGCTGAGGCAGAGGGATTGCTGCAAGTGCCAGGCCAGCCCAATCTACATAGGAAGACAAACAAGCATACTAACAAACAAAACCTCAAAGACCCCAGGGCTGGCTTACCTTTGAAGGCTTCGGTGGCACCAGGTGCATGGTTCTTGTCTGGATGGAATTTGAGGGCCAGTTTGCGGTAGGCCTTCTTCAGGTCCTCGTCTGAGGCACTTCTGCTCACCCCGAGGATCTCGTAGTAATCTTTACACTGCTTGACCCTGGAACAGGGAGAAGAGCGTGACAGGGAGCCTGAGGTGAGGTGTGGGAACAAGCAGTGTGTGGCACACAGCTCAGGGCAGGTGTGGGGGACCAGAGCCGGGTCAGCTGTCTGACTCAAGGGGCAAGGGAGCCACAGGGAGTTCCTTGGCATGGGGAACTGGTCAGGGCCTGCTGGAAACACTATAAATACACTTAGGACTTCACAGTGGCAGCTGCTGTCTTTGGCCAGGTGGGCATCCATTGCCTGCAGTGGCTCCCTTGCTGGAAGCTGCTTTGGAAGGACCATGAGTGACCATCAGCCAAGGGCAGATGCGTCTTGCCTACAGCAATGGCAGGCGTCTGCTCATTCCATGCACAGGACCCTGAGGAAATGCTGCTTCTGTTGCAACAAGCCTCCTCCCTGGGTCTCTGGGGGCGGGCACCCTGGGTCTTTGGAATTCCTCATTGGCATTCTCTAGGAGTCTGCTTCTGTTAGCTACAGCTGGTGGATACAAGCTGGATTGGACAAACCACTTGCCTGCCAGAAGGTGTGAACTCGACCTCAGAAGGTCTCTGAGGTTAGCTGGTGGGAGGAGGAGGGTTGGGAGGGCCTAGTCCTGAGCGGTCCTGGCTGGTGGTGTCAGGCCCAGAAGAGCATCACTCTGCAGGGCTGCCCGCCTTGGTGGCATAGCTCTGCCTTTGCCTCCTGCCCATAGGCTCTGCTCTAAAAAGGCCTTTGTTGGGGGTGGGGGTGGGGGTGGGGGTAGAATCTGGAGGGCAAGATGGCCATGTCTTTGTGTGACACACAGAACTGTGGGAGGCCTAGGGCTGGTGGCCAAGGGCAGAGGAACGCATCGGTCAGCAATGTCTCCAGTCTGGACTGTCAGCAGCTGTGGTGGTGGGTGCGTGGTGAGGTCCTGGCTCCCACCATGTAGGAAATGAAGCCGGACCTCCTCCATCTTCCAAGACTCTTCCAGGTCACAGGATGAAGGGAGGAAGGCTTCCCTGGCCCTTCCCAGCCCTCCACCCCATGGCCTCTACCTTTTCACAGCTGCCACTTGCTCTGAGGTGTAGCCCTTGGCGCTCTCTCCTCCTCCGGCCTCGCCGTTGGCTGAGGGGGTTTCGGTCCCGCCTGCCTTCCTGTGGGTGGTGTGGGATGTGTCTGTGGGTTGGGGTTGGTCACCAGCAGACTGTGCCTTCTGATTGAGGGACTCAATCAGATCTGTGAAGGAAAAAGAAGCCACCGAGGTGTCACTTGGCAGGTCTGTCCTGTTGAGCCCGACCCCTCCCTCTGTCCCACTCACCACCCTTCCAGCAAACCACTGCTCTCCTGACGTGGACCTGTTCTTTTAGGGGCTGCAGTTCTCCAGAATAGAATATTATAGATTTTAAAATATTTGCAATATTAAATTTATTAACAGATCCATGTGATTCATATAAATGAAGTAATCGCCTTCCTTATTTTCAGATATTTTGCTTACATATTTATTTTCTTTCTCAATAAGTAAAACAAACAAACAGATAACAAAAACCAACAAAAAAAGAGGAGCGGGTGTGGTGGTGTACACCTTTAATTCCAACACCCTGAGGCAAAGGAAGGAGCAAGGGGGTCTTCCTGAGTTTAAGGCTAGGCTGGTGAACGTGGTGAATTCCAGGCCACCAGGCCCACAGTAAGACTCCACTAAAACAAACAAACATCAATCCAAAGAAACCCCACATTCACACCCTATAACAAGCCGCTGGGTGAGATTGGCTCGGCAGGAAGATGAGCCCGCACCAACCCTAAGGACCTGAACTAGATCCCCAGAGCCCAGACAGAGGAGGACCAACTCCTGCAGGCTGGCCTCTCATTTCCACAAGCAAATCCCCCCCCCCCCCACACACAGAGAGAGAGAGAGAGAGAGAGAGAGAGAGAGAGAGAGAGAGAGAGAGAGAGAGAGAATGAATGAGAGACAGACAGACAGACAGAGAGGAGGGAGAGGAGAGCAAGCACAGTGGGGCATGGGAGCATATGCTTTGAGTTCCAGGCCAGCTAGGGATACACAGTAAGACCCTGTCTGAAACAAATAAACAAATAAATAAAATAAAAATTAAATAAAAGCACATTCAAGAATGACTAATGAACCCAACAGTATTTGATCTGGAATTCAGTCACTTTTACTGTTTTGTTGTTGTTTGTTTTTAGACAGGATCTTGCTATGTAGGCCAGACTGGTCTCAAATTTCACCACCCTCCTGCCTCAGCTTCCCAAGTGCTGCTGTGCCAACCTGATGCCACCCTGATATTTCTTTCACTGTGCTTGTTTGTTTTACTAGGCTTTTTGTCCTTTTAGGGATCCTTCTCCTGCTGGAATGGGGATCCGCACCCCCTCCCTCTCCCAGCACTGCACCACACTCTCCAGGGCTACTTCCTATTGTGCTTTCTCTTTTATGCGGTTCTTTAAAATGCTTTGATAGTGCCGGGCAGTGGTGGTGCACAACTTTAGTCCCAGCACTCAGGAGGCAGGCGGATCTCTGTTAGTTCAAGGCCAGCCTGGTCTACGGAGAGAGTCCCAGGACGGCCAGGGCTGTTACACAGAGAAACCCCGTCGAGGAAAACAACAAAATAAAACAAAACAAAAGAATATTAAATCTGAGGCTGGGCAGTGGTGGCTTTTTAAAAAAATACTTATTATGCACACAATATTCTGTCTGTGTGTATGTCTGCAGGCCAGAAGAGAGCACCAGACATCATTACAGATGGTTGTGAGCCACCATGTGGTTGCCGGGAACTGAACTCAGGACCTTTGGAAGAGCAGGCCATGCTCTTAGCCACTGAGCCATCTCTCCAGCCCCGTGGCTTATGCTTTTAACCCCAGTACTTGGAAGGCAGATCTCTATGAGTTTGAGGCCAGCTCGATCTGGTCTACAGAGTGAGTTCCAGGACAGTCAGGGCTACCTGGAGAAAAAAACCAAACCAAGACAACACAACACAACAACAACAACAAACCCTACTTTAATGTAAATGAATATTATTTGTGCAAAGCTAACACTAAGTCCAAGTTAATTGTTTCCTAGTCCAAATGTTTGCTTATTTACACAGGGCATCAGAATTATAAGCTGTTCAATATTCCTAGTTTAGATTTAATAGTAGTAATTCCTTTTAGCTGAAAACAGTAGTTTTTCCTTTATTATGGTAAAATAGAAAATTCACCATCTTAACCCTTTGTGTATAGGCCAAGGTCACCCAGGGACGCCTTCCGCAGTTACTCTCCACACCATTTTTGAGATACCCTATCTCAAAAATGGCTAACTGGTTGGCCAGAGGACCCCACCTGACCCCCACCCCATCTTCCAGCACAGGAAGAGTACAACCCAGCCTGGGCTTGGTTAGTTGTTGGGGGCCTCATTCTTTTTGTTTTTTTTTTCCTTTCTTTCTTTCCTTCCTCCCTCCCTCCTTCTTTTCTTTCTTTCTTTTTTTCCCAAGACAGGGTTTCTCTGTGTAGCCCTGGCTGTCTTGGAACTCACTCTGTAGACCAGGCTGGTCTCACTTTACAGAGATCTGCCTGTCTCTGCCTCCCGAGTGCTGGGGGATTCAAGGCACGTGCCATCACACCCAGTTTCGGTCTTCATTCTTCTGTGGCCAGCACTTTATAGACTTAGTACCTATCCTCCAGCTCTCAATCTTACCCCCTTTAAGGGTAAAATTCTAGGGCACAGGTGATTTTATTTTTTGGTCATTTTGTAGCCCAGACTGGCCTTGAACTTCCTATACAGCTAGGACAATCTTGAACATCCTGATACTCCACTTCTGCCTTCCAAGAGACCAACAGCCTGAGCTACCTCCCTTGGATCCATTTCCAATCACCTTCATTCTTTGCAGCCCTGAGGAACAAACACGGGCCTCACACATGCTGAGCAAGCACCCTGCCACAGAGCAACACCCCAGCTCTCTCTCTCTCTAAGTCTCATCTTTTAATGTGTATTGATACTTTGCTTGCACAGATGCCTGTGCACCACATGCACACCTGGAGTCTAGAGAGAACAGAAGGGGGCATCAAGACCCCTGAGACTGGAGTTGCAGAATGCTGTGAGCCATGTGGGTGCTGGCCATCAAACCTGGGTCCTTGCTTTGTAGACCAGCCTAGCCTTGGACTCTTAGAGATCTGCCTGCCTCTGCCTCCTGCATGCTGGGATTAAAGGTTTACTCGGCCAGTGCTCTTAACTGCTGAGCCTGCTCTCCAGTCTGACCCTTCAGATTCTTTAAGTCCAAAGCAGTATGTTCAACAGACGTCCTCTGCTGGGTGGGAGAGGACACTGTCTTCTGCGGGGGTGGGCGTGTTAGCAGTCTGTTTGATTTAGTGGGACTGGTTGGGAAGGTTAATTCCTGGAGCCTTTGCTTAGAGTGATGAGGAATGGGGAAAGCAAACCTGTCCCAGGAGACCAGGGCTGGAGACTCAGGAAAATTCCTGTGTGCTCGTTTCTATAGTCGGGTCTCTTTGTGGTACTAGGGATGGGAACTAGAATATGGACCACTGCCGATGTGGAATAACTTCTGTACACTGTGTGAATATATGTCACTATGATTGGTTAATAAACAAGCTGACTGGCCAATAGCTGAACAGGAGAAAATTAGGCAGGAAAGGCAAACAGAATGCTGGGAAGAAGAAGGGCGGAGTCTGGAGTCCAGTCAGCCGCAGAGGGAGCAGGAGATGAACATGCCATGCTAATAAAGGTACCACCACATAGCAGAGCCTAACCTAAATAAGAAATATAGGTTAACTTAAAATGTAAAAACTAGTTAGTAATAGGCCTGAGCTATTAGCCGAGCATTTATAAGTAATATTAAGTCTCTGAATGGTTATTTGGGAACTGGCGGGAGAGAAATGTCTTGACTACAGATCACAATAGGCAAATGTTCTACCATGTAACTAGTCCCTTGACCCTACTGTTATATTTTATTTATTTATCTGGGCAGGGTCTAATGTAGCCCAGATGACCATCCAGCTCTCTATGCAGCTGAGTATAAACTTCCTGCTTCCACTTCCTGAGTGCTGGGATTACAGGTGTGTGCCACCAAGTCCCAATTATTATTGCTTAGACATATTTATTTGCTTTCAGGTGTACAGGTGCTTTGCCTGCACACGTGTCCGTGTACCATGTGCATTTCTGGTGCCCACAGATTCCCGGGGACTGGAGTTATAGACAGCTGTGAGCCACCATGTGGTGCTAGGAATTGAACCTGGGTCCTCCACAAGAGCAGCTAATGTTCTTAACTGCTGAGTCACTTCTCCAGCCCTATGGTTATACTTTTTAAACAGCTGGCCATGTCAAATCATGTCAAATCTACCTCAGTGGGGTCTATATGAGATGTCACCCTAAAATGGGATCATGGTGATTCAAATCTAAGCTTCTGGTTCTTTCTGACTCAGCATCCCCAAACCCTAGAAAATGCCAAGTCATTGGAGGTTACAGCGCCCAGGCTAGAATCCCAAAACTCTTGACAGGCTCCTGGGAAAATATGTATTGAGATCCTTGTTGGGACCTAGGATACCTTGGGCCAGGGAAAAACGATGACACAACTCAGTCCAGAGTTCTTCCTGGTCTCAGGGTGACAGTATGGCACCAAGAGCCAGACACCTTCCTCCACTATATACCTCGGTCATACCCAAGGCTGGCTGGGCACTGGGCTCTGGAGGACCACTGCCCCCAGCCATGGCTGTCTCAGTGCAGCAAGCCTGCTCCATCTCACTGGGATTGGGCAATTCAAACAGAGGAGCCGACAGCAGAAATTATGGCACAAAGGGAATGGAGGCTTTGGCTGACCTCGAGGCAGTACATGGAGAAGCATTAGAGCTGGGCACAGTGGTGCACACTTGTGATCCCAGCCACACACACATATACACCCCGTGGGGTTTATTTGAGACAAGGTTTCCTCTGTGTAGCCCTGGCTGTCTTGGAACAGACCAGGCTGGCCTTGAACTCAGAGATTTGCCTGCTTCTGCAGTCTAAGTGCTGGGATTAAAGGTGTGTACCACCACCACCTGTCCATAATCCTAGTTCCTGGATGCTGAAGCAGGAGGATTTTGGAGGTTAGCCTAGGCTACATAGAGAGTTTGGGCCACAGGGTAGGACACCATCTCAAACAAGATTAGCAGCAACCATCTTTCTTCTTTCCTGCTTTGGAGGCAGTATCGTGCTATATAGTCGAGGTTGGCCCCCAAAATTCTGACCCTCCCAAATACTGAGATCACATGTGTGCCAGCACAGCTGACATGCAATGGCCATTTCTGTTACCTGTCACTGAGTGTTCAGTGTGTGAGGCCGGCACCACCACGTGGTCTATAAAAATTAGCTCACTTAATCACCACAGCAGCCTCAGAAGGGAGGTGGCACCACCCACCGCCACTCCCCTCAGGGCGAAGGTGCTGTGGCAGAGGTGCACAGGTCCCTACTTGTTAACTCTGTGGCTATCCCCGGCTGTGTCTCTGGAGGGAGGCACTCCAGATGTTATGTTCACAGCGGCCAGATTCAATGTGCAACTCTGCCCCTTACCAGCATAGATAGCAGAATGACCCTGGCTGATCCGGGACACTTATTGGCAGCTCGGTTTCCTCAGAGTGACAGCATCAGGAGGAAATAAGCTAACATACGCATGTAGTCTAGAGACTGGCAAGGGATCAGGGAGGGCCAAAATATCACACACAACCTGCGTGACCAATGGCCAGCGAGCAGCTGGCTGGGGAGGGAGGAAAGCTGTGGGTTGGGGCCAGGGGTGGCTTAGGTGGCTCAGACCACGAGACACCAGGCATGATGCAGGCAAAGCAAGAAACCAACAGATAAAACGGGGCTGGTCCTGAAGGCAGAGGGAGGAGTTGGCTCCCTGTGAGTTTGAACCACGGTGCCTGTTTTGATCTCTCTGCAAGTTGTCTGTGGTCCAGGCTCAGCCAGCCGTGCATGTCCTAGGGGCAATCTCACTAGCGATCCAACCAATGGCTGCATAAGTACTCCTCAGCAAGGACTCTGAGGCTCTCTAGGCAGTTCCATTGGTCAGCCGCTCTCTGCACAATCAAAAGGGAGTGGGGATACCCTAGGGATCACCCACAAGGCTCCCAGAGTGAGTTGCTGGCAGGCTGGTCTCGCCACTGGTCTGAAGGCCTCCAACAGGCCTGCAGCATGTGATAGTCTCATCCTGACTCATCAGTGCATCCCCTGTGACAGTGACTGGCAGACAATGTGCAATGACACAAAAGAGTTAGGTAACAGGCCAGCTGAGCGCTAACCTTAGTTCTGGGTGGGCCTGGGACACCAGTGAACCATGGAGGAGTGGGTGGGCCTGGGACATCAGTGAACCACAGAGGTGCGAACCATGGTCTGGTACTTGGGATGGGAGGCATGAAGACTGCTAAAGTCCAGGGGATTGATACCAGCCTGGGCACCACAGTGGGATGGTGTTACTTCAACAAAAAATGGGGGAGAGAGGTAAAACCCAAATCAAACAGCCCTGTATGGTCGCTCAAACCTTTAATCCTAGCACTTGGGAAACAGAAGCAGGCAGATCTTCATGAGTTTGAGTCTAGTCTGGCCTAAAAAGCAATTCCAGGACAGTCAGGGCTACATAGAAAGACCCTGACTCAAAAACAAAACCCAAACAGAAAGGCAGGAAATCAGTAAGAAAAGGCCAAAGGGGTCAGGCGGTGGTGGCGCACGCCTTTAATCCCAGCACTTGGGAGGCAGAGGCAGGTGGATCTTTGTGAGTTCGAGGCCAGCCTGGTCTGCAAGAGCTAGTTCCAGGACAGGCTCCAAAGCCACAGAGAAACCCTGTCTCAAAAACCATTAGAAAAAAAAAAAAAGAAAAGGCCACAGGGTAACTGAGGGACTAGTGGAAGATTTACAGCTCACACTAGGCGGATACTTGGATAAATTAACACAGCTTTTCTAGGCATTTCCCTCCTAAGAGCTGTGTGAGAAGGTGGACAGGGCTTAGCATATGGCTAGCAGTTGTCACAGACTTGTTCCTACAACTTTTATTGTTGGGCAAGTAGCTGAGTGCCTGTGGCACTCAATGTGAGTCAAGGAAAGAGCTCAGTCTGGGGACAAAGCGTGGGGCTGCTGACATTCAGCGGAGTGCACATGCCTGCACATGCCACTGTAGCTAATTCCTCAGTGGAGACTTGACCCTTGTCCCTGGCTGCTTGGAGGAGCAGATGAAATTCAATAAAATACAGAGAAGGGAAGGACTGGGGAATCACACAGGGGGATTGACGTAAATGGACAACTCCACTCTGCATCCCACTGGTGGTAGAGTTCTCGCTCCCACTGACCCTAAAGGCCCAAATCCCCTCAAATCCCTTGGTTCCCCTCCTCTCCCATGGCCTTACCAGGGTGGCTTTTGACTCTGCACAGCCCCCACAGTGAGTCACTTCACAGAAGCTTGGGTAACATGAACTGTAGGTACTTAATCCAGCCAACTCTCCCTTTGGAAACTGAGTTTGGAAACTCAGTTTCTCTGGAAACTGAGGCTTAATTATATTCTCAAGACGTTCCTGCAAAATGTGCTATCTTCTATTTTCTTTGAGACAGAGTCTCACTATATAGTCCAAGCTGACCTGGAATGAAAGCTCCTCGTCTCCTGTTGGCCTCCCAGGGCTGCGATTACAGATGTATGCCACCACGTCCCCACCAGGCCCAGCTCTTTCATCCACTTCACTAAATATCAGGTGAGGCCAGTGACCATCAGGTCAACAGATGATGGGTTGGACACGGTGATGCACGCCTTTAATCCTAGCACTGGGAGGCAGAGACAGCCAGATTTCTTTGAGTTTCAGGTCAGCCTGGTCTACAAAGTGAGTTCCAGGGCAGCCTTTTGAATGAGACCTTTTTAAAAAACAAAACGCCCAGAAAAAGACAATGACTGCATCGCTTCTGCTGTGGCCTCCCAGCAGTCCTGTTCCTGCCCCACAGTGCAGTTGTTCAGTTGCGGTGTCTCCCTGTCCTGTCCCCACAGCAGGAGTTGCAAGCCCCCTCTTCTCCTTTCCACGGTGAAAGCAAACACAGGAGGGTCTTCAACTCTTGTTTGAGCCCCTTAGCTGACCGCCCCTTCACCTGCCCTTTACCTCCTGGAGATGGCGCCACGACTTTGCCCCTCCATTCTTTCCCTTCTAGTCTTTGACCTGTCCCTTTCCCCGACAATTCCACGCCTCCACGGCTATTGCCTCTGTCTGTCTCCCAGGACTCCTCTGTTGCAGCTCTGGCTAACTTGCACTGGCTAAGGGCAGGTGTGATGCTTGGTTGTCCGCCAGGCAATGGCGTCTCCATGTGCCCCGCTTTCCCAGGTGACCTCAGCTGTGCCCATTTCCAAAGACAGTCAACAAACTGGTGACAACTGGTACTTCCTCCTGGGCTCGAGACTGGTGGCTCCCCAAGACCGTTCCACCTGCACTCCCCATTCTGCCCACCTCTTCCCATCTAGTCTTTTTGGCTTGGGCCTTTCAAGGTCACAAAAGTTGACCTCAATTCCCCAGCATCCAGCCATCGTATCCCACCATTATCACAGGATGGCTCTTCATCTTTGCATTCCTAACCTATTTGGGGCCATTAGCCTTCTCATCAATCTTTTAGGCTGTCTCATTCTCTCCCTCCTTCCCCTTTTCTAGCTCAGTTTTTTTTTTTTTTTTGAAACAGAGTCTCACTATGACCCAGTCCGGGCTGGCCTCAAACAATCTGCTGTCTTCATCTCTTCACTGCTGGGATTATAGGTACATACCATTATACCCGGCCTCATGCTTTTTTCTTTAAGAACAGTATCCTTTCCGCCCTTTTTGGTCTCCTCTAGCCCAGGCTGGCTTTGTTATGCCTGGAACTCTAGCTTCCAAGTGCACACATAGGTTCGATGGACTTGGCTGCCTCTCCTGACAAAGCAAACCTCTCTAGTTCCCTCTAGACAGAACAGAGGGAAAACCCTCGGTCTAGCAGGAAAGGAGCCCCAGTCTGGCCCCATTCCATTTCCTAAATTGAACCCTCTATATAAATTCCCATTTCACTTGCCTCTAAATCTCCTTACACACAATCCCTGCCCAAACCTTTTCAAACTTCCGGCCTCCAGGTCTTCTGCCAGGATGTCTTTCCCGCTCCTCCCAACAAAATAATGTTTGAATGTTGCCTGATTTCTTTCTTTCTCCTTCAAGACAGGGTTTCTCTGTGTAGCCTGGCTGTCCTGGAATTTACTATCGAGACCAGGCTGGCCTCGAACTCAGATCCGCCTGCCTTTGCCTCCCGAGTGCTAGGATTAAAGGCTTGTGCCATACACCCAGCTATGATTGTTGCCTCATTTCATACAGCCTGCAGCTCTTCCCTCTGTGAGATAACATTATTTATGTGCCCTCATTACAGCTCGCAACACCTTATAATATAATGGTCAGGAGATTATCCTCCACACCCTCCCATCCCCCAAGGCTGTGAACTCACAGGTGGTAGGGACTGGACTTTTCATAACTACCCTGAGTCCTCAGCATCTAAACAACCGTGGCTATTTTTTTCTGTTAAATCACTGTTATCACCAGCCCTGCAATCTTTTTTCCTCTGGAAGTTTGTTCCTTTCAGATCTTGCCAATCCTGCTCAACCACCTGGCATTAAGCAGTGAACTTTGCAGGCCAAACAAAGTAGATTCTCAATATCACATACTTTTTTTTTTTTTTAAAGACAAGGTCTTACTATATAGCCCAATTGACCTCAAACTTGCAGCAATTCTCTTGTCTAAGCCTCCTGAGCTCAGGGATCACAGGCCTGGGCCACCATACCGGTCATAACCTGTTGCATTGAATAAACTATCCAAAACATTGAATGTAGACAATCACCTAATATTTTTTAACCATCATTTCCCTAGCCCAGGTCTAAACTAGCCTTATATCCTAGACAGTTCAGTGCAAGGGCTTTTATTAGTTTATACACAAGGCATGCATTCTGTCCAGCAAAGACATAACAAATATCCAACAGGTGGGCCTGTGAGATGGCTTAGCCGGTGATGGTACTCACTGCCAAGTCCACCTACCTGAGTTCGATCCCTGGGACCCACAAGATGGAAGGACATAACGGACTCTGACTTCAGTAAGTTATTTCTGATCTCCACAAGAATGAGTGAAAACACACACGAACAGCAAGCCCTGGAAGGACACCCTGTCCAAGTTCCTGAGCTAGCACAGGTGGCTTCTGCCATGCCCTTCAGGTCCTATTTCATCAGCTTTCTGAACTGCTCCTGAGCTCCCAGCAGCAATCAGCTGGAATTCTGTCACCCCCCCACCCCGTGCTCCCCATTTAAAAAGAGGGAACTCTCCCAAAGGGGAGCACCTTGAGCAAGTTACTGGAGCAGTCCTGGAAAATACAGACTGAAACCCTGTCCTAGAGGAGGCAAACAGGCCAAAGATCAACCTGCAGAGTCAGGAGGGAGGAAAGTTCAGGAATCCGGCTGCTTCGCCTGCCAGCACTCCTCTTTCTCCATTTCCAAACGTTGGCAGGGAAGGTGAGGGGCAGGCTGCCGCTCTTCACTTCACCCCATATTAAACACCTATGGGGCCCGGGGCTTTGCAATTCTTAGCTGTGTCCTATCCCGAGTCCCTTATTGCTGAGATATTTCTCACCTACAGAAGATATAAGGATAGTGGCTCTGTCTTCCTGACAAGATCGGTGACAGGATAGATAGGGAAGGACCTTCTACCCCGAAAAGCTCTTGTTATCTGCATTATCTGCTCCAACTCCTTTGCAGATAAGCAAACCCGAGTTCAGAAAAGTCACTTGGCAGTAGCTGTGCTGAGTCGTGGGTCTCTTAATTCTGAACGCCTACTACGTCAATTTACTAAGTTCACTGGCACAAACCCTGTGTGTCTTTTCTCCTTTCCGGATGGCATTACAATTTTCTTTGGGAACTTAGATTACAGACACACAAAAAAAGAAAGGGACAGCCGGGCGGTGGTGGCCCACACCTTTAATTTAATCCCAGCGCTGGGGAGGCAGAGGGAGGCGTATTTCTCTAAATTCGAGGCCAGCCTGGTCTACAAAGCGAGCTCTAGGACAGTCAGAGCTGTTACACAGAGAAACTCTGTCTCGAAAAACCAAAATAATAATGCTGCTACTACTACTACTAATTATAATAATGAGACTACCAGGTAAAGTGAGGCGACCGGTAGCAGAGACAAGTTCACTATTCCTTCCTTGGTTTGAGAGATCTCAGCCCTAGGCTACTGAGCCGCCTGGTACTTAGCGGCCGTAGCAGTCCACATACGACCCACCACCCATGTCTGCTGGGGGCGAAGGTGGGATGGGGCGGTTGAGCCTGGGATCTTCAACAATCCATCCACCCCGAAACTCGGCGTTCAAGAGACCGCAGGAGGTACTCCGAGGTGGAGTGGCTTATTTCGCGAAGGGTTCTCTGATTCGCGCGAATGTGTCTTTCTAGGAATTTCCTCCCTGTCTAGAACCCATTCTCCCTTAGAATAGTTATGTTTATTTTCCTGAACTATAATATTTCCCAGGCCGGCCACTGGCCCTGGGCCATCGAACAGCTCCCTGGGAAAGGTAGTTCGCTTTCCCTTTCACGTGAGTTCACTTCGCCTGATCGCCCAGCGCGTCTCCTTCCCAGAAACCTCATATTCCAAAGGGTTCCACAAGCACTGGAGAGACTTGAGGGCCAGGCCTTCGGAGGTCTCCAGGGGTCCAGCGGCCCACAGAGGCTCGAGACCACGGAACTACGAATCCCAGCAGCGCCCGCGCGCACCAGTGCGCAGGCGTAGCCGCGCCTCGCCACCCCTCCCCCCCCCTCCGCCAACTGCTCCCGTCGGTCCGTTCCCGTGTTCCCCCCATCCGTGCTAATGTCCCCCTCGGTCCCTGCGGCGCCTCCCACTTACCGCTGGCTCGCGGCGTCGGGTACAGCCGCTGCGCCTTCTCCAGGAAGCGCAGCGCCCGCTCCGTCTGGTTGCTCTGGATGGCCTTGAGGGCGATGCTGATACAGCGCTCGGCTTCATCCTTGTTGGATTCCATGGCGGAACCCGAGCGCGGAACCAGGGAGGGGGAGGCCGGGCGAGCGAAGGGCTGCGCCAGCCGCCGGCGCGTCGCGGGGCAGGCCGGCGCGGAAGGATGACACAACCCTCCGCCCCTCCTTCCCGGGATTTGTGTGAGGGTTGAACCCGGGCGGGAAGCCCTACCGTATGTCTCCTAAGACAGGGGCGTTCGGTTAGGTGGAGCTGAGACGCGCGGGATCTCTAGAGCGCAAAGCCTGAAGTTGAGAGTGCGCTCGCATTCTTGGTGGGAGCCTTTGGAGTTCCACTCCCAGACTGGTTATCGAACAGATGTTTACCGAATTCCCACTGTGGTCAGACGCTCTTGGTGGACGTGGCAGTGGGGTCACAACAAAGTCCTCTGCTCATAGAACTTTCGTGAGTGAAGTCCAGTAAAGGGACACATTCAGAGAGTGACACAGTCAAGGAAAATAGCGAAAAACAGTAGGGAGATGGGGGGTGGGGGTACTGTTTAAAATAGCTTAATATATCAGAAGCTCATTTTACAGAATTCCGGAGAAAGAGGAACACGCGACTGTCTGAAGGGAGGGTGGTTCGAGTGGAAGGAGCAACAAAATGTTGAGGCTCCGAACGGGGATTTTCGGGGCGAGTTATTGGGGATTGAGGAGGAGTTTATAGGAGTCCCTACAGAGTGGAGCCAGACAGGATGCTGCTCAGCCGGACCTCTCACTCCACTGACAGCAGCTTCGTGAAGGTTGTCCATGACTTTCACCCGGCCAAATCCTCTGGTTATTAGCCCTTACATTATGGTTTGACAAGAAACTATAACAATAAGCCCCATCAAAGGTAATCTTTTTTCTTTTCCCCCCTTTCTTTTCTTTTTTCTTTCTTTCTTTCTTTCTTTCTTTCTTTCTTTCTTTCTTTCTTTCTTTCTTTCTTTCTTTTCCTTCCTTCCTTCCTTCCTTCTTTCTCTTTCTTTTTTAACGAGACAAGTCTTCGCTGTTCTGGAACTCACTCTGTAGACCATGTTGGTCTCGAACTCAACAAAGATCCGCCTGCCTCTGCCTCCCGAATGCTGAGATTAAAGGTGTGCATCATTACCTCCGGGCTAAAGATTATCTATGTATGTGTGTATGTATGTATGTATGTAAAAATGTATATATGTATCTATCTAGCTCTGTATATATATATATTCATGAAGTCAAGGTCTCACTATGTAGCATTGGCTGGACTGGAACTAGCTCTTGTAGACCAGGCTGGCCTTGAACTCACAGAGATCTGCCTCTGCCTCCCAAGTGCTGGGATTAAAGGCGTGCACCACCACAGCCTGTCAGTTCCTAGTTTCTGTCTGTGGTTGGCTTGCTCCATGGCTGTGGTCTGTGTCACCCTGACAGCAGAATAATGAACACTTCACTTTATGATATCCAGGAAGGAGAGGGTGGGAAAGAGGGAAGGAAAGACAGATTGACTCATCACAGATCTTCTGTAAATGGAGACTGCACTTTTGTTTCCCAGCCATCTAGACCGGAATAATCACACAAAACTATAATAATAATAATAATAATTATTATTACTATTATTATTATTTTCGAGACAGTTTCTCTGTAGCTTTGAAACCTGTCCTGGAGCTAGCTCTTGTAGACCAGGCTGGCCTCCAACTCACAGAGATCTGCCTGCCTCTGCCTCCCGAGTGCTGGGATTAAAGGCGTGCACCACCACTGCCTGGCTTCTAGCTAGCTCTTATATCTTTTTTGGTTTGTTTTGTTTTTTTCAAGACAGGGTTTCTCTGTATAACAGGCCCAGCTGTCCTGGAACTAGCTTTTATAGAGCAGGCTGGCCTTGAACTCACAGAGATCTGCCTGCCTCTGCCTTCTGAGTGCTGGGATCAAAGGTGTGTGCCACCACTGCCTGGTTTAACTCTTACATCTTAAATTAACCCATTTCTATTATTTTATATTTTACCACAAGGCTCATGGTTTGTTATATCTTGCTTCTTGGGCGGCTACATGGCATCTGCCTGACTCAGCCTTCTTTCTCTCTGCATTCAGTTTAGTTTTCCTGCCTAGCTATATTCTGCCCTGTCATAGGCCAAAGTAGCTTTTTTATTAATCAATGGTAATAAAACATATTCATAGCATACAGAAGAAATCCCACATCATCTCCCCTTTTCTGTTTAAATAAAAAAGGAAGGTTTTAACTTTTTTTTTTTTTTTTAGTTTTTCAAGACAGGGTTTCTCTGTAGCTTTGGAGCTTGTCCTGGCACTAGCTCTTGTAGACCAGGCTGGACAGGTTTTAACTTTAATATAGTAAAATTGCATCTAATAAATCAGGTCATCTATTTTATCTTTGTTGGGATTCCCCTCCGTATGCCAGACTTGTTGGAGGTGGACCCATTGTCTTGCATGAATGAGACCCCGAGGTCAATCCTTCACACTGCCAAAAAGAAAAGGAAAGCAAATGTAAACTTCACATTGCCAGTGATGAACATAATTCACCCAGGAGCATGAATGGCTGATAAGTAACTGGATTTTCTCTTCGGGCTCCACCCCTTTCCTTTCTCCATTCCCTCTCTCCTCTCCTCTCCTCTCCTCTCCTCTCCTCTCCTCTCCTCTCCTCTCCTCTTCTCTCTCTCTCTCCTAAAAGAGGGTTTTTCTGTGTAGCTCTAGCTGGCCTGTAACTCACTTTGTAGACCAGGTTGGTCTCAAATTCAGAGATCTCCCAAATACTGGAATTAAAGGCATGTGCCACCACCCTTTTCTTTCTCCCCTGGCCCCAAGACAGGATTTCTCTATGTATTCCTGGCAGTCTTGGTACTCACTATATATATACAACTCTCTCTCTCTCTCTCTCTCTCTCTCTCTCTCTCTATATATATATATATATATATATATATATATATATATATATATATATATATACACACACACACACACACACACACACACACACAACTCTGGCCTCAAACTCAGAGATCTGCCTGTCTCTGCCTCCAGAGTACTAGGATTAAGTTTTTCATCTCCTTATTGTGTATGTGCACAGGTACAAATCGAGTCGGGATAGCACTCATGCCTTGAAGCACGTGTGATAATCAGAGGACGATTTTAGAAATTCAGTTCTTTTTCCATCATGTGGGTCCCAGAGATCAAACTGAGGTCATCAGGCTTGGCATCAAGTGCCTTTCCCTGTCAAGCTGCCTCTTTGGCCCCAGGAAAGTATTAAAATAAATGCCACGAGTTTGGGGACATGGCTGGAGAGATGACTTAGTTGGGAACATGCTTCACAATGAGCATGAGGCCTGGAGTCTGGTCTCCTGTACACACATAAGCTGTTTTGCACAGTGGCGTGCACCCTTAATTTCAGCAATGGGGAGGTGGAGTCGGGATCCCCGCACTATGCTGACCGGTCAGCCTAGCTGAATGATGAACCCCAAACTCGGTGGGAGACCCTGCCTTGAAAAGTAAGGTGGAATGTGGAACTGGGGAGGAAGTTCAGCCATTAAATGTGCACACCACTCTTTCCGAGGACCAGCGTTCATTCCCAGCCCCCTGTTGGGAGGCTTACAACCCCCTGTAACTTCAGCTCCTGGAGATCCAGTGACCTCTTCTGGCCTCTGCAGGACCCTGTAGTCACGCGCACATATCCCCCACACAGGGACACATGCAAACACAATTCTAAAAAATGGTGAAATGCCAAAGAAGCCAGCCCCTGCTGTCCTCTGGCCTCCGTGTGGACCAGCCCTATGTATGCATACAGGCACGCACACTTGCAAAGGCAAAAACACCTTATTTTTGAAGGCTGTGAAGTTTAGGCTGGCCTCCAATTTGCGATCCTCCTGCTTTACCCTCCCAGGGTGCTGGGATTGTAGGCCATCTCACTTGGCATTTCAGCAATTTGTAGAGCACACTCGTGACTGTGGCACCTCTGAAGCCCCACACTGTCCTATGTTCCCTGGATGCTGGCAAGAGATATACATAAGGTAGTCATATTTCTACCAAACTTGGCCTGTCCCTTGGCTGGTCTGTCATATGTAATTATTTTTAAATTCAAAATCCCTTTGTTTCAACCTCTATCCAGGCTTCTCTTGAGGGTGACACAGAGCAGCTACCAGCATTTCACAGATGGAAACTGACCCCGGGGAATTCATGTGTTAATGGATGAGTGGCCTTGAAATTGGGAGTGTATCATTTTTGGGGAGACTCCTAAGCCAGAGCTCTGTTCTTGCCCCCTTTCCTGGGTTTGGACCCTTATACATGGCCTACCTACGAGATTCTTCCCTCTTGATGCCCTGCAGGCATCTTCATATTCTCTTTTTTAAATATTTATGTGTGTACCATGTGCATGCCTGGTGCTGTTATTAGTCAAGAGGGCTTCAGATCCCCTGGAACTCTGGGTCCAGACAGCTGCCATGTAGTGGCAGGGAACAGAACCTTGATCTTCTTCGAGAACAAATGCTCTTAACTGCTGAGCCACCTATCCATCCCCAACCTCTACATTCTGAAAAATGGCTCACCTTCTGCCTAATCCCGCCTCTTCTCTCAGCTTTGCGGGGCCCTGAGGAGCAACCTCAACGCTGTGCTACCCAATCACAAGTCTGGTCCTATCCTGAGTGGCTGACAACCTCGCTGTCCTCCATGCTCCAAGTTCCATGCTTGCCCCTCCTCTAGTCACACACCTCTGACCTCACCTTTTAAATCCGTTAACTTCCTTCCAGCTCTGCAGCCTGATACAGGTTTCTAGGGGGACGTAAGGTTCACTGTGGATCCCACTGAAGCCTACTTAATACATCTCAAGAAAAATCGCATAAAAAAATGCAGGGCTGGGGCTGGAGAAATGACTTAGCGGTTAAGAGCACTGGCTGCTCTTTGAGTGGACCAGGGTTCGATTCCCAGCACCCACATGACATCTTAGAGCTGCCTGTAACTCCTGTTCCAGGGGATCTGATTCCCGCATACATACTTGCAGGTAAAACACCAATATGTATACAAAATAAAAATAAATTAAAAAATTCAGGGGTGAGCTCTGGGAATGCAGAGGCAGGCAGAGCTCTGTGAGCTTGAGGCCAGCCTGGGCTACAAGAGCTAGTTCCAGGGCAGCTAGGGCTGTTACACAGAGAAACTCTATCTTGAAAAACTAAAACCAACCAACCAACCAAACAAACAAACAAAAAACCCACCCCTAAGACAAACAAAAACCACCCAGTCTATTTAAATAGACTCCTCATAAGTATATTTAAAACAACAACAACCAAACAAACCCAAGTCCCCCATCTTCGCAGGCCTGCTGGGAATGTACAGGCTGAGATCAGAGGGCCAGCCAGCCTGCTTCTCTGTACTCAGGAACCGGTCGCTTCTTCCTGTTTCTCTAGGATGCGTGCTCCTCCAAGACCTTGCTCAACGCAGCTGATGAGCGAAGGTCACATAGAATAGTGTAAACAATACACGCTTAAAAACTATTCGTGTTTAAAGCCAGAGACCAATACACTAAAGCCTTTCCTTCTCTCAGCTGCAACCGGGTCCTTTCTTCATGGTTCTTTCTGCCCTGCCTTGTGCCAGCCAACCCCTGCGGGCAAGCTAGAGACTTTTTGCACTGAGCCATTTTGCCAGCAGGTGGCAGTGGAAACCCACAGCTGAGCCAGTCTGGCTTGTCTCATGGTTCCCATGGGCTTGGTCTATACAAGGCTTGCAGAGGGTACATAGTCTTAGCATCAGCTCCTGGGACCATGAAGCCCCTCCTACTCCAAGTGGCAGCAGCCATTGTCCAAGTCTCTCCTTTTTCTAAAGTATGAGCTTCAGCCATAGCTGAAAGTAGCTGGGGCACTAGAAACAATTAAAATTTTGATTTTTAAAAACTGGCACATTCTCAAATCCCCTTTGCTTAGCAACCGTCTCTAGGATCTCTCATTTCCCTGGATCACACTGAATCTCAGGTTAAGGAAGCCCGGCTGCTCCCCTGAAGGGCTCTTCTTGTGGGGAGAAATGAATGCCCCCACTGAGGTCGTGGATGGACTTCTGGAGAATGGGACCATGGGAAGGGCGAGCATGGATTCTGGGCTCACACTGCATGATGCCCCACGCTAAGAGCAACCAGCACTGTAAGGCCTGTACTTAGACTCCAGGCAGAGTGGAGAGAACAGGGTGCCTAAGAGGCAGGAAGCAGCGGACTCAGTGGAGAGCCAACCTGGCCTCCTGGAAGGGAGGCCCTAGAGGAAATGCCACCTTCTGCTCTCCTGTGCAGGTGAAGACAGAGCTGCCAGCCCTCTTGCTGCCCCATAACTTCTGGCCATGTTCTGAGTTAGGGTGGAGGGCCACACTGAGGCAGAGCTGAAACAGAGGCTCATGGGAAGGATCTGAGGGTCCATTCAGCTCAACCTGCCCTTTAACAGCTGAGGGAACAAACAGGGAATGACCGGCTCAACAACACACAGAGTGGTAGAGCTGAGTCTAGCAGAGGCCAATGTTGCCAGGGTTCTGAAAATGCAGGTCCACCAATCGGGTGCTCAGAGTCTAGCCCCAGGGAGATTTCTTGTCAGGGACTGTGGATTCCAGTTCCAAATGAAACATTACTCCAACTGGGCAGGGACAAAGTCACCTAATGACAAGTACCCTCACTTTGTGTCCCTGTTTCAAGCTGCCACAGCCTCTGGTGAGGAGAACGGGATCTACCACATTGGGACAAAACAAAGGGCCGGAGGAGAGGCCCAAAAGAAAGGACGCGAGAATTCTTGGGGATATTTACTGCAAACTGGTATAATTAAAGGGATATTTTATGAGTGTTTTAGACAGGGAGGATTGGCTGAGCCGGGTCTGGGCTTGGCAAGCCCATAGAGAGGGAAAGTGACACTGGGAGCCTTGGAGGGAAATGAGGGCACTGAGGACCATGAGGCAGCTCCTTTGACTCTGGAATTCTGCTGGGAGCGCAAGGCCTCCCTGGAGCTGCTGTGTCTGACACAGATCCTCCAACCAGGCCTCCTGCCAGCTCGGGGCACCAGGGTCGCCTTCATTATCGTTTCTCACAGACTTCCTCTTGCCCGCCAGAGTATTTTCAAACTTGCAGTTTAGGAACAGCAGGAGGAAGAAGAGCAGGGGATGTTCTTAAGATAAACCCACAGTGAGACAGCCTGGAGAGGGGGGGCTCCCCAGGGCTGGTGGGTGTCAGGAGGGAGAGAGCCTGGAAGGGTGGGTGCTCCTCAGGGCTGGTGGGTATCCGGAGGTCTCCCTGCATTCTTTATCCATAGGGCACTAGTTGAAGGAGTTAAAGTCTCCACTTTGAAGACTTGTCCATGTTTTTAAAAACCTTTGATCTGGCAGTCAACTTGAAGTCTAGTAGCAACTGACTGGGTCAGGGAAGGGTGAAGAGGGAAGCCTGCTGAGCCCAGAGGTCACTCCTAGAAAGAGGGGGGGCACTACTCCCAGAAGCAGCAGCAGCAGCATGAAGGGCCGCTCCAGGGGTCCAGGTGCTAGGGTGCAGGCAGTGGGACCCTATTTGGGCAGAGCAAAGTCCCAGGCAGTTTCTTGGGCGCATTTCCACATAGCCTGCATGAGCCGGGTGAAACCCATGTCCTTGGGCTTCTCCAGGCCTCTCATCAGCCGCTGCTTCATGATGGAAACAAACTCCTTATTGCTCAGCTCCCCATTGCCTGGAGGGTGAGGAAAAAGAGAGGTGTAAGTAGAAACCCCGGGAGAAAACCCCATCCCTCACACCCCGCGGACCCCGCGGGCCCTGCAGCCCAGCACACACTCAGCCAAGTTCATCTCTTGGCTTAGGGTGAGCTGCTCTGTCCTTCCAATCACTGACACTGAGACTAGAGCAGAAGTCAGGTCCTGTGTGAGGACAGGGATGTATGAGCTTTGTGTGTTGGTCCAGGGAACACTCCCAGGGTGTAGGAGAGACACGGGACATCAGTGGTGGGGTAAGTGCTACCATGGTGCAGACAGAGGATGCTGGGGTGCAGGGGAGCTGTGTGGTTGCTGGAGAACTTCAAGTAGCAAGGCATTAGGACCTCTCGGGGTGTCGACATCTGGAAGGTGTTGCCGCTGCCCTTTGCCTGGCCATCCTACTCCACTTAGCCTTGACCCTGGGCTTATAGGTCCTCCCCAAGCAGAATCTGACTCTCTCTCTCTCTCTCTGTCTCTCTGTCTCTCTGTCTCTCTCTCTCTCTCTCTCTCTCTCTTGTTGTTGTTGTTACATAATGAGATCCCATCTCAACATGACAAAACAAAACAAAAACTAGAAAAACCCAAGGAAGTGGAAAACACAAACTGGGGCCCAAGGTGGTATCTTCAAGCTCACGGGGCCAGGGCCAAGCTGCTGCATAGACAGCAGTCCCGTTATAAACAGGGTCTGGGGATACAGAGAGGCCCGGCTCACCCTCCACACCCCACAGGACCCCACTCACCGTCGCAGTCAAAGAGTGCAAACACCACGTCACACACGTGGTCTGAGAGCTCCACCTTCGCCACTGTCCTGGCCACCTGCTGCATGGTCACTGAGGGGAGAAAGATGCTCGGTTAGCGCTGACAGATACCTCCACTCTCCTTTCTCCAGATGGTGGCTAACCCACGCAAAATTTGGCGACTGTATTGAGGTCATATTTGAGGAAATGAGGTCTGTGGGGATGCACATCTGTGATTGCAGCTGGTGAGGAAGAAGAGTCAAGAATCTGAGGGCGGCAGGGCTATACAGTGAGAACCTGTGTCAAATCCAAAACCAAAGCTCAAGACCATGTCAGGGCACTGAGACAGCCTCGAACTATCCAAGTGGACCGTGTGTGTGCACAGTGACGGAGCACCTGGGCAGCATGTGCCAGGCCTGGGCTTGAGTCTCAATGTCCAGCAATAAGGAATTAAAAGAAAAAGAGAGAAAGAAAATAAGAAAGAAAATGAGAATTAAATTTTTATCCAAGACTCCATACCCTTATACCTTAGAGTCTGCTTTTTTATTTTTGTTTTTTTTTGAGACAGGGTTTCTCTGTGTAGCTCTGGCTGTCTTAGAACTCACTCTGTAGACAGGCTGGCCTCGAACTCACAGAGATCTGCCTGCCCCTGCCTCCCAAGTGCTGGGATTAAAGGTGTGCACCACCACTGCCTGACCTTCAGGGTCTTTTCTTTTGTATTGCTGCTACGTGTTAGAGGCATGAAGTAAACAAAGGACTCCTGATTCTGAGCAGAGCGTGTGGTACAGGACCCCAGCACTCGGGAGCCGAGCGGGAGAAACAGAGTCCAAGGCTTACTGAGCTACACAAAAAGACACTGTTTCCGCTATACACTTCTCTTAGCTGTAGTCCTGGAGAAGCAGGGCATTCGGCCTCACCAGACCAACACACCATTTTTTTTAAAACCTCAGTAGAGAAGCTCTCTTCTCTTGCCATTTTCCTTCCCTGACATTTACGATGAAATACAGCAATCATGTGGAATTGGTTTCCCAGGGAAGACAAGCCAGGAAGAAGTAGGCAATTTCCGCTGTCATCCCTCTCACGTGGCCTACCTGTGGTTATCAATCACATTACTGCCTACGGGTCAACCCCAAAGTGAAGTGAAACTGAATGAAAAGAGAAGGGGCTGGAGAGATGGCTCCGTGGTTAAGAGCACGTACTTCTCTTGATGAGGACCTGGGTGTGAGTCTCAGCATCCACATGGTGGTTCCCAAGCATCCATGCTCTAGTCCCAGGGCATTGGAAGCCCTCTTCTGACTTCCTTAGGCACCAGGCACATATAAGATACCCATATATACTTGCAAGCAAAACATTCACATACATAAAATAAATTAAGAATAAGAAAAATGAAAAGGACGGAGTTCAGTGTATGGACTAACTTGTGCAGCCATTAGCTTAGACTCCACAGCAGCCTGTGGACCAGCAATGGCATCTGTGTCCTCTGCTATTTCAGACGTCAACATCAGTTCCTCTCACCAGTTTGCTTTCTCAATTAGCATCTGTTACCTCCATATACATCCAGTACCCTGGCCCCAAGGTCAGCAGACACAGATACCATGGTGGGGCAGAGCCGAGCAAGGTGTCACTGAGACAGGGTTTTCTGTGTGGCTCCACCCTGATGGAGTGGCTTGACAGTTTAGGGTTTACTTCTCCCATATTCAAAATCAGACGATGCCACAAGGGGGCTGTTGAGGTTGCTTGGCACACAGGGGCGTCTTATTGGTGTTTATTTTAGGGTGTGAGGGTGACGAACGGGGTGGAAGTATCTGGAAACAGCTTAGGCTCTTGCATGGCTTTGCCTCCTCATTCAAAACTTCAAGCTCAAGGGGAAAAGGGCTGTTCAGGAAGGTGGGAAGCACCAGTGTCTCCCTCCTTGGCCACGGTTGAGATCACCCTTGTTCCCAGCCTGTGACTTAGAGTGAAGGAGGCCAATGTTTTTTGGAAGAAAAAGATTTAGGCAGAAGCGTCTGTGGTAAGTTTTCATGTGCCATGTGTTGGGGCTGGTCAGAAGTACAGTGCCAAGCTTGAGAAACTGAGTCTTGCAGGGAGAACTTATGGCTGCTAACTCAACTGAATGGAGAAGAGGGAGGAAGATGAGGAGGAAGACAAGAAAGAGCAGGAGGAAGAGGAAGAGGAGGTCAAAAGGCAGTTTGTAAGGAGACTAGGAAACTGCCAAGGGAGCTAAAATGACAAAAGCTGGTGGAGAGATCTCCTAAGGTTTGACTTTGGGATATCGCTCAGGAAGAACGGGATGAGAGCGGGTGTTCTCAAATACTGTTACCCACTGCACCTCCCTCCACGGCCACAGAGGAGTCCTGCGAGGGGCCTGAGACCCTCGTGTGTGCTGGAGTGTGCTTTCTGCTGGCCGTAACACTTTCTGCACTTTACCTCAATCTCGTGTTTCATCTGCTCTGACAACTGCCTTCCTGCTTCGCTCCCGAGTCTCCGTTCTCTCAGGGTAGAATGCCTCGCCAATCTTGTTGTTCTAAGACTCATCTTTCTCCCATGCAGACAGCACTCTGCTCTAATAAACCAGTAAGCAGTATCCCAGGATGTCAGTGAGAGCTCTTGACAATTTCCATCACGGAGCTCATTAGGCTGGTATTAAGTGCTTGGAGAATAGGGACTCCCGGAGGCTGCAGCCAGAACATTTCCTTACAAAGGCTACCCCTCACAGGGCGGTCACAGATCATGCCCCATCCCACCTCGAGGGGGCGCTAATGGTCTGTGTACTACAGGGCTAGCTAATGCACTGTGGCTCCGGGGGATGGGCACAGTCTTGCTGGGGTGCCCTTTTCACAGCACAGGATCCTTGGAGAGGCCCCCAGGGTATGAATCACAACAGGACAGAACAAACCAACTCGCTGGTGAGCTGTCAAGTTGGGAGCTCTTGGGACAAGTGGGATGACAGCAGATCACAAGCCAAGTGCTTGGCAGCTGCTCTGGAGAGCAGGCTCATTCACACTGTTTTCAGCCTGTCTGAATCACACTAATTAAACCACAGTGAGGAGAACTCCCCTCCCCCCCCCGGCGGACCTTAACTTTCCTGGGTCTGTCTGCTATTGGTACTGCACTCTTGGCTTCCCCTATTTGGTGACTGTGATTCTGAAATACATACTTGGCCTCTTGTGATCACTAATTTCCATTGGCAACCTGCTGATATTTAGAATCACCATGGAAACAAACCCCTGTGCATGTCTGAGAAGATGTTACTGGGTTGAGATGAAAAGGTCCATCCCAAATGTAGTCAGTATAACCCCCTGGGCTGGGGTCCTGGACTAAAGAAAAAGGAGAAAGTGAACTGAACACAAATATCTACCCTCCGCTTCCTGATGGTGGAGCCAATGCTAGCCCAAGCTCCTGGGGCCACGCCTTCCCTGCCACCACCAGGCCTTCCACGCAGCCACACCTTCCCTGTCACGAAAGACTGTACCTTCAAACTTAGCCAAAGTCAAGTCCCACCTCCCTCTCCCTGCTTTCATTTTGCGTGCCTGTGACTGTGGTCCATGCAGAGGGTGACGTCACGATGCTGAATGTTCTGCTCCATTACTCCCTATTCTCTTGAGGCCAGGCCTCTCAGGAACCTGGAGCTAAGCTGGTGGCTAGCAAGCCTCAGCAATCATCCTGTCTCTGGCCCCCAAAGTCCCGGGGTTGCAGGTGTATGCCTGGCCATGCCCAGCCAATTTATATTCCAGGTCCTTTTGCATGCACAGCAAGTGATATTACTCACTGGCCATCCCTCCAGCCTCTTAAGTGTCTTTCGACAGGTATTCTGTCACACGGATGAGACAAGTGACTAAGACAGTTTTTCAAGTTTTTTGACATAAGAGCTAGTATCCTTGCGACTACCCAAGTGGGGCATTGTCTGTGTCAAAGAGATGACTGGTGCCAATAGCATATGGGTAGTTTCAAGATGGATGCTGGTCACAGGAAAGACCAAGTTTTGTAGGGATTTTCTAGCTATGCCCTCTAATCCACTGAGCTGGTCCCCAGTGGCTACTGAGTCATTCACTCATGCCTGTGTAACGAAGCCCCCTAAGACTTTCAGAGCACAGCGTTTGGATAGCTTCTGGACTGCTGTCACATGGGGGTTCCTGGAGGATGATGGGAAGGCACAGAAGCTCTCTGCTCCTCCTCGACCTCTCCGCATCGGAAACAAGCCAATAACCTCTGTGCCTGCCGGAGTCCTTTGAGTCCCTCTCGCAGTCAGCTGAGCCCTGTCACACTAGGAACTGGCTGGGCAGAGGCTTGGTAAGGAAGGCTGTACTGTTAGTGTCTGAAGGCCAGGGTCAGTCTCTGGGGGCGGAGACCTCAACCAGAAGGATCTGACCTAGCTCTAGGTAGGCATATCAAAATGAAATTGGGGGAGTGGGTTCAAGTAGAACTCATTGCTTGTGTGCTGTTGGAGAAATCCCTACACATTTTATTTTTGTTTTTCCAGACAGAGTTTCACTGTGTAGCCCCAGTTAGCCTGAAACTTGCTATGTAGACCAGGCTGGCCTGAATTCATGGATATCCTTCTGCCTATGCCTCCTGAGTGCTGAGATTAAAGGCATGTACCACTTACGCTTGGCCCCCATATTTTTTTGAGGTCACAGAAGTCTTCTGTGCTGGTTACTTTGGTGTTAGAACAGAGGAAACACTCCCCACTTGAGCCACGGAATAATGCTGAGGTGCTGGGAGTCCAGTTGCTCATCTGCCCATATGGAAATGAAGGTCCAGAAGAAAGAGAGGGCTTAGGTTGCCAAGGATCACATTTGACACTTCTAATAATCTTCCCAGGGGCCCATGTCCACTTAAGATTGAGAAGGGGGAGAATCGGTAGAATTCTGAAACTCAAAATCTGGTATCACTGCCATCCTAGTATTCAGGAGGCAGAGGCAGGAGGATCTCTGTGAGCTCAAGGCCAGCCTGGTCTACAAAGTGAGTTCTAGCAGAACTGAGGCTACACAGAGAAACCCTGTCTCAAGAAGTAAAATTTTAAAAAAGAAAAAGAAAAATCTGGTACCATCTGTTCTGACAACTCCAGGAAGGACCCGCGCTGTGCCTGGTGTGGTCTGTGTGCGGATAACTCTGTTGGGGACAGAAGTCCATACTACGTCATGCACTACAAGAATATGTCAGAAATTAGGTTACACATAATTAACCACACAATGGCCTCCCAGGGGAGCTCTGGGGTGACAAAACTCACACATCCACTCGGACCCAGAGAATCCTGGAGCCAGAAGAGACTGCAGAGGTGATGAGGTGCGGAGGACCAGGGAACTGAAGTCACTTTCCAGGGTCACAAAGCTAGTGGCCGCTGGGTGGAAGATATCCTACCGCTCTTTCCCTACACACATTTGACCTCTTACCTGGACAGTGCCAGGTCCTTCCCAACTCTGTCACTCTAAAGGGACAGAGTCCAGAAAACAGAAAAGCCAAGTTAGGGCATTGTCAGTGCCTTCTGTCAGGGATGAGAGCTAGCCAGGACTGGGGGGAGGCGGTATTCCCGCCAACCGCAGATCCGACCTTCTCTGCAGTGAGGGTCGCTAGCCATGCCCTTGGAATGCATGTCACAACTGAAGGGACAGCTCAACAGGGTATGAAACAACAGCCTCATGAAAAGTAAAACCACAAAGGTGGCCTGGACAAGGACGCTCGTCTCACCCCCCTGCAAAGGTGTGTGGAAAGGTGACCGAGAGGTTTCAATGATGTCCTGAGTTGTTCACATGATTAGTCATGCCCTACTGGACTGCAGGGGAGCAAATGAAAAGCTGGCCTGTGGGGACCAAGGTCGAGTAGGGGAGGAGGTGCTGCTTCAGCCCTGGGAAGGCTCGCTACACGGGAGGAGCCTTTCTTGCACGCGTCCTTTTTTTTTGAACATCTTCCAGACACTCTCCGGCAGCTCTACTACTCACTTTTCAACATTATTTGGGACAAGGTGTGGAGAAGGACGGCGTTTAGGAGCGCCAACAAAGGAAAGAGGAAGGAGCAGGGCAGCATCTTAGCCACAAGAGCTGCTGGTACCTCTGTATGACACCGTTGGTCCTGCTCCCTAACAGTACGTGCTACCAAGGACAGCTGCAGGTTGGTTTTCTGAATCCCAAGTGCCATCATCTCAGATGACTGCCTCAATGGGTCCCTTGCTTAATCTGGTTCAGCCTAACTAAGCTGTAAGTTTTATTACATTGTCCAGTATTGTGTTTAGCTTCATTGAAAATCCTATCACATCTTACCTAAAAATGGCAAGAGTTGTTTTTTTGAAAATATATTTATTTTTATTTTATGTGCATTGGTGTTTTGCCTGCATATATGCCTATGTGAGGGTGTCAGATCTTGGAGTTACAGACAGTTGTGAGCTGCCACGTGGGTTCTGGGAATTGAACCCAGGTCCTCTGGAAGAACAGTTAATGCTCTTAACCACTGAGGAATCTCTCCAGCCCCTGTTTTTTTGTGTACACACACACACACACACACACACACACACACACACACACACACTATAGATGTGTTGCCGGTCTGTTCTCTAACTGCTGGGCTCCACGAACTGCCTGCCTTAGCCTTCCGAGTCCCGGAACTATAGGCATATTCTACCACCACGCCTGGCTTCAGACAAGCGTGTCTAAGAGCACCATTAGGCAGTCAAGGTTTTCAGCTGACACACTAGAGACAGTCCTGATCTAGACGGGGGCAGCACGTACACTATTAAGATGGAGAAATATCTTATGTGCGAACCCACATGAAGCACGATGAAACACTGTGTATTTGGAGGAGGTGGGTGTATTTTGTATGTGAACTCAAAACGAGTGCCAAGGCAGATTGCTTTCAATTTGTGCACATGGGAGAGCGAGTGATGTAGGGTGGGGTGGAGGGGTCAGTGTGAATGAAGTATGGGAAGCAGCAAGGGTGCGAAGGCCTAACTCGAGAGCTGGCACATATGGTGCGGGGCTGGGGCAAACCCTGGGAGGGATTTCATTAGAGGCCAGTCAAGTACTCCTTGTAAGGGTACCTAACACGCCAGCTCTTGTCTCAAGGCCATACTCCCTCAACCTCCAGCACACACTGAAACAGGGTCTTGCCAGCTTATCCTCAAATTCCTGGATCCTCCTGCCTCAGCCTTCTGAGTCCTGCAATCAGAGGTGTGAGCCACTATGCCTGGTCAGAAAATGATTTCTGATTAGGGAATACATTCACCTACTTCAAAGTTCAAATTGTGAAGAGTGGAGTCTGGCTCTCAGCTGTGTGCAGTAGTGTCCTCAGTACCGAGGCAGCCAGCAGCACCTCAGACACGTGCACATGAAAGATTTCCTCTTCCCCCTTTTCCATGAAGCGGCAACACAGCAAACAGTGCTGTGCTCGGCTCATCCAGCACCTTGACTGAGAGAGAATTCCCTCCCAGAATGCAAACAGCATCCTATAACAGCTCTAGAGTGCGTATTCCATGGGAAAGACGGCTGTGATTTGCTGAACGTGTTCCTCCTTTATTCTATCCTCAATCTGCAGAAGGCTCCTTCTTTATATAACAACATCCTTGTTGGACTCTGCCTCTTGCTTCAGTGACGTCTAACACTCAAGACTGAACTGGCTGTAGGTAGGTTAAAATTCATCGGGTTGACACGGCCTGACAGACTCTGCTCACCTTCATAGGCTGCTAATGACAGTAAATCTTGAAGTCGTCAAGAAGCAGTGTGACAGGATCTAATTTCCAAGTGTGTGCATGTGTGTGTGTGTGTGTGTGTGCGCGCGCGCGTATGTTCTGAGGCCAGAGGCACTTAACGTTATGGCTGTTGTGGAAGCTGCTTTGCAGTGACAGCTGCTCTGGGGTTCCTGACGTGCGGCAGTGTCAGAGGCGACGAAAGGGCAACACCTCAGAAAGCTTAGACGGCAATAGAGGCACCAGTGTGTCTGTTTAATGCTCTGTTCGGAATGTGAGGCCTGCTTTGAGCTAGAAACTGTCTACCCCACCAGTAACTTCAGACTCCCCCAACAAATCAGTAGGACCTAAATGGCAGAAGATTGAGGCGTTTACTCTAAATGTTAGATTCAGAGAATCTGAAGCCACAGGGGCTCTTAGAGGTTATCCTTGTGATTCGAGTCACTTCAGAGACAAAAGAAATTAGAATCATTTGATGGTGAGAACAGTGCTTCAAAGGTCACCTTGGGGCTGCCAAGAACATCTGGCCTGAGCTATGCCACAGACTTAATATTTATTTTCTTATCCTACAGAGTGATGAGGAAAAGCTTGGGGTGGTGGTGGTGCACGCCTTTAATTCCAGCACTAAGGAGGCAGAGGCAGATGGATCTCTGAGAGTTCCAGGCTAGCCTGGTCTACACAGAGTTCTAGGACAGCCAGGGCTGTGCAGTGAGGCCCTGTCCCACAAAAGGAAGAAGAAATGAGAGCCTTCAGTTGGAGTAGCTATGTGCGAAAGTCTGAGTAAGAAAGCAGCAGACATTACTTGTGATTATTCTCACGTATTACAGTTCGGAGGACATGAGGGACATGCTGGATGCACACAATTACCAAATCTAATACCCTGAGGTGCCTTTTGCCAGGGCCCCTGGACCTGGACCTTTCACTCTTCCGGCAGAAACAGATATGCTTTGAGATGGAGAGGCAATAGCTCATTCTTGAGCTCCGGCTAGAGCAGAACTATATCATCGCAGGAGGGCACTGGGGAGGGGTTGTGCTCAACTTCCCATTACTTCTCCAGCAGATTACTTACATAATTTAGACAGCCAGTCAGAGGTAATGCATCTGATTTTATGTGCATGAATGAGCAACAGAGCTGGCTGTTCGTCAATGCTAAATGAGAGATGACCTATAGTGGAAATCCAGTCTTTACTGGAGGCCATGTCTTCAGGAGGTCAGGATTCACTAGGGACACTGCATTCTTAGCTGAGTTTTATCTGAGTGGTTACCACATGGTCCACACAAACCTAAATCAAACCAAACCAAACCAAACCAAACCAAACCACCCCACCTCAATGAAACTTCCAATATTATCCCTGGGTCATATTCTCTGATGACATATCTATCCGTCTGTACTTGCTGCCTGTCTGGACCTCTTGAACTATCCAGTGGAGCATTAATCTCCAAGATACTAAAGGTATTTTGGAGCAAATCAAGTCTGGCAACTGCACCCCTCCTTTGGGGATTAGTAACGGACATTAGCATATTAAAAGCTAGCAGGAACAGTGCTTTAGGGGAGAAATCCTGTGCCACGCTGGCATTTTCCAACTTATTTAGATTATGGAGCACTTTTCTCTGCAAACCTAGGGAGGACTCATTACCATATCGATCACACTGCTGCTTGGGGAAACTCTGCTTCGGGGTTGATTTGTGAGCTCTAAACTAGCCAAGGAGGAAATGGTGCCAGGGCCTCGGAAAGATGCCAGTGTCTGAAGGTCTTAACCTTTCCAGAGAAAAAGGAGACAGCCAAGACCGAGAGCATCTGAGACTGAGAAGAGGCAGGACAGAGGGTCGGCTGCTTCGGCCCTGCCCTGCTTCTGTGCCCACAGCGGTGTCGGGTTCCACCCTAAGTCTCCACACTTCCCATGCTAACCAGACTGCCCGTACACTCATCTTGCCTCCACTCCTGAGAGCTTCGTTAGGATAGAACCCCATGGCCAGGACAGCAGCTGTGTTGCTGGCTAAATAAACACACGAGCAGCATCACACTGTGCTCACGTTATCAGCTTTGGAACAGGACCTTTAGCAAACGCACAAGGTGACAGTTCTGTGTGCATTCGTCCTCTGACACCCTGTGAGTTAGTATCTTTATCCTTACTTTAAAACCACAGAACGAGTCAATGCCACCCAGCCTGTACATGGTAGCAGCCAAGACAAGCTGGGGCAGGGTGACATGAGTGCCTGTGTTCTTTAGAGCCAGGGTCTCCTGAAGCCCAGGCTGGCTTCACACTATGTAACCAGAGTTGGCCTTGAGATTCCCATCCTGCCTCTCTACTCCTAAACACTGGGATAACACTCAGGGTTAGCAGGTGGTGCTGGGGACCAAACCCTCAGCTTTGTGCACGGTAGGCAAAAACTTCACCAACTGAGCCACTTCCCAGCCTAAAGCCTGTGTTCTTAATCACCGGACCATGCGTCATTTCTTCTGGGGTTCATCTCAGTACTAAAATTTACACAGTTTTGTGGTGAGAGGAGGAAAGACCTGGAATTGCTGAATGGTAGAACTTAGTCTATCTCAGGTGTTGCTCTAGGCATAGAGAATACACAGGAAGTCGTAAGAATTTAGTCTGAATGGCAGACAGTCTACACAGCAATGTGCAAACCTCCACACAAACTCAGTGAGAGATGCTATAAGAAAGAATAGGACGGCCGGCGGGTGGTGGTGGCGCACGCCTTTACTCCCAATGCTTGGGAGGCAGAGGCAGGCGGATCTCAGTGAGTCTGAGGCCAACCTGGTCTACAGAGCGAGTTCCAGGGCAGCCAGGGCTGTTACACACAGAAACCTTGTCTGGAAAGAACTGAAACCAGGATGCCGTGACACAGGCGTTGGAGCTAGCTGAGAATGTACGTGGTCAGTGCAGCTGTGGTTGAGAACCTTGAGATAACGATAGCCTGGATTACTAGCTGGGCTCTGAGACCTCATAAGACCAAGTAGGTGAAGACATTTAGGGATATAGAGGGGAAGACCACATAGAGATAGGACAGACATGGTCGCTAAGCACCCACAGGTCAAGGAACATGCTCATAGCCACCAGAAGCTGAAGAGGCAAGGAAGGATGCTCTTTAAGGGCCTTTGGAGGGAGCATGGCCCTGCCGGCATCTTCATTTCACGCCCCATGATTTTAACACTCAACTGTGAAAGAATAAATTTCTGTTGCTTTAAATCAAGTTTGTGGTAATTTTCTGTAGCAGTCCTGGGAGACACAGGCATGCGGTTCATTCTGCTACTTGGTATGAAGCTAGGCCGTACCCCCTTGATATCTATCAATGTACACTCAGGGGATCCAACGTAAAACATATAAACCAAATCAAGACGTCAAAGTAAATGACCCAGCACCGCAGGCCTTGAAGCTAAATGTATTTCTGCGTGTCAGGCAGGGCTCTGTAATCTGTATCCCACCTCTGGGTGTAAGCGTGTGAGTGCACAGAGGCCCGCCATCTTACTCTGTAAACGGCCCAAAGTCATTTGAAAGAAACTCCCCTACCACCCTTTTAATCACTAGGTTGCATCTCTCTTCGTTACCACTACCCTGAATCATTTTATTTTGCACACCCTATAATTTTAACACAGATAGTGATTCATCCCATATAGTTTTCTTTAAGTGGTTCCGTTGGCTTTAGTTGAGGAGGAAAAAAAACCCAGAAGTGCTTATTAATTCTATTTTTGTAACTTCTGACTTTAAATCTTATGTTTTTGGATTTGCACATGGTATCTAATCCTGCCGTGTGAGCTGGCAACACAGCCAAAGCTGTGTTCGGGAAGGAGGATTTGGTAATACCTCCCCAAGACATCCGCATCATGGTTCCCCAAATAGAGCCTACAGAAATGAGAGGAGGCATTATTTTAAGCAAACAAATGCTATTTTAAAGAACTATATAGATAGATTAAAATAAAAAGCACCCGAATTGGAAAGGAAGAAAAGTGAAAGGAGTTCTGGCTGCAAGCAGAGCCGTCTCGTTTGTTTCTCTAGCCTTACTGACGTACAGCTGACAAAGTGACATATGACATATGACAACATGACGTTACCCACGCCATGACTCTGCCTCAGAGGAGAGAGGTTCTGAGGCGCTCTCTGCTTGGCTTCACGCCTGTTTCCAGACGTCATATTGACAGTCTGCCCTGTCTGCTGCACCATCCGATGCACGTGCCGAGCTTGGCGTCTCTGGGTGAAGTGTAAGGCTCATTTAAGGCCGACACAAGAGAATAAACCACCTGGTGGTGTTGGCGCACGCCTTTAATCCCAGCACCTGGGAGACAGAGGCAGGCAGGTCTCTGAGTTTGAGGCCAGTCTGGTCTATAGAGGGAGTTTCAGGACAGCCAGAGATATACGGAGAAACCCTGTCTCAAAAAACGAAAACCAAAATCAAACATATAAACAAACAAAAAGAGGAAACTGAAGGGCAATGCCTAGAAAAGCTGACATTTTAAGGGAAGCCACTCACCTAACGGATACAGATTAATGCTTATAGCTTCAAGAAAGAAACTTCTGGGCTTCTTACCTTTATCGAGAGATGCTCCGGCCATGTGGTAAAAGCTTAACGCAGTGTCCACGTCATTAATGTTCTTCAGGAAAGTGAAGAAGTTCTCTACCTCCTGGAAAGTCAGGCCCTGGAAGAGGAGCAGCAGCAAGATAAGGCAGAGCCCCTCACAAAGAGCAAAGTCAGAGAAACCAGCGGGAACACACTCCCCCAACTTAGAGATGCTGGGCCAGTCAGTCAAGGGACGGCAACTGTGTACACCACAGGACAAAGTCTAGAGCAGTGCTTCTCCTCCTTCCTAAGGCTGTGACCCTGTCATACAGTTCCTCATGTGGTGGTGGCCCCCAACCATAACATTATTTGGTTGCTATTTCATAACTATAATTTTGCTACTATTATGAATCATAAGGTAAATACCTGATAAGCAGGATATTTGAGATGTGGATTGCTGGGGCTTCAGGTTTCCATCCCTGAACTGCAGAGCCCAGGAACACAGTAACGAGAAAGCTGGAATACAGCTCACCTCCAGCTCATCCCTAGCGCAGCAGGGCCAACTGAGTCTATCTTAGCACATCAGAGAGCTAGAACTGGATGTAGGGTTGTGTCATGTGACTTTCTGTAACCTTTCTCTTTGGAGAATCAGAGAATTTAAAAGATGTTTTACTGCACAGTATGACGTCTCTAAGGGTGCATAAAATACAAACACTCAAACTTAAGAAGCAGTTATTAAATAGCACCCACAGGATCTCGTTTGGGCCCAGGAGCAGGAATCCTATTAGATTCCTTCCCCACTGGGCTAACTACAACACGAGGAACTGTATTAAAGGTCACAGCATTCGGGAGGCTGAGAGCCACTGCCTCTGTCTATTTTTGAACTTTATAAGTAGAATTAAGCAGCATGCATTTTGCTATGTATGACTTCTCCTTAAGGTCTGCCCCATGTTTTTGTTTATTACTGCTTATTTTTATTGTATAAAGTATTATATCATATAAATATATCACATCTGTTTTTCTTTTTAAAAGGATCCCTATGTTGCTGGGCGGTGGTGGCGCATGTCTTTAACTCAGCACAAGGGAGGGAGAGGCAGGTGGATCTCTGTGAGTTTGAGGCCAGCCTGGACTACAGAACGAGTTCCAGGACAGGCTCCAAAGCTACACAGTGAAACCCTGTCTTGAAAAACCAGGAAAAAAAAGGGTCCCTATACATCTGTAATTTATTAGGGTGGGTTCGTGTTTGAGAGGGGCTGTCCCGAGGTCGGAGAACAACCTTGTGGAGCCAGTTCTCTCCTTCCACCATTGCAAGGGTTCCTGGGATCAAACTGAGGTCATCAGGTCGTGGGTGCCTTCACCCATGGAGCCATCTCACTGCTCACAAACTATTTTCCTGTTTCAACAATGGGTAATTTTCAGTTTTGAAGAGTTATGAACAAAGCACACCTATATTCCTGCTATGCACGGTACCACTTCCTCCATTCCTCAGAAGACCATGCAAAGATGGAGGCAACGTAAGGGTCCCCTGAGAGATGGACCAGTAGACCAAATGAAGAACCCAGGCCTGCCTCACCTTCCTTCTCCAGGTCATGGCGGTACACGTCTGCGGTTTCTACATTCTAGAGACTGAGGCAGGAGAGTTTTGAGTATGATATTTGCCTGGGCTACATGGTGAGACCTTATTTTGAAGACAAAACAACAACAAAATAATAAAGGACATGGAGGAAGGATTTTTTTTTGGTTTAATTGCACTTATATGAGATACTTGGGCTAGGCAAAATTATAGACAGAATGTAGGCTGGTGGTTACCACAGGGAACAGGGAGTTACTGTGTAAAGAGTTTCAGTTTGGGAAGGTGAACACAGTTCCGGAGATAGTGTGGATGGTTGCCCAATAATGGCAATGCACTTGAAACTCCCGAATCACACAATTAAAAATGTTTAAAGTGGCAGCTTCTGTGTGTATTGGGACACACACACAAAATGCACTTAGGGTTTATAGCTTTGCAGAAATGAAGAGAGGATTTGGTGAGGAAGAGCAGACAGCGTTCTTCCTCCCCTTCCTTTTCAGAGCAGCTTTCTAGGGCAGCAGAGATGGCTCAGCAGGGCAGAGCACAGGCTGCTCCTGCAGAGGACCCAGGTCCAGTTCTCAGCACCCACACGGTGGCTCACAACTGTCTGTGACTTGACTCCAGGGGACCTTGGTGCCCTTTCTGTTCTCCTCAGACAGTAGGCATGCATGTGATGCATGAACTTAACATACTCATCCATATAACACTCAACACAAAAATACTCATTCACATAAAATAAAAATAAATAATTGTCAGGAGCCAATTTATTCCTAAAATCATTACAGGAATCATCACCCTGGGGAGTCTGCAGAGAATCCCATACCCCTAATTGTGTTAGGAATCGTTCTATTGACAGAGCCTACCCCACACCCAAATTGGCTGTTAATGGAGAGCTATCTGTTAGCGGAACCCACCCCGCATTCTAAACTATCTAGAGAACTAGGTGTGTCAACTCGTGACTTCCTGGCCTAGGTGACCTGACCGAAGGTAACCTCCTGGACCTGCGACTAACGTGAACCACGCGGCAAGAGCCCAGGCACCTGTGCCCACCCCACAACTCCTTACCCTATATAAGCTGTACCCCATCTCTAATAAACGGAGGCTTTGACAGGAACCCCCGCTTAGCCTCATTCCTCTCTCTTAGCCCATTATCTTCCAGATAGTGCCTCTCTGGGACCCTGGAATAACTGAACTGCAGGGTGGGTTACATCCCCTAGACTGAGTAGCCCACCAAAAGTGGTCAACAAATAATATCTTAAGATACAATTTTAAGCAGGGCATAGTGGCACATGCCTTTAATCTCAGCACTTGGAAGCCTCTGAGGCAAGTGTGAGTTCCAGGCCAGGGATACATAGTGAGACCCAGTCTCTGAAAACAAACAAACATGAAAACAGCACCACCACCTCCAGTTATTGTGTGTTTGTGCATGCATATGGGCATGTACCATGGTGTGTGCGGAGGCTGGAGAGAGCTTCTCCTTCCATCTTACTGAAGCTGGCCTGCTTCACTCTCTCACTTCTGCTGCTCCACGCATTTCAGCACAGCTGCCCCGAGAGCCTCCGCGCAATTCTCTGTCTCCACCTCCCACCACCACATCCAAGTGCTGGGATTACAGATCCGTGCTGTCACACTTGGCTTTCTCTGCCTGGGTTCCTGGGATTAAACTCAGGCCGTGATGCTTCTGTGGCAAGTCCTTATAGCTGCGAGCCATTTTGCCAGGCCTAAATTTCTATTCTTTTTTTGTTGAACTGAGAAGAGAACACAGAGACTCGTGCATGCTAGACGAGATCTACCACTGAGCTCACCCTCAGTCTCAGGCTGACCTAAAACTCCTAAAACAGAGAGGACACTGTAGAGAAATATTTTCTACTTTGATAAAGAATTGCTAATGTTTGCTAATGAATTGTTTTGGTGAACCTGAAATACTACAGCTCAAGACTTCTCATGCAGAGCTTACTGGAGGACGGAGGAAGAGAGTGAGGACAGAGGGAGGACGGAGGGAGGACAACCTGCACCGAGTGCCTATTCATCAAGATTCAGACAAACAGTGGGGCACAAATCACCTAATGACACCATTAAATCTAATATATAATGCTCTTTATTATACAGATGCAATAAAAAATATTTATTGAGCGCTTACTTGCTATCCAGCACTCTGCCAAGAACAGCAGGAGAAATAAAACTACACCGGACATAGGCCTTGATGTTATGGAGCTCGTGATTTACACAGGCCTCCTTGAGGAAAAAGGCGAGACCAACCACAAAACTCTTATTTCCCAGTAACTGCTTCACACAACACACACACACACACACACACACACACACACACACACACACACACACACGGCCATGAGCTTTGTGGATGTACAGTAGAAGCTAAGGGCTATGCTTACTGTGAACTGAGCTGTTCAAACAGGAAGACTAAAGCTGTCAACAGCAGCCAGGAGGGAGCGTCCTCCCCTGAGCTTGATGTCAGTAGAGTTTTCTTGACAATCTACAGGGAGGTAGAACTTCTAGAAGCTATTATTGTTCTGTAAACTAGCTAATTAGTGACCTCAGGGAAGACGGACTTACATAAAAGTGAGGCTACTCAAAAAAAGATGGTAAGATTAGCAGTAGCTTGTGGAAGCAGAGGCAATTTTCCAAGCACTGAAACTATGCATTCGACACCAGGGAGCTGTTAACAAGGTGAACTGTCTTTTCAAAGTAAAAGGGATCCACAAGAAGTTTAGAAGAAAATAGTGGGTATTTTTCTGGCTGAGTGAGGGAAGAATTCTTACGTAACACAGCAAAGTAGAATCTAAACCCCAAACCCCAGAGTCAGAGCTCACCAAAACCGAGAGAAATTATAAATGAGAGGATGAAAGAAAATATTTGAGAATCACTTTTTTTTTTTATAAAGGACTTGTATAAAGAACTCTTACGACACAATAGAGAGAATCTAGCAGCTTGGTTTAAGGAAAGACTTGGTAGCGAGATGTAGCTCAGAGGTATAGCACTTGGCCTGCACACAAGCCCTGGGCTTGACCTCAGCACCATAAACAAAAAACAAATGTCAAGAAACATTGTATTAAACAAGATATGAGTGAACGACAAACTATAACGAGCTACTAAGATGACTGTGGTAAAAGACAATGAGCAAGGATTATTGTATTATTGAGAATGCAGAGAAATGGGATTCTCATACTCATGTGGAAAAGTACAATGATCATTGTGGAAAACAGTTTGGGAGGGTTTTTTTGAGACAGGGTCTCTCTACATAGCTCTGGCTGTCCTAGAAATCATCACACTGTATATCAAGCAGGCCTCAAATTCACAGAGATTCTCCTGTCTGTCCCTCCTAAGTGCCAGGATTAAAGCTGTACACAGCCCTATCTTCCTCCTAGGAGTCTTCTAAAAACTAAAAAACAAACAAACACAGGTCCAGGCACTGGAGAGATGGCGCAGTAATTAGGAACACTGGCCGCTCTTCCAGAGGACCCAGGTTCCGCTCCCAGCACCCACATGAAGCCCGTTCACACCTGACAGTATCTCTAGTTCCAGGGGATCTGACACCCTCGTCTGGCCCCTGCAGGCACCAGGCACACTCATGTTTTACAAACATATATGCAAACAAAACATTCATGCACATAACATAATAATAAAAAAACTAGCCAGGCTGTGGTGGCGCATGCCTTTAATCCCAGCACTCAGGAGGCAAGGCCAGCCAGCCTGGTCTACAGAGTGAGTTCCAGGACAGGCTCCAAAGCTACACAGAGTAATCCTGTCACGAAAAACAAAAAACAAAACAAAAATTAAAGGAGGACTTCAACATCAAAACAGGTCCATGTAAAAACCTGCACATAAACATTGAGAACAGCAGAATTTCTTTTTCTTTCTTTTCTTTTCTTTCTTTCTTTCTTTTTTTTTTGAGACAGGGTTTCTCTGTGTAGCAGCCCTGGCTGTCCTGGAACTAGCAGAATGTCTAACAGCCCCAAATGGAAGCAGTTTGGTTGTGTGTTTGATGGCGAATGGGTGAAGAAAACATGGATGATGGAATGCTATTTACTACTCAGCAATAAAAAGCAAAAAAGCACCCCAATTAATATGTGCTTTAGCACAGATGAATCTTCAACATTATGCTAAGCAGAAAAGCCAGAGGAGAAAGACATCACTGTAGTTATTATGAAATGCTCAGAATGGGCGATTGATCGATGGGAGCAGGGCAGAGATGCGCACTGAGAATGAGCACGAGGGATCTTCTGGGGTGACGGAAATGCTTTCATACTGTTGGCAGTGATGTTGCATAACTGAACATTTACTAAGAACTACCGCACTGTACGATTAAAATGATGACTTTTATGGCTTATAAATTATACCTCAGTAAAAACTGTTTAGAAAATTAAAATGCAGGACTGGTGATGACTCAGTGGATCAAGGTTCTTGCTGGCAGGCCTGATGACCCGAGTTCAATCCTCGCTCTCTGCATGGTGGAAAGAGAGTGCAGGTGCCTTCCAGTGCCCTCTGACCTCCACACACGCTGCAGAATATGTACACTCTGCTCCCCCAATAGATAAGTTTTAAAAAATAAAGTTTTTCCAGGCATGGTGGAGTACACAGGAGGCAGAGGCAGGTGAATCTATGGGAATCTGAGGCCAGTCTGGTCTACAAAGTGAGTTCCAGAACAGTCAAAGCTACGTGGAGAAACCCTGACTTGTCAAAACAGAACGTGCAGCTGGAGGAGCTAAGAAGACGGTAAGGAGAAGCTGGCTTCCTCTGGAGTCAGCTGTAGAGCCAGACATCCAGCACCGATGAACACGGGCCTGGATGAGCATGAACACCCTCACAAATACTTTGCCCAGACTTAAATCAGGCAGCAAATTCATTTGCAGGGAGTGAGTCTGATTGCTCAAGCTTCTTTCATTGTCCACTGAAAAGTCTTTTTCTCCCTTAAACCATGGCTGTCCTCATCTTGTCATCTGGTCTTGGCTCAGTCTCTTATTTCAACAGTGCTCTCCTTTCGTAAACCCTAGCTGTCTTCAGCTGCAACTTGGCAGCAGGGGAAATTACATATTTCTGTTACTGATGTTGCCGCAAGTATCTAATTTTCTTGAAACATCACTTTCCTCATATCTTCATCTTTCCCTGCTCACAAAGTGCCAGAGATTTCCTGTTGCCAAGCGGATCGGCTCCCAGGCTTCTTGGCTACAGACTTACGGTCCTCCACCATCTGCTCCAATTAGTGGGCCCTTCTATGTCCCTAAGAACCTTAGGCTGGAGCCTTGTGACCATGGGTTGTTGTGTCTCCCAAACCTTGTGCTTATTTGGATCATAGGGAACAGTGACAACCAGCTGAGAGTGGTGGGACATGCCTGAAATCCTAGCACTGGGAGGCTGAGGCAGGAGGATTGAGAGGTTGAGGCCACTACAGGCTGCAGAGTTAATCCTTGTCACAAACTGTGACAATGAATAGGTTATCAGTAGGAAGGTTTATGGAACCTTCTTGGCTTTGGATATTGGGGCTGCCTCTTAGACAGTGTGTGACTTCTGGCCAACAGCTAAAGCTCTTAAGAATACTTTGTTATCTGAACAATGGTTCTGTCAACCAAGCAAGACTGTGATAACTGGGCATAAGAGTGGTAAATGTTTAGTGCATACAAAGTGTCAGTGCTACACCCTGCTCTTGCTGTCTTCTCTCCCCTGGAACCAGCTCTCCTGCCTCAGAGCCCCCTGGAAATGTAGGTCTGTCCCAAGTTTATCGCTCTCAGAATGCCTCGCGGCTACTGTGTCATTTGCAGCAGCGTTGAACTGACCAGAAACACTGACCAATGAGACGTCTCCTCAGTAGCTTGCCGGGCCCACCTTCCTCATCTCATCTCTACCAAGCTGCAACTTCCAAACCTGCATCTTTTCAAGGGGCATTTACAACACAGCCAAACTGGGACTGGGCTGTCATGTGGGTCGCTAGCTCTGGGGCTGGGATGTCACTGGGTGGCTAGCTCTGAGGCTAGACTGTCACGGGGGTGGCTAGCTCTGGGGCTGGGATGTCACAGGGGTGACTAGCTCTGGGGCTGGGCTGTCACGGGGGTGGCTAGCTCTAGGACTGGGACCATCTGGGGAGTCTGGTGATTCCAGGAACCCTCTCTGAAACACAGCCCTCCAGTGCAATTCCTGGCTTTGCTCTCTCAGACACCATGGGGCCCTCTTGCCCAGTGGTAGCCATTTTCATCCTCTTCACAGGTGAACAGCTGTCTCTGCTTCTATCCCTCAACATTTCTTTCTTCTAGGTCTTGTCTGCTCCTTACGTTCCTTTTCCTGAACCTCCCCAGGAAGTCTGAAAAGTGGTTGGCTCAGAGTTTGACAGAGAGAAGCTGAATCAATACCGCATTAATGTTACAAAAAGAAGAAAGCAGTAACCGGTGGGTAGTCATTTGTAAACCCCTAGGCTCACGGCTATACAACCAGTCGTGATGAACGTTCTTCAACTCTAACAGGGATTCCTTCTTCTTTGGGTAGGATCTTTTTTTTTGTTTTTGTTTTTGTTTTTAGAGACAAGGTTTCTCTGCAGTTTTGGAGCCTGTCCTGGAACTAGCTCTTGTAGACCAGGTTGGCCTCAAACTCATAGCGATCCACTTGCCTCTGCCTCCCGAGTGCTAGGATTAAAGGTGCATGCCACCACCGCCTGGCCTTTGGGTAGGATCTTGAAGGGGAGGAAATGGAGTAAAGACTGGGATAAAAGAAACCAGGGGGTTTAAGAAACACATGCCCGGCCGAGCGGTGGTGGCAGACACCTTTAATTCCAGCACTCGGGAGGCAGAGATAGGCAGATCTCTGTGAGTTCAAGACCAGTCTGCTCTACAGAGTGAATTCTAGGACAGGTTCCAAAGCTATAGAGATACCCTATCTCAAAAAACAAAAGCAAAAACAAAAACAAAATACATGCCTGGATCTACCATTGAACTTCTAACTTAATTGGCGTGAAGAAGGTCTTGCCTCATAAATCTTTAAGAGTTATTTATTTTTGTTTTATGGGCATGAGTTTCGGTGTATACACGGGTGTACCATGTGCATGTCTACTGCCTGTAGCGGCCAGAAGAAGGCATCAGATCCCCTGGAGCTGGAGTTCCAGATGGCTGGGAGCCACCATGTGGGTGCTGGGCCGTCTCTAGCCCTCACATTTTCATGTTAAAATGGAATAAAAGAAGCACTCAGAAACAGATGGGGATTTCTTCTTAATGGGAAATGGTTCTGGAGAGATGGGTTGGAAATATTAGGAGCAAAGGCCCTTTATTAACTCTCATTTTGGATAATTGCTATGTTCACAACTATTTAATCAGCACAAGAGGGCAATCAATTTTAATCTCCTAGCTAAAGCAGGCTAGAAATTCTGGCCAAAAGTAATTTTGCACCCAGATTCCCAGGTTCACAAAGTCTGTCCTTTCAGGCCAGAGCTCTCTTTCGCAAGGTCTTTGGTCTTAAATTAACTCCTGGACAAGGTAAAATATTGTAAGCCTTCAAGGGAGATGTCTCCAACCCCTAATCCATTACTTTCAAATATAAGTTCATGATAAAATATGGATTAGTCTATCATGATTGATAGCAAACTTAAGGTCAAACCAACGTCTGTAACAACCTTTAAAAATAGGTCTGTCCGGGCTGGGCATGTGGCTCAGCATAACACATCTGCCTAGCATACAGGTGGTCCTAAGCTAGATCCTCAGCACCCCTAAAGTCTAACAAACAACCAACATGAAAAATCTCTCACAAAACAAAGATGAAAAGTCTGCCTACAGAAAACCGCTTGCTTGATGCAAGCATCACGTGTCCAGCAAGGCTAAAAGTCCACCTGAACACTCGCCATCGATATACTTTTCATAGACACGAGCTGGGTGCTGGGTACTGCAGAAGCGCTTTAGTGGGGTGGGGAGAAATCTTCTCTTACTTCCCACTGATGACAAGTCTATCCTCAGCTAAGAGAACACCTTCTGTGGAAACAGGCTGGACTGAGTTCAGAAGAACCGAGCCTGGCTCAGAATCCTTTCAGCTTTTCAACATCCAAGGCGAGGAGGAAAAATGTCCAGCTGAGAAGTGGATAGAAAACAGTGGTGTTCATGAAAGATTTCTTAGACAAACAATAAGAAAACTGGGACAAATCTTGACTGTCTTATTTCTTTTCTAGTGATTGGCAAGCAGTTAGGAATTGTTCAGTTCCCAAGGCCAGTGAGGTTAGGGAATTTAGCTACGGTGACCACGGAGACCACCAGGGAAGCAGCTGAGGCCTTGTCTTGACCACACCACACCTCACTGGTCATCACTGATGGAACATATTCAGTGCCAGGCTGGTGCTCCTGCTGTCCAGCAGCAAAGGTGTGGGGCCTGCAGTGAGAATTCCTGAGTTCTCTGCTTTAGTCTAGGTTTATTGTGTCTGAGTACCCTTGGTCCAGAGTTTTCATTCTGTGTAAGGCCCCCCTGAGGAAATCTCTCCAGCGCTCATGGTTTTAAATCTAACAGTGTTAGTGATTACCAAACCTGGCTCAAAGCTCTGAGGTAGACTTGGATACTGAGCTGCCTCATGATCATCTCTGTGTGGATAACCTATAGCGATTTTAAACTCAAGTCATCACAGCTAGGCAGCGGTGGTGCCCGTCTTTTAAGCCAGCACTCTGGAGGCAGGAGTATGCGGATTTCGGTGAGTTTGAGGCCAGCCTGTTCTACCAAGCAAGTTCTAGGACAGACAGGACTGATGGAGGGGGGTCATCTTTCTATCTGTTGATTTCATTGGTTAAGCAATAAAGAAACTGCTTGGCCCTCATAGGTTAAAACATAGGTGGGAGGAGTAAACAGAAGAGAAGGCTGGGAGAAAGAAGCTGAGTCAGGGAGTCGCCGTGATTCTCCCACTCCAGGCAGATGCAGCTTAAGATCATTCCTGGTAAGCCAGCTCGTGGGCTACACAGATTATAAGAAATGGGCTAGTCCAGGTGCGAGAGTTAGCCGAGAAAAGGCTAGATATAATGGGCCAAGTGGTGTTTAAAAGAATACAGTTTCCGTGTAGTTATTTCGGGGCATAAGCTAGAGCTAGCCATGTGGGCGGCCGGGGTGCTGGGGACGCAGCCCCGCCGCTCGTACTACTACACAGGACTACACGGAGAAACCCTGTTTTGAAAAACTAAGCAACAAAACAAACAAACAATCAAAAAACAAAACAGTTAAATTCAAGGCATCTTTGACAGAACTCTATCCTTTTTTTAATCTAAATTAGCCTCTTCTATACTTCTCAATCCCAGTGCATGGTACCACCTTTGCCTGAACAAGAAAGCTGGGCTTTTTCTGCACTCTCTCCCGTTCTTTTCCCACTGTTCATTATTGTTCTCTCTCTGCACTTGTAACCCTGGGTTACAGAGACGGCTCAAGATACATCCTCATTATTGTCAATGTCTGTGAAATAACCACACGTTTCTATGGTTTCCTTTCCCCTGCATCCAAGGTACCCTACCTTCCCATCCTTGAAGTGCTTCTTCAGCTGTCTCTGCATGGCGGTCAGCTTCTTGGACTGCACTCCGCTGTAGGCCAGCAGCATGCCACCAAACTGCCTCTCAGTGATTCGTCCATCCACCGGGTCATGGCGTTCAAACTGGGTGGGAAGGAGACAGAGTGTTTGTGGGAGTAAATGGAAGGTTTTAACATGGATTGCAGAATGATCAACAGTGTTCCATGAAAGAAATGAATTTGGGCCTCAGTATCTCACAGATAAACCAGAACTGCTTATATGCATACATGAAATTACCACAATAAAAATCATTACTGAGTTATCAATATGTGCTAATACTAATAAAAAAAACCCAGAACAGTCAAAGCTCCTCCCATACCCCACAGGTCAGGGACACTCTTGAGAGGATAGTGCCAATTTTAAAACTCTACAAAAATTCAAAAATTCACAATTTTTTCCTTCCTCCCTCCCCTTCCCTTGCCCTTCCCTCCTCTCCCCTCCTCCCCTTCCTTCCTTCCTTCCTTCCTTCCTTCCTTCCTTCCTTCCTTCCTTCCTTCCCACAGACTTTCACTATGTAACCCTGGCTGGCCTGGAACTCAGTCTGTAGCAGGCTGGCCTTGAACTCATAGAGATCTGCCTGCCTCTGCCTCCCAAGTGCTGGGATTTCTACATGAAAAGTAATAACCACTCTCTAAGATTTCCCATGCCTTACTTCTCAGAGAAGACTTAAACATGATTACAAATTTTATCAATTGTGCATATGCAAAATAAGCTTTTGTGAGCTGCCATGTGAGTGCTGGGAATTAAACTCGGGTCCTCTGGAAGAACAGCCAGTGCTCTTAACTGATGAGCCATCTCTAGCCCCCAAATCAAGTTTTTGTATGCACTTAGATCTTTAGGGACTTCAAACAAGAGTAATTAATACATTTATAAGTTTTCTGGAAAATAAATAACTGAATATTAGAATATCCATAGAGTTTAAGAAAATTAGGTATTTAAAAATATGCATACAGCATAAAATGCCCTTAGCAGACTTGCTAATTACAAAGCTACTGAAAAATCATTAAAGACATTTATATATGCAGATGAAAAGTCTAAGCATTAAGGACTTCTAGCTATTCTAAGGGTTATCAGAAAATTGAGATTTCATTTAAAGAAAATGACGTGAAGATGGTAGGATCTCTCCACGGTTTTACTGGAACATGTTCCCATTCCTACATGGCAGGGCTAATCTGTTTTCCTGAGAGGGTATACACAGACGTCAGAGGGTACTAAGGGCACATCAACTGCACTTCCTGATTGTCTTCTAGTCTTCCAGCACTTGGATTGGTCATTGTGTGGCACCGAAAGGAAGGAGACAATTCTGTTTTCGCCCTATGGAGATAGGACACACGAGACAAGCAATGAAAACTGAAATCGCTAAGAGAAGATTCTTTCCCTTCTCATTTCCTCAGTTGGCCTGGTCAGCTGACACACCTCATCTCCTCACTCATGAGCCATGGGAGTGTCCGAGCCATGAGAACCCTGCTGTAATAGCGACCCTTTATTGGGCATGCGCCACACCCAGGCAGCTAACTTACACATTCTTTCATTTAAGCTCCACTCTGCAGGTAAGAAGACTGAGGCACTATGCGAGCACATGTTACAAGACTGGATGTGCAAAGGCAGCCCAGCCCATCGGGGCTGACACCATTTCCTGCTTCTCCCCAACCTTCAGGACAGCACTCGGTCATTTTCAATCAACTAGGACACCGGGGGGGTGGGAGTGGGGGGCTGAGAGCCTTGTTTAAGAGAAAGCAAAGCTATCTGCAAAGGAAATCAACGCCATCAATACCGAGTGAAGGTCTCCTTCCCCACCCAAGCCCGCGGTGTTCTACATCGGTCATTCCATCACTTCCATAGGACTGATTAATTTCCGACAAGACCCAAAGGTTTTGGGATTCGATTTAAGTTTGATTTATGGCTCAATTTACCATCCTGGAAGAAAACAGAGGAACTGATAAAAATTCTGCAAGTGGGCAACTTTCTGCACTGTTTGCAGCAGGCGGGTCTCTGTTTCCAGTGGGCTTAAACGCCTGAGTCAGAGTTGGTGGTACAGAATCCATTTACAATTGGATCCTAAGACGAAGCTACGGCCCCTGATCTGCAGGCTGGACACTGGTACTCCCCTTTCTGTAATTCCCCATGTCGTGGTGGTAATCTCACACCTCAGCATTTCAGCCCTCTGCGGCAAGGCAGACTTGAGGCTGAAATGTTTGTCTGCAAACTGGACAGCAGTTGGCTCAGGGAAGTCCTTCAGTTTTCAGCCTTCAGAAGTGCAAAGATGCCTCTGATATTTTTCAAGGGCAGTTTCCAGGGGAGACCCTCAAGCAGCAATTTCAGTGATCAAATTAGGATTTTACTAACATTTGAAGGCCCAGACTTGGCTTTTGGTAATAGGTTTCATTATTATTAAGCAATTAGAACTGAAACCCTTAAACACTAATATTTGCTCTTTCTGCACAGTCTGGCCCACTTCAGAACTCAGGGCTTTAGCTCTTTGATTTGCCTCTGGGCAGCACCTCTCTGCTTAGGCTACTGCATCTTCTGAGGCAACACTATCTACCTAATGAGATTTTTTCTGCATTGCGGGGGATCAGGGCCTCATGTGTGTCAGTCTGTATGTTTCTCAAGTCTTTTTTTGTTTTGTTTTGTTTTTCGAGACAGGGTTTCTCTGTAGCTTTGGAGCCTGTCCTGGAACTAGCTCTTGCAGACCAGGCTGGTCTCGAACTCACAAAGATTCTCCTGCCTCTGCCTCCCGAGTGCTGGGATTAAAGGCATGCACCACCACCATCCGGCTGTTTCTGAAGTCATAAATATGGCAGGGGTGGGGCCGTGTGTGGGTATTTTACACACACACAACTAGTAACAAACAGACACAAACATTCTACATCCTACTGGTTCAACATTTTAAAGCTGAAGACCTACTTAAATGAAAGTTTGGTAGTTTTGAAGATTGAGTTTCACTAGCTTAAAATGTCAAGGGCCATGGACAGATGTTACATGGCTGTAGAGATCATTCGTGCAATTATCTTTCGACAGAGTCTCACTATGCAGACCAAATTGGACTCAAACTCATGATCCTGCTGCCTCAGTCCTTCAAGGAAGCCATGCCTGGTTCCCATCTTGCATCTTTAGTATTGACAGTTCTGCAGGTGTGCTGTGGGTGAATGATCAATCCTCAAGGTCAAGGAAGGGCCTCAAGGAGAGACACCAGTCACTAAAAAATTATCAGAATGCAGGAAATGCCTGTGTATCTGGAAGTGGTCTCCAGTCTCTGGCTTGCACTGACTTAGCAAACACATGCTCACTTAGGTTGGATCCCCGTAAATTCCACTTAGGTGACAATTAAGGAATTCCATTCTAGTTAGTCCTGTGGCAAAGAACCTGTGGCCCAGCACACCACTCATTGTCTGTGCTGCTCCTCCGCGTTTCAAAGGCAGCTGACAGAGTTTCCCTCTGCAGCCCCTGCCACGGTCTCAAACATATATCAGCTGTCTCCCTGCTGATCCCCAGAGGGGTGGCGGGGCAGGCAAGCAAGGGCTAGAAAAGAGAAGCCAGCCAGCAAATGCTAAAATTTTTCTGGGCTTTCTACACACAGTGTTTTTGTCCCCTGCTCCTCGCTGAGAGAAGGAATAGCCTTTTGGAAGGGCAGATGGTCTATATTTATCTATGGGAGATGAAAAGCGAGGGAGAGAAGGAAATATGTTTTAATATAATGGCTAAAAAAAAAGATGGAAAAACAGTAGAAAGGAGGAAGAAATCTGAAAGTGGGTCATCACTTAGTGAAGACAAGGCGTTATTACACTCTAGGAGGTGTAAAGCGGACCACACTATCACACAGTGACAGCCTCAGAAGAGACCTGTCCAGTCCCCCGGCAAACCCTTCCTGTACACAAGCGTTTCAGAATGACAAACTCTTCAGAGGCCTTTTCTAGCTTCTAAATTGCACAGTGCAACACCGCACGGGGCTTCTGTGCCACCATTATTCCTGCAGGAGTTTCATACTATTAGGTACATGAAAAAGAAAATGGATTACAGGCACTATTTCCCATGGCACACCGTATTTTAAAGTTTGAGCTGCAATCTGTTTCTGTAATTGGATAGGCATCTCTAAACTACGAGGAATCTTCATGGCCTCACTCATGGCTGTCTTCTGGCAAGGTGAGGACGTGCAGGCCTGAAGTTTGGAATGGAGGCAACATCCGCTCTATGCTCAGCACGGCTAACACAGTCCAGCAGACTCAGACCATGAGATTACTGAATATCAACCAAACTGCTAGGCTGCTTGTGGTGCTGGGTCCTTGTGCACGCTGGGCAAGTGATTATTCTATCTCTGAGTGACATGCCAGTCTAAACAACTATACTTTTCAATTCCAAACTTAAAGAGTTCTTACAGTTTAAAACTGGTTTAGCTGGAGCCAGAAGTGGTGGTGAATACATGTAATTCCAGCACTCAAGATGTGGGCTGGGCACGGTGGTACATACCTTTAGTCTCCGCACTGAGAAGGCAGAGGCAGAGGCAGGTGAATTTCGAGGCCAGCCTCCTTCACTAGTGTTTCAGGGCCAAACCTTGTCTTTTTTTCCTTTTTTTTTGTTTTTTTTTTTTTTTTGTTGTTGTTGTTTTGCCTGGGAAAGGTGGTGTGTGCCTGTAATCCTAGCTACTTGGGAGGCTGAGGTGGGAAAATCATTAAGCCCATAAGTTTAAGAACTGCCCCAGGGAATCAAAAAGAAGGAAGTTTGGGCTGTGATTAAATCACTTGACCAAATCCTGAGTCCCAGTCATATAGCCAGATCAAGAACGGGCTAACCTTTCTGACTGACAGCCCCAGGTGGTACACAGACATACATGCAGGCAAAACACCCATACACACACACAAACGGAAACAGTGGTACTTAGTATAAGATAAAATGTTTGCCCTTGTTAATGTATGGTAATTTTCACCCAGTTTGCCCATCTTTTAACTTGGTCTAGATCTATTTTATGTATGAAAATCTTTATTACAGCTAGATATATACTTTCTTTTTAAGTAGTTATGCCTAAGAACTCTTTCCTAGTAAGGAAAGAAATGAAATATTCACCTGTAGCTTCTATATTTTCCTTTGTTTGAGACAAAGTCTGACTGTATTGCCCAAGCTTTTCTTGAACTTTTTGTAGACCATGCTGGGCCTTGACCTTTTAATCCTCCTGCCTCACACCTGGAGCACAGGGATTATAGGTGTGACCCACTAGGCCTGACTCAGGATTTCTGTATTTTTAAACAAGGAAACATCCTGTTTTTGTTAAAAAGATATTACTTCACAGTGGTGCTTAATGGCAGGGATTAACACCTCAGAAACAAAGAGCACATCACACCCCCGTGAATGAGGGCACATCTGGAACCCGAGGCAAGAGGATCCAGACTGCCAGGCTAACTTTGACTATGTGGTGAGTTCCAGGGCAGCCTGGGCTACATAGAAAGACCCTGTCATAAACAACAACAACAATGAAGGTGGGGGAAGAAAGGCTGGCAATGTGGCTCAGCTGACAGAGAGCGTGCCTGGCACGCATGAAGCCCTGGGTTCGGTCCCCAGCACTGCATTAACTGGAAGTGATGGCATATGTGGTCCCTATTACCCCAGCATTCAGGGAAGTACAAGACAGGAGGTTATCCTTGGCTGCACACACAGGTCATTCTGAGCTACACGAGGGTTATCCTTGGCTATACAACACAGGTCATTCTGAGCTACACGAGGGTTATCCTTGGCTATACAACACAGGTCATTCTGAGCTACATGAGACACTGTCTTTAAAAAAAGTAGATTGCCAGCTGCATTTGTTTCAAATTTGGCAGTCTGCTAGGTCACTAGTTGGAATGTCTTGGGCATTTTAACTATCATTTAAACATTATATGAGCCCAATTAACCAGGTTGCCTCTCCTGAAGAGTCTTGGGTGACGTTCGGCCAGTTAACCCATCTTCTGTCCAAATGTGTCAGGGTAGTATTAGGAAAGATCTGTTTTCAAAGAAAAGGAGGCCTGGGAGAGCAGGATCTTCAAAGGAGATTCCGAGGCTGCCGGGCTCAGTCTGCACACTCTCGGTAGGCTTAGCACTAGAGCGTCCTTGTCCAGTCAGCTTGCACGGATCATTCGCATCCTGTGGCAGTTCTGGGTACCCTTCCTGAAGAACCTGACCAACAAAGGGCAAAAGGAACTGCTGTGCCGGGTCCCAGCCCCTAAGTGAAGTTACCGTTGCCACACGAAACTGCTGAGGGATTTCGGGGTTTTTTTCCTTTAAGAGAACTTTTAGCAAGCACTAGATGTTATAGGCAATTTCTGCTTCCAGTAACGTGAAAAATCCCTGGCTTTGCATTATACATTCCTGTGAGATCTGAGAGGCCCAGTGTTACTCGGAGTTCAAGGACACTTCTCTTTTCATGTGAGATCACAGAGTTTTGGAAATAGAAAGACTGCTGGGAGAAAAAAACCAGAAATGCTCTAATTTCAGGAGATAAGAACCAAGGACCGAGGGATCAACGGCTGTAGGGAGGCAGACTGCCTGTGCTTTCCCCGAGTCCAAATATCTGTACAGAAAGTGTTGGGATCGGCTGCCTAGGCAAAAATACGGCAGGTCCATCCTAGTGCGTGGCTGACAGCTTGTCAGTTTCACGAGGGAGCTGGAGATTTGGCTTGTCCCTTACTTGACGCCAAAGAACCAGAACCATGCATGATATACCTAAAGGTGAGGCAAACTGGAAAACAACAGCTGACGCAAGCACTTTTAAGAAATAGTAATGGTAATCTAGACACAGAATTTACACTGGGCTGGTGATTTCTAATTGACCGTCTTTTCTTCACAGCAAGGAACTGAGACAAAATGAGATGGGTGAGTTGGTGCACGTCTGTAAACCAGACACTCAGGAGGCTGAGTTAGGAGAATGGAGAGCTGAGACAGGCTTAGTCTACACAGTGAGAGCCTGTCCCACCGCAAGCAGAAAAGAAAAACAAAAAAGGAAAAAACAGAAAAATACAATTACTACCCCACCTCTGTGCCTCTACAGCCAAATGCCTTTAAAGATCAACCTTGGGGAAAGACAGAAGATCCTTACTGATAAAGGGAGAAACCCGTATAAGTCAGACCGCATAAGCTCGCCCAGTGAGAATGTATGCACTTCCAGTGAGTTCTGGCAAGATGGGGATTAACCCCACCTCGCTGACACACAGAGCAAACTCCCAGCTGCACTGCCCACGTGTCTGGTGACTTCTCACAGCAATGACAGAAACATAAAAGCTGCCCGGCCGCAGCAAGGAGAACCCAGTCAACTCCAGACCCTCTGTGCCCCAAAGGAGGCGTTCACCAGTTTTGACAGGACCTGGAATAACTTGGGGCTCTGGAGGGAGGCTTGTTTTATGCTAAGGACCTGGGTAATTTTTCTTCCTGTCATTTTTCCTGTCTGGGACTGCCCCCGCTCCATCTCCTTGTGTAAACCCTGTCCTTCCCTGAACCTTATGGTCCTACTGATGATCTCAAATGCACTCAGTTTTCCAGAATCTTCTGGGCTCTGACGACAGGTAAGGCCTACTAGATGTGTCCAAAGTGTAGCGTTACAGGCTACTAGAGGCCTGGGAGAGCCAGGAATGCTGCCCAAAACAAAACTGTCAGCTTACGGAAAGCTTTGATGTATTTTTGCAATCTGGGACATGCCTGCTGACATAACAGCACTTATTCATTTACACCCCGCACTGCATTAGGCTTTGCTTGTTCATGGTGCCTGTATCTCTCCTAACATTATATACTGCTTAAAACTTCTTTTGTGCTTATGGTGTGTGTGTGTGTGTGTGTGTGTGTGTGTGTGTGTGTGTGTGTGTGTGTGTATGTTATGTTGCACATGGTGGGGGAGTCCAAAGGATAATCTTGGGTACTGGTCCTTGTCTTATTTTCCATAGGGTCTCTTGTTCTCTGCAGCATATTCCAGGCTAGCTGGCCCCAGACCTTTTGCGGATTGGTTTGACCACACCTTCCATCTCTCTCCAGGAGTGCTGGGGTTACATGCTAGGGCTAGCTGGATGTGGGTTCCACAGAGCTGAATCATGGTCCTTATGTCTTCATAGCAACATTCTACCTACCTGGTCACCTCCCAGCCCAGGATTAGCTACTTCTTGGAGGAAGAGCATGGGATTTATATTATTTGCTATGCCACACACATAGCATGAGCTCATTACATAATTTTGGTTGAATGTCTCTGTCTTATAAAATTTAGCTGCCAATTAATCACCAGATGGGCACCTAAGACACACTTTGCAGTAGAGACTATGGTAGGCCTAAGGGGTGATGGTATGGCTTCTTTAGAATTGGCATTTATTCCCGAGGGCCAGGGGGATGTTATAGTTGTCCCTAGAGCATCAAGGAGACGACGAGGTGTGGGCTCTGCTGGCTAGAAAGGACCACTCGCCTTTGCTGGGTCAGTTCACAAACAACAAGACTGAGGGAACCATGCGGACAGCCGAGATCAGCAACAGCAAGAGGGAGGCTGTGGGTAGGACGGCAGTGCTAGGCTTCACAAGTAAAACAGTTTGTACTCAGAATCTGGAAGCCGGCTGGGGTGATAAATTAGGTGAGACTGGCAGGTACATTTATTCACTAAAGCGAGAACCAAAAGAATCCATCAGCAAGGTTCTGGTTTTTTCTTTCACTTGCTATTCCAAAATTCTACCATGTCATCAATTTTTATAAAATGCAGGCAAGGATAGATGTCTGTAAATCATTAGCATAACTCTGTATCACTTGGAAAGTAAGACTGTTTTGATCAAAACACAGAAAGACCCACTCATCTGAGTTAGCAAACTGAATCTACACTTAACTGAAGACGTTTGTGGGTGCCCTTTCATTTGGCCACTGGAACAGATGACCCCTGGGAAACACTCTACACGACTCTATCTTCTCTATCACCACCCCCACCACATCCACATCAAAAGTACTGTTTGTCTGAGGGCTGGCAATGAATCCAATGGAACCCGGCAGCAGGAAACCAGCACGGCAGTCAGAGGACTTGATTTTGTTCTCCCTTGGACAAATACCAACTGTGTTTCTCTAGGCAACCCGTTTAACCCTTCCGGGCCTCGGCTACTTCATCTATCACATGGGTACAATGACAGTATCTCTCTCCTAGGATTACTGTGAAGGTTAAATTAGATAAAAGATGTACAGTTACCTTGATTGATCTTTTCTCAAATATTTTTACTTAATTTTTTTTTTTTTGAGCTTGTGTTTCACCAGACAGCCCAGGATGGTCTGGAACTTCTTAGTCTATATTGCTGGGAATTGAACTCAGGACCTTATGCCTTTATGGCAAGCATCCTATCACTGAGCTCTGTCTGCAAATGCCTTTAGATAGTTCTTCACATTGTAAGAATTATTACTGTGTTGAAATCCTGTGTGTGTGTGTGTATCTCTCTCTCTCTCTCTCTCTCTCTCTCTCTCTCTCTCTCTCTCTCTCCTCTCTCTCTCTGTGCATGTGTCTCTCTGTGTGTGTCCAGAAGCACTTGACACCCTGCAGCTGGAGTTATAGGTGGTTGTAAGTTACCCAATATGGGTGCTGGGGCCTGAACTCAGGTCCTCTGCAAGAGCAGTACATGCTCTTAACTGCTGAGCCACTGTCGGGACTCTGTCCAAGAATGGAGTCCTGTGAGAATTCTGAGTGCTGGGAGAAAACTCCCAGAAAACAAGGGTCTTGTAGCCTCAGTTTCTTCAAAACAGAACTGTTCTTGAATGTGTTTTCACGCTCCTCCCGGGTGCAGTGGATGGGAGCGAGCTCACTTCAGCTGGTGTTATTCGTGTGCCTCTATGGAAAAACATGTTTTTGCTACGTGCTGCTTTCCTTGTGATTGTACGCTTTACTCGGGACTCTTCTTAGCCCTCAGAGGATAAATTCTCCGATGCTCTGAATAAAGTTGGCTATTGCATGAGACTTTAGCTGGCCTCATTCTTAGGCCCACTCTCCCAGATTCATGCGGTCAAAGAGGGTGGTAAACAATCCATATCTCAGGAAGTAGAAAAAGGCAAGATCTCCTGAGTAAACTGGGAGCATGGGGACCTTGGGAGAGGGTTGAAGGGGAGGGGAGAGACAGGGAGGGGAGCAGAGAAAAATGTAGAGCTCAATAAAAATCAATACTATATATATATATATATATATATATATACACACACACACACATATATATATCTCCACATCTCCAGCTCCATTATTATTATTATTAACATTAATCTTTAAACTGTGTGTTTGTGTGTGTGTATACACATGAGTGCTGGTGCCTGCACAGGCCAGAAGTGGCTGTCAGATCCCCTAGAGCCAACATTCTGGGTGAGTGTAGGCTGCCTGTCATGGGAGCTGGGAAGATCAGGCTCTTAACTGCTGGGCTGTCCTCAGTCTTACATTTAGTAACTGAAATCAGTAGACTTCTGAAGCTTGTCATTGGCTAGGCAGCAGCTGTGCCATTGTCACTGCCTGCAGAAACAAGTCGAAGCTGGCAGAATGGGTGTCAACAGCTTAGGGGAAAACCCCAGGTGACAGTGGGATTTTCCTTTCAAAGGCTGCATCAGCACAGAGCTGTGGTGGCTCAGAGGACAACAGCGTGTGGGGGATAAGCCAGCCGGTCAGCTCGAGTCAGGCTAAGACACTCAGAGGTGTGCTGGCTCCTGAATGAGAGCAAGTTTAGACCAAGTTATTAATTTATTTACTTGCATTTCCCTTTTGTGTCTGCATAAGAATGCCATGTACTAAAAGCCTCAGCCTAGAGGAATATTGTAAGCTTGATAGTTATTGACAGGGAAAAAAATCCTGGCATGGCTCCTGATGTAACTAAATATTTTTACTACGCAGAAAGTAAAGAAGTTATTTTTGTCATGGTGAGCTCCACGGCATTTTCTTTTCTCTCTCTGGGAGAAGATGATGGTGCATCCCTCCAACGTTTGTGCTTTTTTGTTTGATAAGTGTGGCAGTAATCAGCCGGGCACAAGCTGAGAGCTCAGGAAACATTAGCTGCCAGGAGGAATAGCATTAGCAATAGGTCTGGGATTAGTTTGTTTCTGTTACCTTCAGCTACATTAAAAACATATCTTATTCTTGTTTTTGCTTATGTGTATCTGTGTGGATGTATACCATGTGTGTTTATATGTGCCCACGGAAGACAGAGGGGGGCACTGGATACCCTGGAGTGGAGTGACAGGTGATGAGTCACCTGATGTGGGGGCCGCACACTGAACTCAGGTCTAGAAGAGCAGCACACGTTCTGAACCACTGACCCATCTCTCTAGCATCCCTTCAGCTACGATTAAAGAGAAATATAACATCTTCTATAAAGATAGCCAATACTGGAGGAGGGGCTCGTGAGGTCCACCCCTGGCTGAAGAGCGACGGGCAGTTAGTTCCTGCTGGCTGCAGTGGAGGGCGAGTCACTTTTCTTCATTAGCCCCTGGTCAGGTGCCCATGCGTCAGAAAAAAACCAAAACCAAAACCAAACCATACTCATGCTCAAACAGGCTGCGCTAATCAGACTCAGTGGGTCACAGAGAAACAAAATGACAAGGGTGTAAGGGAGACTGTTCTGGGAAGGAGGGGTCCAAAGGGGTTAGCAGGGCAAGGAAGGATGGAAGGGGTATATATGAATACGATCAAAATACATTACACAAGTGTGTGAAATTATCAAGTTATACATTTTAAAATGTAACAGAAAAAAGCTGATTGAGAAAGGAAAGAAAAACAAAGAAATAATACTTTTAATATTGCCCCTCCCATGGCTCGCATGGATCCTCCCTCCCATGGCTTGCATGGATCTACCCTCTTTCCAGGGCTTGCATGGATCTACCCTCCCTCCATGGCTCGCATGGATCTACCTTCCTTCCATGGCTTGCATGGATCTACCCTCCCTCCATGGCTTGCATGGATCTACCCTCCTTCCATTGCTCGCATGGATCCTCCCTCCCTCCATGGCTTGCATGGATCTACCCTCCTTCCATGGTTCACATGAATCCCCCCTCCCATGGCTCGCATGAATTCCTTGCATGTAGGAGACAGAGGGAGAAGAGGTGGGGAAGAGCAAACTCTGCTTGGGATTAAAGGCTGAATCATAAACTCCCTTTCTAAAAACTCGGCTTCGGTAAATTCATGGAAGCCAGAGCTGTAAGAATAAGCCCTAAACCCTGCACTTACTCCAAGCAGGCCCCACATTAATGGGGTGCGGGGTAGTGAGAATAAGCTCTTCCCATTTGCTCCCTCATGTGTGCCCCACAGTGCTCATTGACAGAGGTGTAACAGCTCGTGTCTACTTATACAGGGGTTCTGCTGTTTGTGCACTGACTAAGGCAGCTTCCCAGATAATCTTGGGGGTCTTCTAAATTATTTTACATGGATGCATGTTGCTGGCTTGATTATAGCCACGACAAACATTGCAAAGATTTATCAGGCCCGTAACCGAGGCTGTGAGAGTATGCAAGCATGCACGCGCCTAATGAATAAGGAGGAAGAAGAACGGAAATTCTTCTTAGGTAGCTGTAAGTTAGACAGTGTGTACCCAGGAGGAGGTGACGTTATGAAAAACAGCTCCTGACTGCAGCTTTCTACAGGGATAGTATCACCAAACCGAGACATGAAGAACAATTGTGGCGCTAGAGAAATGACAGCATTACAGAGATCCGCCTGCCTGTGCCTCCAGAGTGTGCTCCACGACGATAGACTAATCCTACCACCCTTAATTCTGACCATCCAGAGAGCCGTTCCACAGGCAGTGAGCTCATTATCATTAGCTATTATGGAAAAAGCTAACAAGACAGAGTAAACATGGCAGGTGAAAGGCCAGAACACTTTCAGTAAGAAAGATGTAGTGGTATAGGCCTCAAATCCCAGTACAAAAGAAGATGAGGCAGGAGGATACAGAGTTTGAGCTGCCTGGGCTACATAGTGAAACCCTGTCTCCCCAAGTGTAACCACTCCCAGTCCCCCCCAAAAGAACAGTGTTTCTCTGAGAATAGGAAAATAATTTAATCTAATCTTCTTTTTGCCTTCTATTTTTGAGATAGGGTCTTCTGTACCCAGGGAGGCTCTAAATCACTTCTGCCTCACTTTTAAGTTTACATGTTGCTGGGTAACGGAAACCAGGGCTCCCTGCACGCCAGACAAGTGCTCTACCAATGGAGCTACATCCTAAGTTTCCTTGAGTCTTTTATGATAACAGTTGGGAAAAACAGAAAAGAATTGCCCCCAGTTCAGCTAGCCACTGATTGGCTAGTCAAGCTCTTCAGATGACCAAGGAAAATCTGAGAAGGAGGGTCATGTGAGAAGTCACTGACTAATTAAGACTCTCTTAACTATTATTTTTGTTCGCTGGGCACTTGAAAGGCTTTGAAGTTTGTGTATGGTCCACAGAGGTCTGTGATCGCAGGGGCCTCGCCCTGTAAAGCCTGTGCACGCTTTGAGGTCATTATTTTTAGCTTTTCTAGTTGCTTTCAAGCTTCTATTTGGGTGTACATAATAAAAAACAAAACAAGCTGGCCTCAGCAAAAAAAGAATTTCAGAGCCCCAGGAGATGAAGGTGGACCAGAGATGGGGAAGGGCAAGCGAGGGAAGGAGAGAGAGGCTGGGTGCCCACTTCTCTGCAGTCACCCAGCCCTAGTTTTCTGTTAGCCTCCTCCTGTCTCAGCACAGCAGACAGCAGAGATTTCCCTGGAGCTGTCTTTTTGTTTTTGTTTTTAAAGATTTATTTATTATGTATATAGTATTCTGCCGCATGTATGCCTGCACACCAGAAGAGGGCACCAGATCTCATTATAGACAGTTGATGAGCTATCATGTGGTTGCTGAGAATTGAACTCAGGACCTCTTGAAGAACAGCCAGTGCTCCTAACCTCTGAACCATCTCAGAGTTTACTTGTTATAACACATTTACAAGAAGGGCAGCTATCCCTCTTCCCAGTGTCCAGTTTCCTGTGGAAAAAGTCTGATTGGTTCACACTGGGGTTTGTTATACTGAAGGCGCAGAGAGGCAGGGTGTAGAAACAGGGCTTGCACAGGCCTGCACCTGTACACAAATCCTTGCTGAAAACTGAGCTGACTCCCCCACTTTCTCAAAGGTCCCTACAGGTCATTTGTAGACAGGCTTTTAACAAACAATGAAATGGTTACATAGCTGAGTGCTGTGAAGAAAATGGACACCGCGCTTGAGAAATGGGTGACGAACACATCTCGGAGTGGAAGGGTGGAGTCAGGACAGGCCTCTATGAAGAAGTGAGGTTGCATTTCCATTGAAGGAAGGAACTGGGCGAGGAGGACAAAAGGAAGGTGGGTGAAGGAGGAAGGAAGGTCACCGCAGGCGCTCGGCAGTACAAAGGCCGCTGGGTGGAAGACTGGCTGGCCTGAGGTGACCAGGAGGAAGAGGCAGAGGTGAAGTTACATAGGGCCTACTGGCATGGTCCCGAGTGGCCCATGCAGAAGAGCTGACGCTGAGAGCAGATGGAGCTGGAGGTGACGCTCCTGACAGAGACTATGGGAACGGGTGGACTGAAGACTTCAGTTCCTTTCTACTTCATACACATTTCTCAGTGTGACTCTAATTACCTGAAAGACTATGGTGGCTCCACGGCCTCGCTGCCAACACTAAGCCTTTATTAAAGGAAAGTCAGGCAATTCTGTACTTCTTCCTCACAGGTTTTTCTTTTGCTGGATCTAGAAGAATGCTTTCATGTCTGAAATAATACTTCTCTGATCCTTAGGTCCTTTCAAAGTCTTCTTTGGGTCTTACGATATTGGCAGCTGTGGCTATGTCAAAGGGAATGACCGGGACAAGGTAACTGAGGCAGTGGCGGCGACTGAAGCCACTTCCGCCATCTCCTAGAGCTCTCTGCCGTCTGGAGCTTTGCATGGATCTGATCTAAAGGGCTAGCTGAGACACACAAGATGAAGTTAATAGTCGGTCACTCCACAGCTTCACTACAATTCCAATTCCTGCCTTTTTGCTCTGGCTGCCACATGGTGGGGAGGCCGTAACGAGCCCTGTCACCTCCACGACTGGCGTTACCTGAGGAGATGGGCACCGGTTTTAGTTTGGAGGCAGAAGGGATGTTAATGAATACATTTCATCAGGACCCACTGGATAAACACACTAAAATTATGTCACCGTGGCAACAGCTGCTTGGTCTTCTGTCCCGAATTACCAGCTAATGAGGGCACACGGAGGCAGGCAGGTCCAGTGTTTAAAGCCATCAGTCCTCGGGCTGGACACAGAGTTAGCACAGTTCAGGAGCAACTGTGTAGCCTGCACTCTGCCCTTAGCATCTGCCCCCGAGTCCGCTAACAGATGGGCCTTGGGAACCACGGAAAAGCCAGGGGTGGAAGGTGAGCCTTTTCGTATGGCCTCTAAAGTCTGGTTTAGTGAGGACCGGAAGGCCATGTCCCCTTATTCCAGACTGAACTTAGGTTCCTCTATGGAGAGCAGGCTCCTGGGCACAGCTGACAGTGCACACGTAAAATCTAGTTAGCTCTGGCCCGTTAACGACTGCACGTTCAGATAAACGGACTTATTCACCTCACCAAACACGTCCATGGCTTATTAATTTCTCTGGCAGAAACCGAATGCAAAAACCACACTCACATCACACCTGTGATTACACATAGAAGTGAGGAAAATCAAAGAGACTGCTCCCTCGGGTACTGAACTGCCAGACTGGAAAGCTGTTTATTAACAGTGAACTCCAGAGCCGAATTCAGATCCACGGATATGCCCCAGGATTCGCTAAGACAAACTTGGCGATAATTGAGGAGAGATTTCCCCACCGTTCCTGGTAGACACAAGAAAGAAGCTGCTGTGTGAGCTCTCTGAAGTAAGTAGAAGACGAGATTAGTAGCTGACAAAAAAAGTTGCAGTATTACTCCAGACTCAAATTCTAAAACCTCGATGCCAGGCACCCCGTGACAAAATCTACGTCAGTGTATGGGAGGGCCTGGTGGGCAGTGCACTTGATTCCACTTCCTTGGGTTAGTATCCTGGATACGTAAGGGTTTCCATTAGATGAATAACTAGAGCTTATACAAGAGTATAACCAAATAGGTAACTTGTAACTTAAAATTTGATATTCATTAGGTCAAAGGAATAAAATAATTCAGATATCTGGGGGCTGTCACTAAATGACACGCTAATGTTTTTGTAATTTTTTGCATCATATTCCACATATTATGAGAGTATAATTCCGCAAACAAGAAGTTAAAAAGGAATCTGTTGGGTTTTAAATGCATTATCAAGGCGTCACAGTAGGAATATCCCAAACTGGCTACAAATATTGCAGAAAAAAACCCCTACAATTGCAAAGTAATCTTGATATATTCCTCAAATTGAGGAAACAAATCACAAGCACAAAAATATTTGCATACTATACACTGCTTTGACTGTGAAATGACATTTGTTTGCAGTGCCCAAAATGTGTGCTGTAAACGGCAGCCACAAATCACTGTGTGCAGCATAATAGGGGATTGCTTATTCTCTCTAAGGCTCTCGTCCTAGGAACAGCAGGGGAGACTCAATACAGAGGTTGAGAGGCGGTTTCCTTGTGGATGCAGAAGCTGCGGAGGGAGACCTTGTTCTGGGAGAAGGGAGGGGCCGTGCCTGAAGTATACACATGTGGGCAGCCTGGATCATAATCACACAGGGCTGGGCCTTTCAGGATCGAGGAGAAGAGAGCCATGTGCAGTGCTCAGCTCCTACAGAGTAGCATCTGGGGTGAAGGAATGCACTTCCCTAGTCACTGCTACCACAGAGAGGCCATGAGCCATCTCAAATAAATCCCCATCGATGGGGCCAAGTGCATGAGACAGCACTGGAGGCAGCATGCCACTGGAACCGACTGGTCTGGGCTCAGCCTTCTGAAAGACAGCATGGTACTCTGGGGAAGGTGTGGATAGCAAAACGGCCTCCGGCGTTCCCCTTCTCCTAATGCTCACAAGCTTGTGTACCCATTCCAGCAGTGGACCAGCATCTCTCTGAGCCCCGTGAAAGGCCGCTGCCATATCCTGAGCATCTATGAAGAGGTTCACAGAGCAAGGAACCGAAGCCTTCTGCCTACAGCTGTGTGAGCGAGCTTGCCAGAGGAGCCTGTGGCTCAGTCAAGCCCTCAGCTAGACTGCTTCCGGATTCCTGCCCCTTGCAAATTCTGATTATATATATGCTGTTTTAGGCTGGCAAAACAATCAATTCCTATCTTTCAGCATAATGAACCCAATATACCTCATTAATTTTCTAGCTGATCTATGCTGCAAGTTAGTGACTGCAGATTAATTAGGGCCATTTCTCATACCATAATGGTTAACTAACAGCTGCCAAATTAAATGAACACATTCACTTTTTCATTTGTGTGTGCATGCAGATATACATGAGTAGGATGTACTAATATCCTGAGAAATGATAACAGCAATTTCAATATTGATAATTCTATACAATGTCCAGTAAAGAGGAAGTGACCACCTAATCCTTTCTTTTTTTTTTAAATATTTATTTATTTATTATGTATACAATATTCTGTCTGTGTGTCTGCAAGCCAGAAGAGGGCACCAGACCTCATTACAGATGGTTGTGAGCCACCATGTGGTTGCTGGGAATTGAACTCAGGACCTTTGGAAGAGCAGGCAATGCTCTTAACCACTGAGCCATCTCTCCAGCTCCCCTAATCCTTTCTTTAAGAAAAGTATTATTGTATTTATTTTATTTAAAGGATTATTTATGTATATGTGTATGTCTGTGCATACATGCACACCCATGGAGCCCAGAAAGGGTGTCAAAACCCCTAGGACTAGAGTTACAGATGGTTGTGAGCCACCATGTTGGTGCTGGAAATTGAACCTGGGTCCTCTGAAAGAGCAGCCATTGCTCTTCATCAGAGAGCCATCTCTCCAGCTCCTATTTCTTTGTTAGAGATAGGGTCTCACTGTGTTGCTCAGGCTGTCTTGAATTCCTGGGCTTACACATTTCTGACTCAAACCCCTGAGCAGCTAGACTACAGGGGCACACGCTGCCTCTTAATTTCTATTTTTTTTAAAGATTTATTTATTTATTATGTATACAACATTCTGCCTCTGCCTGCATGCCAGAGGAGGGCGCCAGATGTCAGTACAGAAGGTTGTGAGCCACCATGTGGTTGCTGGGAATTGAACTCAGGACCTCTGGAAGAGCAGCCAGTGCTCTTACCTCTGAGCCATCTCTCCAGCCCGCCTCTTAATTTCTAATATCATTCATTGTAAGATATCTGCATGAAGTTCGATTCCCCGACGGGGAGCCAAAAAAAAGATATCTGCATGGAAATTTGAAAATATTATCAAAAGAGTTCACCAGTATCTTCCAGAACAATGAATTCAATATACCTCATTTTCTTCTTTAGTTGAATATACTGAAAATTACTGACATGGTATTATGCTGTGTATTGTTTCCAACATCTCTTCAGGTATGAAGGACTAGAGCTAAGAGTCTTCACAAACCGGAGAAATTAAAAGAAGGAAAAAAGAGGCTCAAGATTTTGACTCTTAGCTGTGTTGTGGTGGTGCACACCTTTAATCCCAGCACTCAGGAGGCAGAGGCAAGCGGATCTCTGAGCTCAAGGACAGCCCAGTCTTACAGAGTAAGTTCCAGGACAGACAACGCTACACAGAGAAACCCTGTCTCAAATATCAAACAAAGTAACAAAAAAACCAAACAAGCAAAAAATAAAAATAAAAAAAACAACAACAACAAAAGAAGATTTTTGACTCTATCTCACACACCACAGGCTCCATTTCTACCCAGAACCATAAAATTCTGGAGTTGAAAAAAAAAAACCAAAACAACTTAGAAATCATTTGGACAGTGGTGTCAACCTTCCTAATGCTGAGACCCTTTATTTAATATATATAATATTCTGTGTTCATGTATGCCCAGAAGAGGGCACCAGACCTCATTACAGATGGTTGTGAGCCACCATGTAATTACTGGGAATTGAACTCAGGACCTCTGGAAGAGTAGTCAATGCTCTTAACCACTGAGCCATCTCTCCAGCCCTGCTGAGACCCTTTAATACAGTTCCTCATGTTGTGTTGACCTCCAACCATAAAATTATTTCATTGTTACTTTATAACTGTAATTTTGCTACTGTTATGAATTGTAATGTAAATATCTGATGTCACTTGACCCCAAAGGGATTGCAACCCATAGGTTGAGGACCACTGATCTAGGACATTAAAAAATTCTATCAACATAGGGCTGTAAATGGGCCATTTTCTGATCATCTGCCAAGCTTTAAAGGCTGCAGAGCTGCACAGACTAAGAATGGACAGCAGTGCCAGGAAGTCCAGGTCGCTGATCCTCCCGCGTTTCCTCTTTGCACAATTAAAGACATGCAGGAGACACTAGCAGGCTGTGGCAGGGCATTCTGTGGAACAGGAGTCAGCAAAGGAAATGACAGGTCAATGCCTGTGTGAGGATGAAGAAACGGGCAGCGAGTGCGGAAGGGAGGCTAGATACCGCCTCAGGAATGCCAGCATTATCTCCATCCTGCACAACAAATTAAGGTTCCTGTGTTGGTGAGGGTTTCTGGTGCTGTGGTAAAACACCATAACAGAAAGCAAGTTGGGGAGGAAAGGGTTTATTTTAGTTTACAGTTTGATATCACAGGCCACCATCTGGGGAAGTCAGGACAGGAACTCAAACAGGGCAGGAACCTGGAGGCAGGCACTGATGCAGAAGCCATGGAGGGTGCTGTTTACTGGCTTGCCTGGCTGCCTTCTAATATCTCCCAGGACCAGCACCCCAGGGGTAGCACCACCTACAACGAGCGGGGCCCTCCCACATCAACCATCAATCAAGAAAATGCACCATAATTCAATCTGCTGGGGACAGTGTTGTTTTTTTTTTCTCAATTAAGGTTTCCTCTTCCCAAATGAGTCTAGCTTGTGTCGTCGAGTTGACATAAAACTAGCCAGCACAGTTTCCAAGGTCAGAGAAGTAAAATTAAAACGTAAATCCATTAAAAAAATACAGACATTGTTATTGTATACCAGTTATTCTAATAGGTTATTCCATTTATAGTGAAATACTTATCGTGTGCCTAGTCTACGCTAAACATAGTCTGGGGGGTAAAAAGTGAACAAGTTAGATATTTCATTGCCTCATGAATCAGTGGACAGGAGTTGGGGGAGACCGGTTTTAAACAGGTGGCATGCGCTTGTCTTAGGCTATTGTACCACCACAAGTTCAAGACAAGCTTGGGCTACCCAGTAACGCTTCGTCTCAAAAGCCACTGCTATTGGGGCTGCTGAGTTGGCTCAGTGGTTAGGAGCACTGACTGCTCTTCCCAAAGACCTGTGCTCAATTTTCAGCACTCACAGAATAGCTCACAAATGTCCGTAACTCCAGCTCTAGGGGATCTGATATCTTCTGGCCTTCAAAGGCACTAGGTATGTATGTTACACATGGATACAGGCCAAACACCCATATACAAAATAAGATAAACCACAGTGACCCCCACTGCTGAGCGATTAGCTATTGCCAGGTTCTGGGAGAGGACAAACATCCCTGTTTTTAGTTGTGTATCCTGTGCTAAGTTCACCAAGTTCCAAAGCCATGGCCACGTAGATGGCCCCTGGCTAATCCTGGTGGTCACAAAACAAAGGGAGGAAACATGAATGTTCAACAGGTTTGCAGGGAGAGTGAATGGGGTGGCTGGGAAGTGGGAGGCAAGAGTGGTCAGCCTGAAAAAGTGTATACATGAGGCCGGGCCGTGGTGGCGCACGCCTTTAATCCCAGCACTCAGGAGGCAGAAGCAGGCGGATCTCTGTGAGTTCGAGGCCAGCCTGGTCTACAAGAGCTAGTTCCAGGACAGGAATCAAAAACTACGGAGAAACCCTGTCTTGAAAATCCAAAAAAAAAAAAAAAAGTGTATACATGAAAACTTGCAAAAACAATCGACACCCTCCCCCAATGAGTGGATAAATGGATGAACGAATGAACAGAGAGGCCAAGGAAAACTCTCTAAGCATGTGACACTGAAAATGACCACATCTCCTAGAGCTGCCTCTTCACAGTGGCCTCACCTGCCCTGCCAGGTGTCCTGAGCCCTCACCCCTGCACTGCACCTCTCCCCGTGGACACAGGGGTGCTCTCAGGGAGATCCATCCTTCCCAGGCTGGGGGCTCTGCACCTCTCCCCGTGGACACAAGGGTGCTCTCACAGAGATCCATCCTTCCCAGGCTGGGGGCTCTGCACCTCTCCCCGTGGACACAGGGGTGCTCTCACAGAGATCCATCCTTCCCAGGCTCCCCTTCCTCCCTCTGCACAGCAGCAATCCTGCCCCTGGCTTTCTTTGTATTCTTTAGGGACACTGACCATCCTTGTTTGGGCTCCTATACCCACAGCGGCCATACACTGGCTATCCCTACCTACATCTCCAACTGTGCCATTACTCAGAATGCCAAGTCCAGGTACCCAACCACTTCCTGACCAACCTGAGATGCCCCATCAGCACTTCAGCCTGAGCCAAGCACTTTGGCACATACCTATAATCTCAGTGCTCAAGAAGCTATCATGAGCTTGAGGTCAGTGGCCTATTTAGGGAGATCCTGTCTCATGCCCACCCCAAAACCCACCAACCTGAAAATGACCGAAACAGAACTCAGCGCTTCTCTGAAAGTGCTGCTTTTAGAAGCTCCCCTCTCCTCTTCTCTCCTGTACCAGACACCAAATCCAGAAATACCTTTCACTTAGGATTTCGCAAACTAACCCTTTCCTTTCTCCTCTTTCCTAAGATTACTTTATTAATTTCTCTTTGGGTAAACACTAAAACCATCGAATAGCCCTTTCCCTTTGCTAATCTACACGGTACCAGTAGATCTTTCTAGGGACCCAGATCTGATCACACTGCTTCCCTTTTAAACCTTGGTACGTTTCCTGAACCACAGAGCATCACGGATGAGACGTGCACCCCCCCCACTCAGCACACAGTGCTTCATAGCCGGCTGCTATCTTCTTTATTCTCTAGGATGCACCATCTTCACTTCCTCCCATCTTTGCAGCTGCTCTGTTTTTTTACGATGCATTTTTGTCTCTTCTGCTGTCACATCTTTCTCTCTAAGAAACGACTGCAGGAGTTTACATTTCATTAGCCTACGCTTTAATAAGAAAAGACATCCATGACCCTGTGGGGTAGTCCGACAGAAAGCAAACAGGAGAGAGTGGGAGAGGAGGCAGGGAAGACAGCCATAAGAAAAGTAACGAGAGGTGAGGGAGACTTCAGGAACGTCCGTTTCTATGCCACTAGCTGAACTCAGAAGAAGATAGGATCCTCGAATGTGGCATTTGCTCAGAGCATCAAGTCAACAGGGGTGTGTGGAATGTATTATTAATTCACGAGGTACTGCAAGGCTGGCTCTGGCTCCTAAGACACTGTCTAGACTCCAGAGACTCCTCCAACAGACTAGAGTTAAAGCTTGCTGTTCTTTTTCTAAGCATTTCCTTTGACATCTAAAGATGCCCTAGACATTATTACTTTGTTTAAGCTTTCTCATGCTTTGTTACTTTGTTTTACTTTAGGAAGGACGCACAGCTCACACTAGGGGCTGCCCAACCTTAGCTTCCTGTCTGCTGGCATTACAGGTCTGTGTCACTATGACTAGCAAGGGTCCAAATGAAGGCTGGTTGGGAGGCCAAATTTAGTCTATCTCGAGGTCCATCTAGATCTTGGGGAAACCTACAGGCTCCACTTCATTGATCTTACTCACTTATTTTCCTCTCTGTCTGTCTGTCTGTCTGCACACCCCTCTTGCATTTCTGCAGATCCAGCAGAGGGTACAGGAGAACTCCCAGGAGAGCCATCAATTCAAGTCTGGTCTGGGACAATCTTAGTAAGAAAGGTCATTCTCTCCGTCACTCTTTCCTGGCTGAGGTCCCAGAGTTACTCCCGCTGCCGGCCTCTTCTCATCCTTCCCACGCCAGGGCAAAGAATGAATGACAACAAACCAGTGTGCTTGTCAGGCGGACGCATCTCAGAGCTAAGGGTGACTCAGAAGACGCCCTCGAGCAGACGCCTGTCCTCTCACCTCACAGACCGAGCTACGCATCCCACTTCATACTTGTACAGACACATTTCTCTGACACTAGGGATTATACAAACTTTTAATCCCAGCAGTAGCAGCAGTAGGGAACAAGAGGTAGGTGGATCTATATGAGTTCCAGGACAGCCTGGTGTACATACTAAGTTTTCATACTAATAGTGTGAGATCCTGTATGTATGTAATCCTGTTTGAATATATATATATTCAAACCCAACCAAACAAGCTCAAAACAACAACAGTAACAACAACAACAGCAACAGTAACAAAAACCTTCCAGCTCTGTGGTTAACTGCTAGTGTGTGTGGCTCATGCAACCGATCCAATTTGCCGACTGTTTTTGTGGATAGTATTACAGATTTAAGGAATGAGACAGCAAAATAAAGAGCTTGAAAGAGAAAAAAATAAAGCTACATACACATACATATGAGCACATACATGTATATGTATGTAAGTATGCATGTGCATATACATATGAATGGACATTAGTTCGGAATAATCAAATTGTTTAAGTGGCAGAAAGAGTTTCCTAGGGCAAAGACATATTGGAAGTTTGATTTTCCTATTTCCCTACACTTTGCTTTTGCATTTTAGTATCATGTGTATGGGTGTTTTGCCTGCATTATGTCTGTGCACCATGAGTGTGCCTATCATCCACGGAAGCCAGAGGGGGGCATCTGGTCCCCTAGAGCTAGGGTAAGGATGGCTGCGAGCCACCTTGTGGGTACTGCGAACTGAACCCAGATCCTTTGAGGAACAGCCAGTGCTCTTGTCCCCAAGTCACGTCTCCAGCCCCTGCCCTATGATCCGTAATGCTCTGTTGACATCTCAGTTTCTGGTGAAAGCAGCACAGTCCCATATATATATAGGTTTTTCGAGACAGGGTTTCTCTGTGGCTTTGGAGCCTGTCCTGGAACTAGCTCTTGTAGACCAGGCTGGCCTCGAACTCACAGAGATCTGCCTGCCTCTGCCTCCCGAGTGCTGGGATTAAAGGCGTGCGCCACCACCGCCCGGCTCCCTTTTTATATTTAAGGAAATGCTTGTTCTGGTCTTCTTTCAACACTTTGACAAGAATAAAGCAGTTCATGTTGAACATGCTTTCTTCCCAAAGGAAAAAATTATTAGTAAAGTACCTTTACTTTTTTTTAAAAAGTATTTATTTATTTATTATGTATACAATATTCTGTCTGTGTGTATGTCTGCAGGGCAGACGAGGGCACCAGACCTCATTACAGATGGTTGTGAGCCACCATGTGGTTGCCGGGAATTGAACTCAGGAACTTTGGAAGAGCAGGCAATACTCTTAACCACTGAGCCATCTCTCCAGCCCCAGTACCTTTACCTTTTAAACTAAATATTAAAGTTGTATTTTACAAGAGAGGAGACTGCTACTATTATTATCCTAATATGTTCTTTTTCTTAAAACAAACACCCCCCAACCTTTAAATATAAACTTTGCTTGTTACAGTTATAAATACTTAAAGGAGCAAAGTACGTTTTACTGAAAAATATAAGCTAAAACCAAGGATCGAATAAGAAACTATCAATTTATTATTACCTATATTCTGCTTTGTAGAAGCAAAAGGACAAATAAAAGAGAAAGCACTCCCAATGAAAACCCCATTTTGTTTTCTTACATGTAATTAAGAGTTAGCTCTTAGGGGCTGAAGAGATGGTGCAGAGGTTAGGAACACTGGTTGCTCTTCCAGAGGACCTGGGTTCAATTCCCAGCACCCACATGGTGGCTCACAAATGTCTGTAACTTCAGTTCCAGGGGATCTGATACTCTCACATAGATATACATACAGGTAAAACATCATTGCACAGTAAATAAATAAATCATTAAAAAAGTGTCAACTCTAGACCTGCAGGCCTGGTGGCACATGCTTATAACCCAGTAGTTCCCAGTAGTTGGAAGGCAGTTAGGAGAATAGGCACAAGTTTGAGGCCAGCTTAGTCGACATATGTGTATCAAACCAGCCAGAGATAAACTGAGAAATCCTGTCTCAAAATGCCAAAGTAAAAACAAATAAAAAAGAGTCAACCCTTGTCATGGAATTCACAGCTGGACTTGGGTGCTGGTAGTACATGCTTTTGATCCCAGCACTCGGGAGGCAGAGGCAGGTGGATCTCTGCGAGTTTGAGGCCAGCCTGCTCTACATAGCGAGTTCCAGGGCAGGCTCCAAAGCAACAGAGAAACCCTGTCTCGAAAAACAAAAACAAAACAAAGCAAACAAACAGAAGCACAGTGGTAGAGTGGTAGAGCACTCAAATGGTCCGGGTTTAAGGTTAGGTCCCAGCACTGAAACAATAACAAGCCAGCAAGACAGCTTCGTATGCAAACACACTTGCCACCAAGCCTGAGAATCTGGATTTAATCTCCAGGTCTCTTAGAGTAGGAGGAGAGTAAATATAACAACAATAAATTCAAATTAACTCTCATTTTTTCTACTCTTACTTTTAACAGTTAATTATGATTGTGTGTATGTTGTGTATGTGTCTGCATGTGATGGTTGTGTGTATATGATGAGTGTGTGAGGCCCAACAGTTGTGGTGCACACGTGGCGGTCAGAGGACACATGGAGCCAGTTCTCTCCTTCTATCTTTACGTGGTCCTGGGAGTCGAACCCAGATCATAAGCGTCTTTACTCCCCAGGTCATTGTGGCCCTCTCTGTTTCTATTGACAGTTGGGAATTAACGTATTTTTTATGCCCCACTTTTATTTTTTTTCTTATTGAATAAGTGTAGTTAATGTCTATACTGTTTAAAGACCAGAAACACAAGGCAGCCATTGTTCTTTGACTTGTAGGAACTGTAGGTAGGTACCTGATTTATCTGCTGGTAACTGACACACACGCCTCCTGAGGCACCACAGTGTGACCGGTTGGCTATGTAGCATCCACAGAGACCCACAACTTTTTCCACCAGTTTCTTTGTTGTAGATTCTAGTTACAGTCTTTATTCTTGTATAATTAGTTTTTACTCCTCTCTGACATGACAGCTCCTTCCCCCCAAATTAAAATTAACCATAATCTTTCAAAGAATTTTCTACCTTTCACTTTGATTGACACTTTTCTTTCTTCAAGAAATCAATGAATATATAAACTTGAATTCGACTTGGCACCTGTCTCCAAGGAACTGAACTCGCTAGCTTCTGGTAGCCTTAGATGGAATTTTTAACCTAAAAAGAGTTTTTAAGAAAGCAACTTTGCATTTTTACATTGTTTCTTTAAAGCCATGTTTTTGTTGCTACTGTTCTCTTTCTCTTTCTTTAATTCAATTTTATTTTATGTGATGGGTGTTTGCTCACAGGTATATCAGTGTACTATTTGTTTGGTTGTTGCCCTTGGAGGCTAGAAGAGGGTGTCAGATCCCCTGAAACTGGAGCTATGATATGGACATTGTGAGCTTCCATGTGGGTGCTGGGAATTGAGTCCAGGTCCTCTGAAAGAGGAGCCAGTGCTCTTAACTTGAGCCATCCCCAGCGGATTGGTGTTGTTCTCAATATAGAAAGGGGGTAGAAAGGAACAGATGCCATCCGAATTCAAGAGCATCAAACATTTCAGAGTTTAATCAGCTAATTATTTCTCAGGACTACAGAGCCAGTTTAGGCAATAGTTTACAAACAGCAGACAGCAGAGTATTTCTTCTCATCCTAAGAGTGGTCCCGGGTAGCAGGGGCCAGAAAAATGGACTGTTGGAGAAGGCAGAATAGCAGAACTTTGATCTTTTTCTGTCCCTAAAATCCAAATGTTTTGAGTCCCATAGAAACCCTAGCATAGGATAAGAGAAAAATAAATAAATGAAAACCAAGTCTGAAGGTAAGCGTGGCACGCACCTGGCGTGGGATCCTGATACTACCTCAAGGAGCTATGACTTCCACCTCTTGGAGTTTCAGCTTCTACACTTATGATCTGGTTACAGCTACCAACTCGACAGAGCTGGTGAGAATTAAAAAGGGTTGGCTGGGCGTAGGGGTGCATGGTTTGAAAACCCAACACTCAGGAGGCAGCAGCGCGCTCATCTCTGGGAGTTCCAAGCTAGCTAGGGATACATGAAGAGAACCTGTCTCAGAACAAGTTAATACACATAAAGGGTCTAGGCCAGAGCAGGAGTTTAGCTCACAGACTTCTCATTCTCTCAGCCTTCTGGAAAAGCACAGTGATGGATAAAACCTTCTTTACTTTCAAAACTGCTGTTCTGAGAAAAAGGCAGAGAGGACCAGCTAAACAGACTCATAAATCTCCTTGATCTCAAGTTTTAAAGGAGAGAAGCCATGAAATAAACTAGTAAGAGGCAGAAGGAAGGATGGAATTATAAAGCCCACACCAAAGGTATTGAGATTTATTAATCATTTCCATTTGCCTCTTAGTGTGACAAGGACATTTTATTTCATGCTCAGTGAAGGGAGAAATCACCCAAACTTAGAAAAAAGAAATTAAAAGTGTTTCAGACAAACACAAATTGCTGCTGTTTCCAGATGTCTTCTCAGAAAATGATTCCACAATCAAATAAAAGCTTTCTGGACTTTCTGTTGGGATGGTTGTGCCACTGACTATGACCTGCCTAAGGCCACTGGCACATGGATCATGCAAACAACACAAAACAACAGTAGACACCATGGCAGAGACCCCGAGAGTAATTAACTCATCACATATCACAGTCAGGAAGGTACAGGAGTGAAGTTTTAGCCAGGGCCTCTTAGTGCCAGAGCCAACAGTCTGCCGGCTGATCCCACTTCCTCAAAGGGATACATATCTAGGCGGGAAGACACAGCGCTGATGGGCGAAAGCTTGTAAAGAAAGCTGTGGAAACAGAGATCTTTCATCATCATGTGGGAAGAATGGAGTCAGGATGAATAACTATTTACACAACACTTAATATTAATCTGCCCCCCCAATAAAAAGCATCTGTTGGCTTCCTCATATGAGGACCTTCTAACTAGAAAATAGGAACTACCTTGGCATTTCCTGGCCCAAAGCCTATAAATAACCCTAAGTCAATGTCAAAGACAATAGAGATTCACCTGCCTTTGCCTCCCAAGTGCTAGGTGAAAGGCACGTGCCACTACCGCCTGGTTTTTCTGTATGTTTTTATCCCAATGCCAATTAACATATTAGTGGGCTTTCAGTTCTATCGAGCCCCAGAATGAAAGTTCAGAGTCCTGGGCTCTGCCTCTTTAGACTCTCATTTGTGTTGCTAGGGACGTTCAGCTAAATTCTGGCCTGGCAGCCACCTGCCCTGCCCTCTGGGTTTGTATTGTTCTTTCAAGTTTGCGTTAAGTACCCACACTTGGATCTTTGTCCTGTAACTGCATTTTAGAGATTGTATTCTGTGTTTAATTATGATTATAAAGCTAAGAAATTAAGCTGTTTAATTGCCAGATGTTCTGATGTTTGTAAAGACCAGTGTGGTGTGCATTCCATGGATCTGGTTATAGGATGTAACGTCTAGACCACACAAAGTCTTATACAAAAACTTTTGGACGGGGTCTACTACTTTCTTCTTTATGCGGAATAGACTGAAATATTTCAGTTAGAACACAAATTTCACGAAGGTACAGCATGATGCATATGCATATATATGCACACACAAGCTATATATAGTCATAGCATCTCTAGTATATATATTTTAGACATCAAAACACACAGTTCAATGTAAACTTCCATCCTAAGATATCTCATTACACACATGCAGATATTCCAAAATCCAAAAGGAAAAGTAAATTAAAAGTCCAAACCACCATTGTGGCCAAACATTTGGATAACTGATGTTCAAGCTGTGTTAACACGAGCATTTACACAAAGCCGAGTCCTAAGGCTTAAAGGACTAGTTTTCTCTATTCTGAGAAGTTCCAGTTCAAACTCCATTATCTCAAAGTTTCCTGTGGCAAGGGAAGTGGCAAAAGCCAGAGCACTGAGTTGTTTTTGGAAGACAGTCCTCTATGTACGACTAAAGAAAGCAAAACTTTGCTGGGCATGGTGACACACACCTTCAGTGACAGCACTGGCGAGGCAGAGGCAGGAGGAACTTCCTGACCGGGGCCAGCTTGGTCTACAGAGTGAGTTCCAGGTCAGTCAGAATTACATGGTGAGACCTTCTCAAAAATGAATGAATAAATAAATAAATAAAGCAAAATGGCACCTAACTGGAATACATGGGCTGGAGAATGGCTCAGAGGGTAAAGGCTCCTGTCACCAAGCCTGATGACCCGAGTAAGGGCCCTGGATACACATGGTGTTTTGAAAGAAAATCAGTGACTCTCATATGCTGTCCTCTGGTCCTCAGCCCCACAGATACAAATAAACAGATATAAAAATTAAAAACTGAGGTAGTATGATGAACTTTCTGGCTATGAGAGCTGAGTACGTAATTAGCTTCAGTTGTTGTTAAGATCTTTCCAGTGATTTACTAGACTGATGTATTCCTCTGCACGCAGTGGGGAAGGGCCTTTGCAATCTAACACTCGGCTACTTCTACTGCTTCTAAGTCTTGTGCATTCTTCGTCAGCGCAAGGGAGTTAGGATGGGTTAGAGCAGTTCTGCTACTGCTCCGTGGACCTTTAACACAGGTGCCACACATGTTAGTTATTGCAGGCCTCCGTAAGAAGTGCTGGGTGACTGCAGAAATCTATTCCTGGGCCCAGTGTAGCCCAGGATGACCTTCAAATGTAGCTAAAGATGGCCTTGAATTTCTGATCCTCCTGTCTCAGCATCCTGAAGGATAGAATTACAGGTGTTCCTTACTAAGTCCAGCTTGGTGTTTTATTTTCTGAGGTAGGGTCTCACAATGTAGCCCAAGCAGGTCTGAAACTCATTATATAGCCCAGGCTGGTCTCACGCTCATGGCAATCCTCCTGCCTCAGTTTCCTAAGTGCTAGGATTATAGGTGTGCATCACGCCCAGCAATAATTATTCTTTAGATCACTTAAAAATGAGCACAATAATAAATTTTAAAGCTTGATCTAATATTTTATTCACCCTTCTATTCTTTCTCCCAGATCCTGAGTATCAGACAGCATTCTTTTAGATACCTGGAATTAGCCTGTGATTTTGCAAACTGTCATAACTGAGTAAGATGGGGATGGGAAATTAAAGGAATGGGAAAATCAGGGTGCAGAGAAGAAACAGACAGAGTTTAAAATGAAGCACCGTTCTTTTCATGAGCATTAAATGGCCATCATTTAGTGTTTTGAAATTTCAAATAATATTAAAGCAGGGCTTAGGTTGGAAAAAGGAGATTGCAAAGGAATTTTTAAAAATCAGGACTTTTTGTCACTAGACAGAAAGCATGTGCAGAAGGTGTTTGATGAACGCTGTGAATAGAATCAATAGCCCCAAACCCAAACCCACTTGGGTAAGACACACTGTGAAAACATCAGCACTCTTATGGTGGGTGTCTGGGGCCTAACAGCGTGACTGACTACATTTTGATGGAAAAATGAGCTTGTAAATCTCCAAGCACAGTGAGACGCTTCTGCAAGTCTCAGCACAGAGATCTTCATTCTGACATTCTGTGTTTCCAGCTGTTACCATCCTTGCAAACTTCGCTAGAAAGGGCTATTTATTTATTATCTCCTCTCCTCTCTATATTCTGATGCCTTCCATGTAACAAACATAAAACTGGAAAACATGTTGAGGGGTAGGGATGCTCTGATCCAAATTTCTTCCTCCTTAAATGGGGAATCCAAAGACAACTAAGGTTTCTAATCCTTTTCATTTTTGTTTAAGCCCTAGAACCATACGATTGCCATGACAGTTCCTGCAGAATATGTCATTTCCCATATGCTCCTGGTTGACAGACCAACCCTAAGGCTTAGACCCATCAGTTTTCATGGCTGGAGAGAGAGACTGTAAGAAAGTCTCAACACAGGCACGGAGGGTCACCTAGTGCAGGTAACACCTACCTCTAGTTTCAGCCCCTGACCCCGAAGTTCTGTGTGCACACGGAGAGTTATCTAGTCCAGGCAACACCTACCTCGAGCTTCAGAACATCGTGCTGAAGTTTTCGCTGAAATTCCAGGAAGTTTTTGATGGTGAGCTTTCCTTTGAGATCTGCTCCAAAAAAGTAGGTTGTGAGGGCAGAACATAAGCCAGACTTTAGGGTGTTCCCAGTAGTGGGGCGATCTCTGTGCCGCATGCCCATGCTCGTCTGGGAGCGAATGATGCTCTGAACCTACAACAGAATCACATCGTCACCCCGAGACTCATGGCAGTGAAACACAAGGGAGGTTACAGCTGCACAAAGCGGCAGTCTCAGGCGCTGTGTCCTGTGATCCCCATTCCCTAGCTGAAGAGACCAAGGCACATACACACAGCTGAGTAGTGGCAGCAAGGAGAGCCAGGATTCTGACTCAGGAAGCCTGGCATGTTTGCGACTGGAAGCCTCCTGGAGGACTTGCCTTTGGGAGAAGAGGATCTGTTTTGGGGTGGGTGTGGGGTGCAGAACCTCTCATACAAGCAGGGCAGTCATCCTCACAATAACATTGCATCTCAGTAGGCTTTAAAACCCCATACTTCTACACTCTAGATGGGCTGTACAAAAATTCTTTTGTTTTAAATGACTTTATACGGGTGTTTGGTCTGTATATATGCTGGTATACCACATGTGTGACTGGCGCTCAGGGAGGCCAGAAGAGGGTCTTGGGATCCCCAAGGATGGGGTTACAGATGGTGATGAGCCACCATGTGGATGCTGGGAATTGAACCCAGGTCGTCTGGAAGACAATCTCGTGCTCTTAACCACTGAGCCATCTCTCCAGCCCTATGTGCAAATATTTATTGAGCTCTACATTTCTCTGCTCCCCTCTCTGCCTCTCCCCCGCTTCAACCCTCCCCCAAGGTCCCCATGCTTCCAATTTACTCAGGAGATCTTGTCTTTTTCTACTTTCAACTTCCCATGTAGATTAGATCTATGTAAGTCTCTCTTAGTGTCTGCATTGTTGTCTAAATTCTCTGGGACTGTGGTTTGTAGGATGGCTTTCTTTGCTTTACGTTTAAAAACCACCTACGAGTGAGTACATGTGATAGCAAATTCTTAACATCTAAATATTCCAGAGTGACTCATCACATACAGAGTGGGTATGAAACAAGGGAATGCAGGGAATCTGTTCAATCTTTGCCAAGGGTTGGTTTTGAGGGCTGGTAAGAGTGGCCTCCGCCTGCAAGGGGAGCTTTCTTCCTAAGACTGTGGCTGTCTCCGCTCTCACCCCAGCCGGCACTCATCGCTCACCCCCACTGGCTAAGAAATGCGAACAAAGGAAGCCCGCGCCACTTGCCTGCTCAAACTCCTCCATGTCTACTTCTCCATCTCCATTCAAGTCGAACATCTTGAATGCAATCTCAAAATTTCTCTGAGGAGCTACAAGTAGAAAAAGAGCAAAGGAGGATAATGGAAAGAATACATTGGTCAAAACATAAAGCACTTCAGAAAAATGGCTTAGCACGAAAATAATACCCAAGCCATAAAGTGACAATGTCTAAATCAAGGGTTAGCTCCTCGAAATTCTGGAAGGGGCTTGTGGTCAGTAAAGACAGCAGGTGCCTGTTTTTGTATTTCAAATATTTTTTTTTTAAGTTTTTCAAGACAGGGTTTCTCTGTAGCTTTGGAATCTGTCCTGGAACTAACTCTTGTAGACCAGGTTGGCCTTGAACTCACAGAGATTCGCCTGCCTCTGCCTCCTAAGTGCTGGGATTAAGGGCATGCGTCACCACCGCCCAGCTACCGTTTACAATTTTTAAATGATCATTTTATATGTATAGGTGTTTTGCCTGCATGTATGTCTGTACAGAACATTGTGCAGTGTTGCCCGTGGAGGCCAGAAGAGGGCATCGGATTCCCTGGGGCTGGAGTTACAGCTGGTTGTGAGCTGCCATGTGGGTGCTGGGAATCAAACCTGGGTCCTCTTCAAGAGCAGCCAGTGTTCTTAACCACTGGCTGTCTCTCCTGCCCCTGAGCCCCTCTTCTTATATACTTCAGCTTTGCCTTTCCAAGTGACCCTCTATCGCTGCATGATACTCTTTCCCACCTTTAGTTGTTACTGGTTAGCCATGCCGGGCGCGCACAGCAAGTGTTGTTTTTTTTTTTTTTCTTTTGGTTTTTCGAGACAGGGTTTCTCTGTGGCTTTGGGGCCTGTCCTGGAACTAGCTCTGTAGACCAGGATGGTCTCGAACTCACAGAGATCCGCCTACCTCTGCCTCCCGAGTGCTGGGATTAAAGGCGTGCGCCACCATCGCCCGGCTTGAAGATAATATTGTTTAATGAGTGGAGGAAGCCTGTCTGCGATGAGACGTACTGCGGCAAGGCAAGAATGTCAGCGTCTAGACCTCTGCTCTCACCTATAAACACGGCGGCTTTCTGCTCTGGTTTTCTAAGGGTCTGCATTGTTCTATGTTCGTCACTTTGCTGTGAAGTGTTATTCTACTCCCGTCTGTGCATTTCCTCATTATCCCTGCTACTGGGAGGACAGAAAGGCATTCTGTAAGCCATTCAGCCCCCGCTCCAACATGCCAGCTGCACACACAAATTACTAACTGGAGCATCCTTAAATGTTGAAGCTTAAACAAAAAGCTAAAAATACACAAAGCTTGAAATACTCGTTCCCTTAAGTGAGTGATCAAAGTTCCTCCATCAGTCTTCAGTGTTCCAGAAGCAATCAAAACACAATTAATATACTTCAGGTGTCATAATGAAACAGAAATTAATGGCTGTTTTCCTTCACGCTATTAAGTTTTCTGGTAAAGAGAATTAAGATATTTACAACCCCTCCCCCCCCCCAGCTTCCTTTTAAGCTTTCAACTTACAGAGCTTTAGAGACAAAATCAAAGCAAGTGTCCTATCTGTCCCAATACCACTGAATAAGTGTTCAGTTAACATTTTTACTAAAAAGCCAAACCCATCAAATGCAAGAATTATTCACAAAGAAGCATGTATGATGGATGAGCGTGTACATCATGCATGACCAAAGAGTCCCAAGCCCGCTGTGAGTCCATTGACAGCAGTAGTTCCTGGCTGCCCATTCTCCTTTCAGCTAGTAGGCTGCCTAGAAAGTTCCTGGCTTCAGCTGCCATGGGAATCTGTGCCTTTCAGCTTCCAATTATCTGTTTCACTTGATGTTGTTTCTTGGTCCTCTTGCCTCAGCCTCTCCAGTGCACCGCCATCCCTGGTTCATACCCACTCTTTAGGCCACAACTACAACTGCTGGGAAGGACACTGCTTGGAGAATTTTATCTTTATGTTTATTGGTTCTCCTTCCTTCCTTCCTTCCTTCCTTCCTTCCTTCCTTCCTTCCTTCCTTCCTTCCTCCCTCCCTCCCTCCCTCCCTTCCTCCCTCCCTTGCGTGTTTTTGAGACAGTTTCTCTGTGTATCCTTGGTTGTCTAGGAACTTGCTCTGTAGACCAGGCTGATCAAACTCACAGATCTGCCCGCCTCTGCTTCACAGGGGTTGGGATTTACAGGCATGTGCCACCACAGATTGACTACTTCTGTCTAATCTTCTTGTTTCTTTTGAGATAGGGTTTCTTTGTGTAGCCCTGGCTGTTTTAGAACTAGCTCTGTTGACCAGGCTGGCCTCAAACTCACAGAGATCCGCCTGCCTCTGCCTCGCAAGTGCTAGGACTAAAGGAACAAATGCACCCACATGGCTCTGCCTAATCTTCTACCAAGATGTTAGTATACATCGATATTTATTTATTTATCAATTTATTTATTGAAACAGGGTTTCATCTTGTAGTCCTGGCTGGCCTGAAATTCAGTATGTAGACCAGGCTGGTCTCAAACTTACATAGATCCACCTGCCTGCACTGGAATTAAAGGAAAGAGCCACCATGCCCAGCTTGAATCAAGTCTTAAGATGGACAATTTAATCTATTTATTGGTGAATTTTGTACCTACAATCTCACAGGTTTAAAGAATAAAACAAAACAGAAGGGACCACAGAGATGGTTCAGGAGTTAAGAGCACTGGCTGCCTTAGAAGTGGGCCTGAGTTTCCTGCACCCACATGATGGCTCATAACTGTAACTCCGGTTCCAGGGGATATGGCTTCCTCTTCTAGCTCTTCTAGAACCTGGCTTGTACACAGTGTATGGACATACAAAGAAGTAAAACACACGTACACATGAAATTAACAACAACAACAACAACAACAAACATACAAAAAGAAAGAAAAACCCAAACCCCCCAAAATGACTGGTCAGGGCTTGCTGGCATTGAGAGTGGTATAAGCTGCGGGCTGCTGGGGGTGGATGCAGATTGGTTCTGCTGTGTATTGTGAAAGATGCAGAAGGTGGCTTTGATCACCAGAGCAAGCAGTGACATTGGGCTAGCCTTCTGCAAATGGCTTTGGACTAGCCTTGTGCAAGTGGCTGCTGGTGGAAGACCATGACCTTCACCTGGGTTTGGTCAAGAGGAGTAAAACCGGAGCAAAGCAGGAGATGTTCCTGATGTCCCACTGGCCTCTGACCCCTCTGCCAAGGTCAGCAACCTGCAGTCTGTGTTTGAGGTACAAAGGAAGTGAGATAAGGTTTCAGATTAAACCATTTCTATCTGGATACTGGGGTCATGCCTAACCCCAGTTAAATATCAAAACACTTTTCTCTGGCTTCTTCTCAAGAAATGTGATTCTTATGTTCTCACTCCAATGGCTGAAGGACAATTGACCCAGAATGACAAAGTCACTATTGATGGGTTCCAGGAGGTGTTTGAAACCAGTCTTTGGCCACTTTAATCCTGACTCGTGAGCTAAAACCTCTTCTTTGTCACAGGGTCAGCCCCTCTCAGTTCTTCCGAACTTCCTCTCACAATGCAGACTCTAATTTCAGACTGGCACGGAGGCCAGGCAGTAATTAAGTAACACACAGGCTTTTGAAAGTAATTATGTCAAGGCCTGAAAGATGGACGTGGATGAGAAGACACTGCTGAAAACTTTACCAAAACGTACGAGAACTGGAAAAGCGTGTTGGGATCTGTAAAAGGAGACTGCTTTTCCATTTTCTGGCTGCTCAGACCCGAATAAACACACAGAAACTATATTCATTACAACACTGTTTGGCTAATAGCTTAGGCATATTCCTAATTAGCTCTTACATCTTAAATGAACCCATTTCTATTAATCTATGTATCATCGTGAGTCTGTGGCCTACTGGTAAGGTAAGGTTCTGGCATCTTTCTCCTTCGGGAGCTACATGGTCTCTTACTCCGCCTATTCTCTCTTTATATCCCTTCCAGCCTGGCTACCGTCTGCCCTGCCATAGGCCAAAGAAGCTTTATTCATTAACCAATAAAAGCAACACATATACAGAAGGACTTTCCACATTAAGGATCACCATTCAAAAACCAGGTCACTCGAGCTGATAATAGCAGTCTCCAAAGCATCTTGGACCCTATGTACGATCCAGGGCACATGGCTTTCTATCATGCTGGATGATATATGTTTGTAGTTAAACATGAGCCATGAGCCTCTCTCTTCCTACCTTTCAGAATGACGTCCAAAACCCTGTGATTGTAGGGACACACACACACACACACACACGTATGATGTATGATGCATACATGAGAAAGGATTAGCAAAGTAGAAGTACCAACTCAACACCCTCCATAGTTGTAGCCTGTCACAGTCACGGGAGGCTGCAGAGTGTCTCCTTACAGTGTCTGTTCCCTGGAGCCCAGCACATGGGACTTGAGTAACTGGGGCACAGGCAAAACCTTAATTTCATCTTAGCCCCAACAGGAAGGGGGGCATTGCCTTTCTGAGTACGGTTCTGGACAGTTTCTCTCCTTTACAGTCATGTTCCTATACCTCTCCCTTTATTTCCTTCCCCAAATGCTGCTTTGGCTAATATTACAAGATTGGCAGACTCCGAGTGGTCCCCACACGGCTGCCCATGTAGTCAATACCAGGAGCAAAGCTTGGATGTGTCTGGGACACACGCATTATTTCTTCTCTTTAAAAGCATTTTGTTTCTAATCAATATAAGGTGTTGGGGCCAACAGTTAGCCTCTTTTGGCATTGAAACCAAATGATAAAAATGGCTAGATATTTCTATTATAAACATAGCCACTTTCCTGATTGAAATGTAATAAAGTCAACAAAATGTTATGTTAAAACAAAAAAAAAATCAAACACCCAGAGGAATTATACTGAGGCTCAAACCAGTTAAACGTCTAGTTGACAACCCCACAGCAGGCACAGCAGACCTGGAATTGGCCTTAGGTCACCACTGGCTCCAGGCCTCCGAGTCTCAGTCTGTGAGCAGTCAGAACACAGATCCACTCATCAGGAGCAGCGTATTCTTTTTATCCCAAGATGTTCTAACCTAAAAGCAAACAACAGACTGCGAGCTAGTGCTGTGTCGGTCTCTACAAAGCTCAGAGTTCAAGGTGCTCGTCTCGGCGAGATAATCTCACAGAAACCCTGCAGACGCGCTGCCTGGCAGGTTGGGCTTAGCCGTGAGAACACAGAGCCACAGGCAACATGAGACTCTTAGAGAGGTGGGCCACATCTTCCAAATTCTGAGATGAGCTACACCGCCCGTTCTTCCCTGCGGTCTCACACTTGGCCAAGTTTCAGCGATGCCTAAGGGCTTAAGTAACAGGGGACAACATGGAGACTCCAAACAGTGGCACAGTTGGGCATTTACGAAGGATTTGTCTGTTGAAGGATGTGCTGCTAAAGAAGTCACTTGCAGAGCAGGTCACCATAGCTCTTGTAGACGCCGAGGGTTTGAACTGAGGTGATGGCAGGGCCGATGGAGAGGAACGGTGAATCTGAAATGCCTGAAGGAGGCAGACATTCTAGAATTTAAGGATGGGCTGAGCACAAAAAGGGATGGCAGCATGGCTGGTTTAGGTGACTGAGTAACTTACGTCGCTTAGAGGAAGAAATAAAATACGTGTAAAAGAGGTGATTAGATAAAATTGCTGCCATTGGGATCTGCCAAATTCAGGGGCTCATTCTGACGGAGATGATGAGGAGAAAGGACTGTAGGTGAGAAGGCCAGAGCTGGGAGATGCTGGTGGCTAGCTGCAAAGAGTCTCAGATGAAGCTGCCACCCAAAGAATTGTGGGGTACAAAGAAGGGCATGGAAGGGGCAGAACACGGGAAGGAGCTGGCGTTTAAGGAACAGGGAGATGGGAAAGCAGAGGCAGAGGAGAAACACCCATTAGGAGGAACACAGGCCAATGAAGAGAAACCGGTCTAAGCCAGCTCAGTGTTCCCATGCAAGCACCCGCCCATCTCCACTGCTTGCTCAGTAATATACAGTACTTGTAATTCTAGCTTTATCATGTGGTCTTTTGAGTTTTTTTCATTACATTTATTTATTTTACATAGTGTGTGTGTGTGTGTGTCAGAGGTCAACTTTCAGGAGTCAGTTCCTTCTATTACGTGGGTTCTGGGGACTGAATGCAGTCATCAGGTTTGCGAGCAAGCACCTTCACCAGCTGAGCTATCCTGTCGGCCCCATTTTTATATTTATTTAGAATGCGTGTGTGTATTAAAATACACGTGTGGAATACACGGGGGACAATTTTGTCAGCTGCCCACCATGAGGTCCCAGAAATAGAACTCAGGTTATAAGCTTGGTGACAAGTGCCCTATAAGATGAGCCCTCTTAATCTTGATGGTCCCATAGTCTTTTATTCTGGCCTTTTAGTTTCATGAAGGCATGTATACAACCATTTCAATGACTAAATGAGCTGTCTGTCAAATCATGGTTAGTATTTCCTCCTACAACTAAGGTTAAACTCATTTTACCAACAAAAGTACAAGTTCCTGTGACTTTCTGTCCTGCCTGTGTCCTCTGAACCCAGCATGGGCCAACTGTGGAGCTACTCCAAGGGCTTATTAAGGCATATGTGAGGACATACCAAGGCTGCACTGCTGTCCCCTGGGCACTACAGAGGTAAGCTGGACAGCCCACTGTCCTGTCCCAAAGCATGAATGCTAATTGGTCTTAATAATAAAAACTCGGAGTCAGCTATCAGGGGTGAAAGCTGAACGATCACAGAAGCAGAGCGGCAGCCACTAGAGTTCTTATCTCTGCCGATGCTCAGACCAAATGGGTGATCCTGTCCCTACAAAATCTTAGACTGTGTCCTCAGACTGCTCTGAGCTCCTGTGTCTCTACCTCCCTAGTGGTGGGATTAAGGGCATGTGATCCCACGTGCTGGGATCAAAGGTATGCGCCACCACTGCCTGGACTCTGCGGTTAACTAGTGGCTTAGCTCGGCACTCTGACCTTCAGGCAAGGTTTATTTGTTACAGCATAAACAAAATATCACCGCATTGCCTATTCTCATTTGGGCCTCCCCAGCCCATCAGCGTAGGTCCTGCCCAGAGGAATTCCCTCGGTCTGTTCAGTCTTCCACTGGCCATGTCAAAACGTGAGACAAACAAGCCCCAAACCAGCATGCCTTCAGTATATGCTGTTGGGGAACTGTCTGGCAAACCTCCCTGCTTTCCTTTAAGTGTAGACTTCACAGTGATTTTAGAATCTAGCTGCTCTGGCAAGCTTCAGGGGTCCTAGGTTTATGGTAACTCAGAACCACTTCCTCAGGGAGGCTTGGAGAGCCATTCTTTTGAACTTGAGGCTGCTCACACAGTGAACATTGCAACTTTCCCTTCCAAAACAGCAGATCCCACTTCCTACATGATTTCTGTGGTCTAGACATATGCTGGAAAGGATGAAAATGAGCATGACAGTCTTTCACTGCTTGGCTATGTTACTGGATCAGGTCTACTCTAGTTACGAATCCATTTTCGTAATTATTTTATACCATCTCACAGATGATAGCAACAGCGACAACCCTATACTACCCCAGAGCACATTTTAAACATTTTGATTCAGTAATAAAAAAAAGTATCTTTGGTCTGCATGCACCAAGTCAAACAAACAGACAGGTGGCAACAACCGTAGTCACACTTCTGGGGCCATTTCTCATTGTACATTTACAGGAAATGCGCAAAGTGGGACCTCAGGCTGCTGTTTGGTTACTGATGGAAAGATGAACAAAGCAACAGGCTGCACTCTAAGCAACTTGATCTTCAGTTGATTTGCTTCTCCAATCAGAGAGCTATTACCTGTATACATCTTTCCTGCTTGTAATGGATGCTGTAAGATGTCATGAGGTAACCGATGTGCAGCAGGTGAGAATTCTGAGGCATGGAAACCTTAAGACCATGAACCACCCGTTCATGTCTGCCTCTCTGCTTTATTTCAATGGCTGATCCGACAGACTCTGATTATTTAAATTAGAAGTCCGCAGTCAAAACTTTTGAGACCCAAGCTCTGTTCACTACATTAATTAAATTTCTTACACAGAGTCCCAATCCACTGTGCAGATCTTGTAATCTAATGCAGTTTCATTTGCTAGAGAAATAAAAAACACACCTGTTTCCTCATCTGGATGAATGCAAAACCACAGAACCATTATCCAGTCTCTACCGGGATTCTCAGACTTGCTTCTAGATCTTCAGCAACACAAGGGTCTATGGTGAAACACCTAAATGGCCAATGCCTCTCAGAAATCAACATTCTAATACAGTTACTTCTGGACTTGACTCGCTTTCTAGAACAAGACTTCGCCTTCCTTCCTTCCTTCCTTCCTTCCTTCCTTCCTTCCTTCCTTCCTTCCTTCCTTCCTTCCTTTCCTCCTTCTTCCTTTCATTCTTTCAAAATAATGGGCTAGATTATCACATGATGTCCTGGTGTCTTGCTCTCTGTAGGGTTGGGGAAAGCGGGACACTCTCTAAGAGGGACAAGAATCTGAGTTTGGTTCCCAGCACCCACATCAGGCAGTTTACAAACACCTGTAACTCCAGGGCATCTGACATCTTCTTCTGGCCTCTGTGAGCACTTACGTGTGGCATATAAGTACACAGACATATACACATACACATAAGCATTTGGAATCCCAGCACTCGGGAAGTAGAGGCATGCAGATCACTGTGAGTTCAAAACCAGAGGGGTCTAGCAGACCAGACCAGCCAGGGCTATGGAGCAAAATCTGGCCTCAAAAATAAATAAATAAAAACCATATTTTATAAGCTCTGTTAGGATTAGATTTTCTTTTTGCTCATTTTGAGGAAGCAGTATTTTTTTCCTTCCTCCCTAATGAAAGCTGGCTCGGAACTTGCTGTGATGCCAGGCTGGCCTGGAACTGCAGATCCTACCGCTCTGCCTCCGGAGTGCTGGGATTCCAGACAAGCACCAGCACTGCCGGCTTGAAGACTAGGTTTTCTGGACGCTCCAGGAGTTGGCTGAAGGATGCCTGGAGGAACTCTTTCTGTCCTTTATGAGCAGGGAGCCTTCCTCCTCCAAGCGAGCCACAGCTGCGGTGCAGCACTGCCTTAGGATAGCGTGGGTTTCTGAAGAACGCTCGCTGAAGTGCAAATATCCCCGGAATCATTTTCAAAGCAATTAAGCAGCAGCAGATGGGTTTTCTTTTCACTGACCTTGGCTGCCTTGTTTTAGTCTGATTTTATTTTGGAAACACTTCATAGGTACTCTGAAAACCCATCGGGCTCTTTTGGTTTTCCTCAAAAGCAGGGACTCTGCGGGAAGGGGCCTGTGGGAGGGCTCTGCTGCTGGTGGGGAGGGGACCTGCAGGGTCGCTGGTGTCTCCTTGCCATGCCTGCAGGAGCTTCAAAGCTACGTTCCCAAATAATACCCTAGATTTCCTCTATCAAGGACAAGGTTAGGGTCCCCTTTCTTCCCTTGTCCTGAAGTAAAGCAGAAAGAGCACAGGCACCTGGAGGAGCCATCCGGTCCTTTCCAGGCCTTGGAAGCAAGAATAAGTGAAATTTTAGAGAGCTCACCTGGGTTCTGCTAAAGCCTAAGCCACCTGTGGAAGAGCCAGGAGCTGGCTCGGATCTCATTGGGTTGGTTCCTTGTCTTCTAAACTGAAGGGCCAATGGCTCTGTTACTAGTGGTGCTGGGAGGATGCCTGAGTTCCGGTGTCACAGCATCTAAGAGTACCTCATCTCAGTGGCTGCCAGCTCTCCAAGCACATCATCCAGATGATTATTTGGGGCTGTTCAATCCTAGGATCACCTAGAGAGTAAGGGGCAGCCTAAGGCAGGAGACGGGAGCAGCCATGGAAAGGATGGCCCAAGAACTTCGGAGGTGAATGGACTTGGCAGATAGTCACATTCTTTCCCAGAAGGTTCCGAGTCTAGGGTTGTCACCTACAGGGTCATATTCAGGCAAAGATGGCCAGTGTAGGGAAACTAAATGATTCAGTTGAGCTGTCCTAGTCTGGGAGTCTTCTCTGCAACTTCTGTGCTAACCATGGTGATGAGGTCACCTACTGTGGATGCCTTACTGTAAGATTAGCGCAGTGATGAGGTCACCTACACATTGTCATAAGGGCAGGCACAGTGATGAGGTCATCCATGAGCTGCTGTAAGGGCTGGTGCCGTGATGAGCACACCTACTGTGGAGATCTTGCTGTAAAGGCTAGGGCTCAACCCTACTTGGAAACTGGGACTGCATCCCACCTACTAAGAAACTTGTGATGCAACCTTCCCACTGGTCAGAAAGCTGTCAGATTCACGTAGGACCCACCTTCTACTCGTGGCCATCTTCCCCAAGCACCAGACATAAACAAGCATAAGGGCTAAGGTTCTCTGCCCAGTCAGTGCCTTAGACAGCCTGTGGGCTTGCCTCTCTGCTCTGCCACCAGTGCTGAGCTAACAGGGTTGCCAGAATGGAGCATCCTTCTCTGGAAACAGCTTGGGTGCCTCTCTATGGCAGTGAACAAGCTGTGCCTGAAAGCAGAAGAGGGCTGTACAGCTAAAGAGCGAAAGAAACAGCCCGTGTTGTTCTGTTTAATGACCAGATACTGCACAGTTGTTCTTATGTGAAGATGCAGTCTTGAGGCAGGGGCCTGCTGTGTATCCTGGACTGGACTCACACTTGCAATCCTCCTGCCTCAGCCTCCTAGTGATGAGATTACAGGCATGCTTCATTGCACTTGGCCCCACTATCTGAACTGCACAGAAAGTGCATCATGCTTGGGCGCACACGCAAGTCCTGCCAGAATCCAGAATGCCCTGTCCATCCCGGGGCTCTCAAGTCTCTGGAACAGAGGAGTCGATTTTAGGAACAGAGGCTGAGGAGAGAAAAGTAAGAGACCCAGGCCTGGTCACCACGCCGAACACACAGCTGGAACAAGGACACGTGTGGCTTCCTGAGAGTCTGGAGAGTTGAGAACCACTGATCTAGGACCTTATTCAGTTTAAGTTTAAAAAGAAACCTGCAAATTTCCACTAAAGCCCATAAGGTACCCTGAAGAATTAAATGGACTTTTCTAATTTTCTACTATAACATGTTATCTAGAAGTCATTGCCACCTTTTCTCCTTGGCAGGAAGCCTTTTGTATGCTGTCTGACACCTCTAAGACCCAAGGGAATAATAAAGTATAAGAATAATAAGAATAAACCTAAAGAAAACATAAACCCATCCAGACTATAGTTTGTTATAGAAAAATACTGTTAGGAAATAAATTTAAACTAACACCCTTTCTTTGGGTTGTGCTAGAATTAGAATTTAAAGTGCTTCCCCGACCTTTTGACTATTCCAAAAGTTGTAGCATTTAGTAATATGCCCAACAAGAGTAAACTAGATTGTTTTCTGAATACGTTTGTAGTGGCCATAGAGCTGTGTATTCTCATTAACCACACTTAAGGGGAACCGGATCACATACTGTGAAATAGCATTATGTTATTAAAAACATTTCATTTCTGGGCTGGAAGATGGTTTAGCCAGTAGAGTGCACGCGCGCGCGCACACACACACACACACATACACACACACACTCCATATTATATAATTTGAACAACAAAATAAGATTTTTTTTCTTTTTGAGATAGGGTTTCTGTAGGCCAGGCTGGCCAAAATTTTTGTTTCTAACTTTGAGAATATAGTAATTAGAAATTTCCTTAGTGAAGAAACAAGACTAAAAGCCCACTTGAAATACCTAAAGATCACAACATGTAAAAGCGTGTTTGTTTCCCAGTATAGAGTCATATAATGGGTACATTTTGACTAATCAATACATAATGAACATTTTCATTGCTGATAACATCTCTGTATTATATACATTATATTAAGAATGGTATTGAACTTCATTACATAGATTTATAGTAACTAGTTCAGTTCACCCTTTCATGGGCCAACCACCAAACTCAGCCTGCCCAAGTTCTTTTCCAATTTATTTTTTGCATCAACATTATTATAGATATAATTATAAATTATAATTTCCATCTAAACTCACGGAAAAGGATTGCTGGGCTAAAGGGCAGGGCCTTTATGAAAGTGATAAAACTGTCCAGACTCCAGCAAGGTCGTCATCGAATATAAAGGTCAATTCAAACAGTCAACCTGCTGCGCACACAGATGGGGAAAACTAAGGATTTGGTAGTCAGTGAAGAGAGCGAGAACAAATTGCCACTCACAGAGATAATCAACGCTAGGATGCTTTGTATGTGTCCCGGGGATACGATACATGGCCAAGTGTGCTCGTTCAGCTCCACCTCCCACAGTCCTTTAGGTCTCTGGGAGTCACAAAAGACTTTTCCCTCATATGGCTTGGAGGATGGAGCCCAACTCTAGACAGTTCAACCTTTTCCCAGACCTGAAGATGCAATGTGTGGTCATGATGCCTACACTCTGCACAGCACCGAGACAAATCCAAGCTCTGGGATTTTACAGACTATCCAAGACACCCCTAAAATAAGAGGATGGCAGGCTGTTATTGCTGGGAGTACTTACTGGGATGTTCTAGTCAGGAGGACCAAGTTTCTGCTTTATTATGCTCTAACCATTAAGTCTCAGGACAGACTTAAAATTGATATTGATCCAGTTTTGCTGGTATTTGGAAATCCTAAGAGGAAGAGACCTTTATTCCTCATTGAAATTCAGTGTGGTTAATTGATCAATTGCTGAAGTTCTCTAAACATTAACAGCATGAAATTTAAAATGTCAGGACAGTCTGAGCTTTAAAACCTCTTCAAAAGATTCTGATATTTTTTGCATTTCTTCAGCTTCCAGCTATCCAGACATCTAGTTCACCCTCAACTTCTTCCACTACTGGTTTCTGTGGAAACTACATTCCAGCCCTGATCCCTACCAGCAGCAAAAACTCCTGATTTTATGAAGAACGGCATCATGACTGATGGTTCTGGTTGACAGTCCTTAGCCTGTCTTTGAGCTTTATCCCAGAGGACTGCTTGGCCTCCCTGACACTGATGCTGTCAAGAGTGTTCAATACACGAGAAATCAGAGAGCTTAGATTTCTCCAGAGTACCGGGAGAGGGAGTCTACAAGGCAATCCCGCGTTGTACCTGCACTAAGGTCATGTTCTACAGTGTAAGTATACGCCCTTCAGCTTCATCACTGCTTTATTAATGGCCAAATTACATCTGCCTGTGTGACAGAAATCCATCCTTGCATTCAGAGAGTTAAAAGAAAAACGGTCACCTACTTGGCCTTCTTTTCATTTTGTGTGGCTTCCTTTCAAAAGTAGAAGTTCAATCACCAAGGCAACAGCTTATGCCAAGGTGGAATTTGTCACCTAGCTGCTTAGAGCTAGCTGCATCGATAAAGAAACTGGAGTTTGTTACTTGGCCTGTGTCGATCTGAAGAACCCTCTTTACATGTAACTCAGTTTGGTATTCATTCAAAAGCTATTTGCTTTTCAATTACGTGTCCCAGTAGAAAAAAATTGGTAGTTACAATTAATTTTCTGGCATTACTTATATATCATTGAGAACATCAATGTAGAATAGCTTTAAATATTAATCAAAAAGCTGAAGGTATGTGCAACAATATAAAATTTTAATATATAAAGTAATTATTCAGAGGATTTTATTTATTAGCCGACAAATATACATGGAGTACTTCCACCAGCCACAAACTGCTGGACAGCTCTTCCAGAACAGATGATAGCTGGGGAAAACATTCAATAACAGTATTTTTTGCCTCAATCTTCGGAGAAAAGATTTTACTATGTCATCCAAGCTGGACTTGAATTCACTAAGTATCCCGGCCAGTCTCAAACTTGCAGCAATCCTCCTGTCTCAGACTCCCAAGTGCTGGCGCTATCAGCATGTGCTACCATACTCAGCTTGCAACAGCAATCTAAAAACTTGTTTCAGGAGCAAGGTGGCAGCAAGTGATGAAGCCTGAGCATCCACAAACTCTTTAGGCTGTGAGTTTAAGGTGAGGGGCTAGGTACAGAACCGTCCCAGTTACCAATGGAAGGCAAATGGAAGAGGGAGGGCCTGAGGAAGAAGGTGAGCAGGCAGAAGAGGTGTATAGGACTAGGATTATGGTGGCTTCCACAGTCTGCTCAGGGCAACGAAAGAGAGACAGGGAGCTACACTGAAGTCCCCGTGACACTGTCATCAAAGACATGGAGTCAGATGTCCTAGAAGAATTCAGTCTAGTTCGTCGGAGCTAAGCACCTTGAGCAGTTGCTGCTACAGAGATGTAGATGTGACAACTTTCGGAGTAGCTGGGCTACTGAAACGACACAGTGTTCTCATACCTACAGTATTGTATAGTTAAGAGTAGTTGTTAAATTGCCGACAGAAGTTACATTATTGTAATTATCCGGCAGGTGGATGTATTTGTGAGAAATATGTAAAACAATGAAGACATGGCTCAATTGTCACTCAGCCAGATTTGCTACTGCGAAAACACAATTCAATTCCTTCACTAATTGCCTGGAATCTAAAAGAATCAAAATCAGAACATACTGAATTATGCCTGACATTTATTAGACCCACACAGCTTTAAAGTCCTAAGTACTGAGCATGCCACAGCAGTTCTCTGGGGGCTTTTTGAAGCTTAATATTAAACAGCAAGGAAGATGCTTAATCATGAGGTTTTACAAATGACTTATTACTATTGCCTCCCTGGCTAAGACTATTACATGTGACTAGTTCACAGAATTAATCATTTTAATTAGAAGATATATGGAGGAAAGAATACAAAACAAATAGTCATTTGTCAAAATAAAATCGATTAACAATAGGCAAGAGCCAGATTTTAAGTTACATTATTATTAGGTAGTCAATCTCAACATTAGTAAAAATGACCAAAAATTAATAATATTCAGCATTCTGGATAAACCCTGAAGTATTTCTCTGTATTTAGTTATGAAGACAAATCCCTGCCTTCTATCTCAACACCATGAGCGGATGCGCAGTTGGACAGCGCACATAATGAGCCATAATAACCATGTGGTGTGTTCTCACTTGATTTTTATTAACCTACTGTGAGGATCAGAGGCTCTTTGGAAATTATTTAATAATAATTATTAATCATCTTGTCTAGAAAGAATATAAGCTTATTTTATTGATGAGTAGTCATCTAGTAAATATTTAATATTCTACTTAATACAGATGCTCATGCTAAAAAAATTCCAAGTGAATCCATCAAAGCAGATCAGAGAAATTCTGTATAAACAGCAGAGTCTGTGCGCCTGGCCTAGGGGAGGATACAATGCTTGGATTCTGAATTAGCAGAAGGAATCAAATGTGTTTTGAAATGCATTAATTTAGAAACCATGTTTCCCTCACTCACTCCGCCGGCACAGCTGCAGACTGAAGATGTTAACAACAGCAAGGACTATTCCTGGCCTAGGATACCAACAGAAAGGACTATTCCTGGCCTAGGATACCGACAGAAAGGAGTATTCCTTGCCTAGGATACTGACAGAAAGGAGTATTCCTGGTCTAGGATACCAACAGAAAGGACTATTTCTGGCCTAGGATACCGACAGAAAGGAGTATTCCTTGCCTAGGATACCGACAGAAAGGAGTATTCCTGGTCTAGGATACCGACAGAAAGGAGTATTCCTGGCTTAGGATACCAACAGAAAGGAGTATTCCTGGCCTAGGATACCGACAGAAAGGAGTATTCATATAGGATACCAACAGAAAGGACTATTCCTGGCCTAGGATACCGACAGAAAGGAGTATTCCTGATCTAGGATGCCGACAGCAAGGCTGTTTTCAGAAAAAACAAACACACCAATCACAATATATCTTATGCTCTTGTTCTGTGTCTTTGCTGTAACTCTTTATGTACAGCAAATATCTATAAGTGAATATCATAAACTTGTGATTGCTATTATGTAACTCAACAGCTTGGAGAATGGACAATAAATAAGATAAGCAATAAATTACATAGACTCTGAAGTGGTGGTGGGGGTCAAGGAGGAGAAAAAATAAAGCAAGAAAAAGGCTTCTGAGCTACGTATGTGTAAGCATGTGTATGAGATAGGAAATCAGGGGTTCATACGTATGTGTAAGTATGTGTATAAGATGGGAAATCAGGGGTTCAGTATTTAGCTGGCCAAGAAGGCCCTCTAGCCCCGTTACATGTGGAGAAGAGTAAGAAATCAATGCCACTTATTTCACACACAAGAAATTTTTTATCAAACATCCAAAAAGTTTCAATGAGAATGAAGACTATGTAATGGAAAATCACGCTGCACAACACGATTTCCTGAGGAAAGCAGCTTCCCTGGTTTTACTTCTAGGCCTGGTAAACTAGAAAAGAGCAATCTGCTGCCTATAGGGCTTAGATTTTATGTTCAAAAACAGAGGGGAGCTTTGCAAGCACGCTGGGGCCCATGCTTCAGCCCGCCAGGGCAGAGTGTTAGCAGCACTAACTCAACTAGCTGACACCTTCCCACCATCCTATTGGTTTTCTGTAGCCCATTACCCGCTGCTCATCAGAAAACTAAGCACACTAATGCAGGTTCCAGTTCTACACCGACAGTTCAGTAACAATGCTTATTTATTTATTTACTTTGTGTGTGTGTGTGTGTGTGTGTGCGCGCGCGTATACAACTTAAGTCTTTCCTCCCTGTGGGGTTGGGAGATTGAACTCAGGTTGTGAGTCTTGCTGGCAAGGGCCTTTACCCACTGAGCCATCTTGAGAGTCCAACACCAATAATACTTTTGAGGCTTAGGGAGTTGTCTGTCCTTTCCCAGGATGACTTGGGAACCATTTACTGTACTTAGACTGTAGCAGCCCCAAGTTACCCCACCAGCCCCGAATGTGGGAAAGAACTGACCCCAGTGTAACATTCGTGGTGTATTTTCCTTGGCAGCTTGTTAGATAACATGGGAAATTCTGTATGTAGCCTTAGGACTGCAAGGGTGCTCGGACTACCATCATAGCCTCTCCACAGCTCAGCCTTGGAGAAACTGAGGCAGCAAGTGAGTTCCAGCTGCCACTGCCAACACTGAGAGCAGGGCAGTAAAGTCACAGCAGCCCAGAGGCTGCTCAGTTTAGATTCCTATCAGAAAACATCTACGCATTCAGAGTGGGACTAGGGGTAAGTTCTGGAGCATTCTGTATGCCTGAGTGTCTTCACTGGTTAAAAGAGGTTAAAGTGCGGGGGAAATGTATGACATGGTGCGTCAGAAGACGATCACAAAATGTCTGAGCAGCTGCAAAACTTTCAAATTCGACTTTTTTTTAAAAGAAGCTCAACAAGAGGTTGGAAAGATGGCTCAATGGTTAAGAGCACTGGCTGCTTTTCAGCGGGCAGGGTTCAGGTCTCAGCACCTTCAGTATGTGTCTCTGCAGCATCTACACCCACACATGGTGGACACACATACACTCAAGCACAAACACATACACAGAAAATGATTTTTGTTTTTAAAAAGAGTCATGGTCTGGGCTGGAGAGATGGTTCAGCCTTTAAAGGCTAGACTCTCAACCAAGAAAGAGTCAAGGTGCTTTTAATCCCAGCACTGGGAAGGCAGAGGTAAGCCTGACCTCTGAGTCCGAGGTCAGCCTGGTCTACACAGTGAGTTCCAGGACAGCCAGGGCTATGTTGTCTCAAAACAACAACAACAAAAAACAAAAACAAAACAAAATAAAACAAAAAACAAAGAGATATGCTTTAATTTGGGACTGTCATAACTGTGCTAATGGCCATTTTCACTGAAGCTCTGGGCTGCCGCACACACTCATTTGATACAGTGCCCCCACGGCCAGCTGTGATAAGGCACACAGCTGTTTCTTCTTTCTCCTGTCAGCAGGTACATGGAAGGAGTAAGGCCGAAACGGGTTGGTCATGGCAGGAGCCATGTTTTCCATCTGTTAAAATCCATAAGCGGGGCACAGTGGCACACATGTGTAACCCTAGTACTTGGCAGGTTGAGACAGGAGGATCGCCAAATGTGACGGCAGCCTAGGCTACACAGAGACCCTGTCTCAAAGCCACCACACCACGTGACTCAGGGTTTTATCTTTACAGAAACTCAGTCACAGACGGGGGAGATGCGGTGAGGGGAGATGGCTGTCTCTCCTAGCTGGAAGAACACTCAGAATCACTTCTGTCAACAGAATGTCGAGTTTGGACTCTGGGTCACTTTGGTACTCTCTTTGGCAGTGCTGGGGGCAGAACCCAGGACCGTGGACATACTAGGCAAATACTGAACCACCGAGCTGCATGCCTGGCTCTCCCCTGAGTTATATTTTTAACAGACTGTGCACAGAGAACTATGAACATTCCATTTAGTTTTTCAAAATCCACACTAGGAGAAAGTGCCATAGTGCTACACACCCTAAATCGTTTCACCTTGTAAACCAGGCACACACCAGTGTTCTACATAAGGATTGACTTTTGAGTCCCCAGAAATATTATTCCAATTAAAAACTGGGCAGTCAACACATGCAGGAAAATAGAGCGTTTTCCTCAGTGAACAAAATGTTTCATGAAAAAGGTGTGTGGAGCGGGATGGTGTGCCGCAGGGGTCAGTGTGTGATCGGCCCTCGCAGAAGGCAGAGCCGGCTGCAGCAGGTGTAACGTGGTAGGCTGTGTGTTTTAGAAATTCTACCTTGACACCTTAGGCTTCTTTTCCTTTCAAGATACTTTACACACAAACTACAGAAAAAAAAAAAACAAACGAAATCTCGTAAGAATTCTAGTCCACTAACTAGACACAGGGGTTTCTTTCCAGCCAATCGGCTGAGCTGCTTCTACATTTCCGCGTGTTCCTTACACACAAATCAAAAGGAGAGTCCATACTTACTGGAGAGAACAGTTGTAAGGAAAATGTAGTCGGAGAAGGAGATGAGCCCACATTCTCCAAGGGTGTAGAATATGCTGCCTTCATCAGCAAATTTTTCTCGTTCCTGGGCAATTTTCTAGTAGGCACGGGTCCCACCAAGAAATAAAGAAGAAACAATGGAATTAGAACACACAGTGGGAACGGACTGGGCAGTTACAGCACAGGTCACGCACCACCTAAGCATTCCTATGACAGCCATTCGAGATCAATGGATCCTTTACAGTTTTTAAGCCAATGAAAATTCCAAGACAAAAGATGATTAGTTTTTTTACTTAAGCACTGGGTTAATATGAAATTAGAAAGGGATTTCAATTATTTCCTGCCATGGACATGCAGCCCTACCTCAGAACTGTTTTAATTTTAAAACCACAGACTCCATTCTGATGACTAATATTCAGTAGTACAAAGAAAGAAAAATCAAACAAATGAAAAAGCTAAAAGGAAATTGGTTCCAACTGACCAAAAATCCACACTGTTAGTGATCTGAATTAGAGGGGAAGCAGCCATTTTCAGGGCCATACAAATGCTTCTGAAATACTAATTTTAATCTTTCCTTTTAGACTCTTAATCTTCGTCTGAAATATGGACTAGTATTTAGGACAAAGAACATTCTGAAATATAATGCCGAATCAGACATTCACCCCAGGGTTTAGACACAACAACCTAACTCTATTTATTATGTTAGATGCTCCTGCGTTTCAGCTGTTTGATGAAAACAATGGTTTCCTGACTCAACAATACATATTCCCTATCTTTACGCTATCATCATGAAGGTCAGCTTCAGTGGCAGCCCGCCTGACACATGGCCCCTTCCAGCTTGTCCAGTTAGGCTTTTCCTGCTCTCTCTATTCCTCTCTGAAGCACAAAGTCAGTGGTGACACTGAGGATACTTCCAAAAACTGCAAAGGATCCACCAGAGAGTTGCACTTGAAACAGAGTCCATAAGTTCGGGGCCAAGCACAGGTATTTAAGGAGCTGTTCATTCTGTGCACCAAGAGGGGAGAAAGAAAGAGGTTTTAAGAATTCAAACCAAGGAAGCACAATCAAAGCAACAATCCCATGCAAGCAGGAAGAACGGGCAGCACTGCAGAGGAATCTCATGGAACCGACAGGCAGCACCACACCAGCACAGGCACAGGCTACCATGGTTACCTCTGTCTGGTGGAGATCCCATCAACATCACAAAGGAAAGAGAAGTGGTTAGGCGATGGACAGCACCAGCACCCGTGGGAGCCAGCATGACATCACCCCAAGACCTTAACCGACTCCGGGGGCCCAGAAACAGGTGCAAATCCACAGGCGCAGGCGTGCCAACCCAACAGTCCCAGATTCTAGAGTTCGATCGCAGATGCCATTGGATAAGGGACTTGGGGCCGGGCTGCTACTCGGTGGTAGAATCCTACATCGCATGCCCAAGACCTCGAGTTCCATCCCCAGCAATGCAGAAACCAAATAGAAGACAGAAAGCAAGTGCTTCTCTGACTTTCATGGCTGATATATTATCCCCCCATGATAGCATTTAGTGGTTATACCTTTGACCCAACAACCAAAATGAGTACATAGCTCAGGGTACTCTCAGTATGGTTGGACCTTATGCCAATACTTGGTTTTCTACCCAGAGGTTAAACTTAAATTTCAGGAGAAGCTATTAGATGAAGGTTGCGGCAGCAAGGTCGTTCTCTGGGAAGTTAATATGCAAAATTCATAAATATATACATATAGTTGATATATACTTTTATTTATATATAATTATCTGGTATGTTGTAAAACAATGTGACTAGGAAGACACACACAAAAGGAAAATGTGTTCCAAAGGCATATGATTGCTATCCAAAGCAGTAAGTGTATATGGAAGCCAAAGAATTAATATTACAATAATCTCATGGAGATGCTGCTCTGTGTATTAAAATAAAGAAGATACTGGGAGCCAGAAGTTGAGGAGCAGGTGAGAGTTTAAAAAGTGAAGGAAGGCCGCTAGCCAGAGTTACACATAGCACTTCCACAGTGCTGCTCAGGAAAAATGAAGGTAGAAACCAAATGTGGCCAGTGACTTTAAATTTTCATTCAATTTCAAGCAGACAGAAAAACTGACAGACTAGTATCAGGAGCCAGCACATACTCTTTATGCAGTTTACTAACACCTGACTCCACCGGCTTCATAGTTTATACAGAGACTGCCTTCACATCACCGAGTCAGCTGGAGACGTGGAGCTATTTTACATTACTTTAAATATATCAGCATATATTTCCTGTGAACAGAGCCACACTCTTAAGCACTGTAGAATAAACTCTATAAAACCAGAAAATTTAATAGTAATATATAGCATTATTTAATATCACCCACTAATAAAGAACCTTAACACATCATTTTGTGTGCATGCCACTGTGAGAGTGTGGCAGTCAGATGACAGCCTGAGGTCAGTTCTTTCCTTCTAGCATGTGAGCGCCGAGGCTCAAACTCAGGTCATCTTGTCAACCTGCATCCTGTCCATTTTCACACCTAGCCAGCTGTCCTAACAATTTCCTTTTTTTTTTTTTTTTGGTTTTTTCGAGACAGGGTTTCTCTGTGGCTTTGGAGCCTGTCCTGGAACTCTGGAACTAGCCAGGCTGGTCTCGAACTCACAGAGATCTGCCTCCCGAGTGCTGGGATTAAAGGCGTGCGCCACCATCGCCCGGCCCCAACAATTTCCTTTATACTCAGGTGCCTTCTTCCCCAATCCAGATGTGTCAGAATAAAAATGCATCCGTCTCCAAGTCTCTTTAGATTCCTACATCTGTAACAGCTTTCCTTTTGTTCTTTGAATGGTTATTACATATTATTGTGATGGCATTTCCATAGAAGTCACCATTTTCACTATTTTGTTGTACAACAAAATTGATATTTTTGTGTTTGGCTTCTACCATTAAGCGTCCTCTAGGTTCATCCACATTATGCCGCAAATCAATACTTAATTACCTTCTATTACCCAGAACATTGCACTGTGTGTGTAAGCCAGGATTGGTTTACACATCCACAGGCCGGGAACGCAGATGACATCTGCCTTTTGGCTGCTGTACATAAACACTAATAACTGTCAGAGTAGTTGGATTTTTCTCAACATATACCCAAGAGTAGAACTCCCCTTTTGCGGGGCTGGAGAGATGGCTCAGAGGTTAAGAGCATTGCCAGCTTTTCCTAAGGTCCTGAGTTCAATTCCCAGCAACCACATGGTGGCTCTCAACCATCTGTAATGGGGTCTGGTGCCCTCTTCTGGCCTGCAGGCATACACACAGACTGACTATTGTATACATAATAAATAAATATTTATAAAAAAAAAGAACTCCCCTTTTGCATAGTAATCATATATTTAAGCCTTGAGGGACAGCCAAACCGTTTTCTTCAGTGGCTTCAATGCATACAAGCTCCACCCCCAGGAACTCAAGAGGTTCCGATTTCTATACGTCCTTGCCGCTATCCTCACGGATGTAAATGGTACCTCACTGAGGTGTTTTCTCTTCTAGTCCAGACAGGGTTTCACTATTTAGCCCTGGATGCTTTCGGATTCCCTGTGTCAAGGGAGAGCGGAGAAGAGGGAACAAGGGCAGAGTGCACACACAGGCAGGATGTGTGCGCCTCACAGCAGCTCCGGCCTTGTGATGCACCGTGGCAATAGACTCTCATTTCTAGTCTAGTACACAGTGCTCGTCAGAGCTTCTGGAGTTGGGTAGAAGAGGTAGGAGTAGCGGTCACGGTGTATCTGAGTGAGCCACTTGTTAAAGAGCGGCCAGTAGGAGGGCACTCTACCGAAGATCTGCACAGAAGCTGTGATATTTTACCCACAGACACCGAGATTATCATAGAGCCATCACATTTGGTTGTCAAAATTTTGGAGGGGGCTGGGAGTGCTGGTGCAGGCAGATCGCTACATCTCTATAAATTTGAGGCTAGCCTGGGGTACACAGTGAGATGATGCCTCAAAAAAAAAAAAAAAAGAATGAGAGTTACAAGGAAACCAATTATTAGACTATTTTGTGCCTATGGCTCTTAGCTGGCTTTTTAAGAAGATCTAATTCTAATATAGATGATAGCTTCAGATCAATTGCCCATGACATACAGGGAAGCTATGGAAACAGATATGAGTTTGAAAATGAAAATTGAAAAGCCTGAAGTATGGTAAAAATGGAAAGACTTGAAAGGCTGACAGGACAGAGAGGGTGTTGGCTAATGGCTCTGACTCCAGAGGTCTCATTAACGTTCAGTTTCGCAAATGGAAAATGCCAGCAAATGTTCCCTTGCTTTCTCCTTTGGGTAATGTTTAATGCTGGACTAAATTTTAAGTCATTTTTTTTTGCCCTAAGCAATCATCATCTGTTTGCTCCAAAAGCTAAAAGGAGGCACAGTTTTAAGGAAAACACAATGTTCCTTGCCATCTTCTCTTTGAAATGTAATTTTTCTAAGAAAATCAAATGGGCATATATTAAATTCAATATGAGAAATCAATGTAAATAGCAAAGATAGTAGACAAACTGTAAGAAAGAAATCAAGGCTGTGCTTAAAAGTGCAAAGAAATATTTCAAAGCTGCTTCAACTGTCTTCTGAGAGCATGTGCTGTAGGATCAGGTGTATTACAGTATCAACTCAGGGAGCTTCGGGAACCTTTCATCTTAAGGTTCCCAGCAGCTCCAGCTACTTCAGCGTGTGGTGTCAATTACGAAGTGCATTTTAAAAAGAAAATAGCAGTCACAGGCACCTTATGAGGTACCATGCGACATTATCTAGCTCAGGAGTTACCTATCAAATTCTACTCTCATCACTTCAACTTCTGAAATCAAAAGTGTGAGGCAGGCCGGGTGATGGCAGCGCACGCCTTTAATCCCAGCACTCAGGAGGCAGAGGTAGGGGGATCTCTGTGAGTTCGAGGAACAGAGGGAGTTTCAGGACAGGCTCCACAGCTACACAGAGAAACCATGCTTCGAAAAAAAACCCAAAAGGGTGAGGCAGAATGCAGGTCAGCTGAGAGCATCCTTTCTATTGACCTTAGAGACCAATGTCTCCTTCTGATGACAAAATTTTGCAGAACAACTCAAAACAATGAGCTCACAACATACATGAACAAAACAGAACTTTTAGTATTCACTTAGAACCTAGCCTTATTTCAGCATGTCGAACAGAGCTCCAGGGGTGATGTCACTAAGACACCGAGGTTATCGACCGTAAGAAATAGAGAAGCATCACTACAAGGGGTCTGCATGGTTTCACCTGTACTACAGTTGCATACTGTTTTGTTGTTGTTTTTTAATCGAAAACCAGGGCTTCAGGCTTAACAGGCAAGATTTCAACCACTGAGCTACATCCTTAGACCCCCAATTTATGGGTCTGAGTGTGGTTATTGGGGGCCTGAACTCAGAGCTTTGTATTATGAAGCAAGCACTCTACTGCTGAGTGGAGTCTCCAGGCCCTCTTTTACTCTTATTCTGAGACAGGACTTCACTAAGTTGCCACTTATTAAGTTGTACAGACAGCCTGGTGATCCTCCTGCCTCAACCTCTTGAGAACAGAGATTGGAAGTCTTTTTTTTTTAATGTGCATTGGTGTTTTGCCTGCATGCATGGCTATATGAGGGTGTCGAGTACCCTGGAACTGGAGTTACAGACAGTTGTGAGCTGCCATGTGGGGTGCTGGGAATTGAACCCAGGTCCTCTGGAAGAACAACCAGGGCTCTTAATGGCTGAGCCATCTCTCCAGCTTGAGGTTGGAAGTCTTATGAGTAAACTTACTATATAATACACTGTTCCCCACACATGTGATTGCTACACTTCATAGTGAATTACAAAACCCCCGATAGTTTTACTGGGCTGGCGGCTTTGCACTCAAGTGCTGGCCCTCTGGCTTCTGGCTCATCTCACCAACCTACCAAATCTGGGTTTCCAGTCAGGGTTCCAACCTGACAGCACTGTGTGCTGAATCCCAACCAGTGAGTTACAGGGTTGATCAAAACAGAGCAGGTGATTTGCCCGTCGAGGACTCAATTTGATGGAGCCAATTTAATCTCATCATTCTTTCTACTCGATATGCAGTTTTCAAATTCTCTAGTTTAAAACAAAGTAGCTCTGGGAAATCAACAGACTCCGCAAATCAAATGCTTATGCATCAACCTATAAGCGAAAAATTTTCATACTATACATGGGGGGGGGGGAGCAGCAGAGTGGTGCTCCTTAAATTGTTTTATGAACCTCAAGTTTTTGGATTATTTTAATATTGACACTTATTAAAGGCTATTTTATTATCAGTGTTTCTTACCAGATGTGATGGTGCAGGCCTGCAATCTCAGCTACTGCGGCTGAGACGGGCAGATTATATTCAGAGTTGCCCATCTGAACAGCTTACGAAGACCATATCTCAAAATCAAATGTAAAAAGGCACTGGGTGAGCGCTACAGACCTGTAATCCCAGCACTTGGGAGGCAGAGGTAGGCCTATCTCTGTGAGTTCAAGGCCAGTATGAGCTATAAGTAGTGTGTCCCGGGACAGCCAGAGGTACAGAGTGAGACCCTGCTTTGAAAAAACACTTTTTATAAAAGGCAAAATTTGTAGCTTGATGGTCAAGCACCTGGGTTGCATGTGCAAAGCCCTGGGCACAATCGTCAGTACTGTGAGAAAGAAACAAAGAAGAATCAATATTTCTTTATATTGCTAAAAAGAATGTCTAATCTCTCTAGTAATATAACGCTTCTAGAAAACTTGATTTTGGCATATTGTTTCCAAACGGCAAACAGCATCACTGCCTGAGTTACAGTGGGGAGAGGGGGTGTTAGGGAAGAGTCAGCCATTTTCTCATGCAGTCAATATCACACTTCATTATCTCCTCGGTGCACAGACAGCTGCCAAAGCCTAGGAAAACGTTAGTCTCAAACAATCACATGACTCTCAGTCAAACAGAAGTTGTTGCACAGTGAAAATATGGCACTCCTGACTTGGTCCACACCCAACGGTGCACAAGTGTAGGATGTGGTGTCGGCCAAATGAAAATTAAGTTGATGGTGGAGTTTACAGTTTCCCCTTTACGGACTCAGGTTCTTTTTTCAAACTTCTCAAAGGTCTTTTGTGGTGGAGGCGACATAAATTCCTGTGCAACGCACTGAGGCGGAGGTACTTGAGAAGGTGCCCATGCCATCTGCAGAAAGCAGCTCTCTTTTCAGTCCCAATCCTAACCACCTAAGCTCCGAGAACAACCCAAGTACCCGGAATGAAGTGTTCGCCTTATTTCATTGGCCTCACAGAAGATGTCATGGGGAGATGTTTAAAATGCAAGGGCGGCAGTTGACATGAGCAAAAGCAGCGGCAGCAGTGCAAACGAATCTGCTGGAATGGAATTAACGTCACGTGGAGGACGGAGCTTTATTGAAGTGATTTATTTGAGTCCTCAGTGTCTGCTGGAGCAGCATGAGAACTCTACGGGGAAGAGTCAGATGTTCTGGTGCTGCATGCCCGTGTACTCCTCTCTATCAGCTCTGTGTGGGACAGCTGTATTTGATCGTTATTGATAATCTGCTACCCTCATCTAAGAATTCAATTCTGGACTTTGGTCACACAAATAGACGAGCACTAAGCACAAACTCCCAAGAAAACAACCCCTGACCCCAACAGTCCCGAGCTCGGGGTCTCGGTTGTCGTCATGCGGGTATCATAAACGGCTTCCTTGTCACTTAGTGCCAACCACCTCATGAACGGGCTGTAAAATAGTAAGCCAACATAGCAATTTCATCCTTTCTCACGTGGAAAAATACAGCAAGGAAAATAGGTCTCATAAGGAAAAATAAAAGGCCCATTACAGCAATCACTGCTTACACCCTTGACTGTCACAACTACTATCTCTCAGGAAGTGTTGTGCAAAAGAATTTTAAAATCAAATTTGATACCAAACATAAAGAGATATCCATGGGACACCACTGACCATTATAGGTGTGCCAAGACTTTATAAAAATCACAGGGCTGGGAAGCTAGCTCAGCTGGGAGTGCTCACAGTCCCTAGCAGCACTGCAGAAACTGGGCATGCAGGGTCACTGGGATCGCACGAGACGACTCAGGTTTGGACAAGTGAACTAAGTGCCCCAGTTAACCGGATCGACTGTATTCTCACTCCATAGCCCATACCACGAGCCACTGTACTTCATATGCTATGAACAGCACAGGGGCACGCAGGTGCCGTGTTTACAGTTTCTGAAAATGTTACTGAGGGCTGGAGACTTGGAGTTCACTATTGTGGAGCATTAACTGCGGAGCTTAGCGGTCCCAGCTAACCTGAGGGAAAGGTGAGCCAGAGAGTCAGTGGGATTTACTGAGGCACATGTGTGCTTCATTCATTTTCATGTATCACGGCAACATTAAAATGTTCTACACCCTTAAAGCTTTCTATTCTCAAAGAGCTCCCTGCTCTACAACCACAGGGCATCAGCAGGTATTCAGAACAAGGTGAGAGCCTGCGTCTCCAGATGGCGGATGCTTGAGCTGCTCTCCTAGAATCGTACAATTGTGGCCTTCAAAATGCTCGTATCTAAGTGATATGGAAAAGGACAGTCTAGAACAAAGTCCTTCACGGCAGAGTGGACTGAAAGTTGTTCTGCGGTGAAAAAGCCAAGAATGAGGCGTTGTCACAAATGTAATGGCCAGTTATGTTTATGCTTCAAACAAACCATGGCACATCAAATGGGTTCGGTTGATCTCAAATTTGAAACACATTATAACCTAAAATAAAAATGTATCTAAAGATGAAGTAATAGGAATCTGAATATTTGAGGCAAGCAAATAAGTGACATCCTTTTGGGGGCTCTTAATGATTATATGTATATATATATATATATAAAATCATTTCTTTGGTCAACCTGAATAACCAAAACACGTGGTGGAACTCGAGAGACTGGAAAGAGACCTGGCTACTCCACGTCAGTACAGTAAGTGTCTGGCGTCATTAGTAAGTTGGCCTAAAGAACGGTGCACTAAGCCAGCAGGCCTCTGGGGCTGGCCTTTCCACAGGCAGTAGGAACAGCATGCACAGAACAGATCCTGCAGAGAGATAAGCCAGGGTTCATATTCTCTAATGAAGGACTGCTGCTTGCTTGGGAAGCTTAAAAGGTATGTACTGGTGTCGCCAAAACAAGTGCTGTTTCTAGAAACTAATATGAACAATTCCCTCACCATCTATAACAGAGAAGTTTATGTTCAATATAAATTTACAAGGTATTCTGAAGGATGCAATAAAAGCTGTTTTAAAAATATTTAACATCTCAAATTTTAATGAAACAGTTTCTATACACTACATTCAGCTACTGATTCCAGAAACCCATAAAAGGTTTGGGAAGCAGAAAAATGCAGGCTGCTTCCAAATTTAAGAGCTTTCCTTGCACAGAGGCCATGGTGTTAATCTCCACACGATTCTGATTTCAGTACATGGGCTCCTGAAGCAAGTGGATAATGGTTGATTTCCAACCTCGGATCAACCGAAAATAGTACTCTGAGTACTGAACGCCTACAGTGGTTGAGCGCTCAGGGCTGTAGATTCGGGAGACTTTCTGTACTTAGTAATTCCCATTTCCTCAGTCTTTGCTGAAAGCGTCTCTTTGGAAGGCAGGTCTCTTTAAAAACGCACAATTATTAATGAGGAGCGAGGGTCTTTGAGCTGCCCCTCACCATTTGTCCTTCCACAATGAGAGCCACAGACAAGACATTCTTATGCGACTGACCATCAACAGAGGGAGGGCTTAAGGCCCAAATCCCGGGCTTGTTCATGGTAGGCATGTCTTCTACCACCAAGAGCATAGCCCTCTTTTCCTCTGGCTAGCTCTTGTTTCTACCTTAGCTATTCTGAAACAAAATCCCCAGAATTTGAAGCATTGAAATGGGTTTATCAATTAGTTATTTTGATGAAATTTGAAGTATTGCTTGTTTCAGAATACAGTTAGCTCCACAGTTATCTATGAAAGATAACATATTCCACCAATAATACGGTGAATGGTCAGTTTGGAGAATTACTAAAACACACGCCATGAAGAGGCGCACAGGGAAAGGCACTGTAAAGAGCACCCTGTGCTCTTCGTTAATCATATCACCAGTTCTTTCAAATCAAGGGATGCTACTATTTAAGCTGAATTTATATTTTTATTCCAGCTAACCATCAAAATATGCAAGAGCAATTTTAAGTGAATAAAATCTAATAATTTACACTCTCTAGTTAAAGAGTGCCAGCATCTGAAGATCCGTTTAGAAAGTACGTGTTCTGAGTATCCATGGACTCTCTATGCCTGCATAGTCTTTCCACGTGTTCATTTATCCCAGGTTACACTCATGGCCTGGCTCAAAAGGACAAAATAAGGAAATCTAAATTATGCCACCAATTTCCTCTTAAGCCATTTTATTGAGCAAGGAGCAACAGGCACCTCCTCATTTTCATTTTTAAACTGTCTTTCATTTCTATGATAGAGTAGGAAAAAACCAACCCAAACAATACTAATATTTAAATGTCCAATTCATTAAAATCTGATGTCGTGCAATGATTACAACTAAGTTTCTCGCCCTGTTGTGTTAACAGCTACTGATAAAACTTCTTTGAATTACGCTGGGCTCTGTATTCTTGAGGCCTGCGCAGTGGTCGAATTGTCATATTAGAGATGAAGCAGTAACTGAAAGTGACTGGAACGGAACCGTGGGGGGGCATGCACTGAACCTTTGCCTCTGAAGCATTAGTATGGATTCCAGAGCAGTGAGTGATTGAAAGCACATGCGGCTGAGTCAGTACCTGCCAGAACTCCTGATCAGAAGATGAGAGAAAGAAAAAAACAGATTGACATTGATTATATGAACAAAACCCCCCAAATCAAACACATGTATATCACAAAACACAACATAGGAAGGAACAATTAAAACCTGCAATAATGATCACTGAAAACCTGGAAATAAAGGAATGAAGAACATACACAAATGGCCTAGACACTATCCATAAGGCACACATAAAACAAAGATCTACAACGTGACCTCCCAGCTCCATAGCACACAGCCACAGGTCAGTGGCATACTCTACACAGAGAACACACGAATCATTATGTCTTTAAGGAAGGGGCACGAAGACTCCATGTCTTCCCTGGGTCTGTCAAAGCATTTCTGGAATGAAGGCTTCCTATTGAGATGCCTCACAATTTTAGCGACATGTTTTTTTCAACTTCATGCCAAATCACTTGCTTTGTCATTCACCCCAACACATAAACAACCAGACCTGGATAAGTGCAGAGCATCAGTAACTGTGCAGTGGAGCAGTTCAGAATGGACGGAACATGCACCCCTTTATGTTCCGCTGAATCGGGACTGTCCTTGTGTAATGAAGAGCGCCATCATGTCCATGGCTGTCATCTGAGGGAGCAGTTGAGGTTACCTAACTTATCCTGGTCCTGGCTCCACTCCAAATATCAAGTGATTTAAAGAAACCTTTTTTTTTTTAATGTAAGTAAACCTCACTGGCTGTGAAATAAATTTTGACCTAAACTTACCATCATTTAGAAACCAAGCTCAGTATCATTGCAAAAGTTCTTGAGTGAAAAACAGGTGCTATAAGCAATGTATGAGCCCGAAGTGGGGACTGATGAGGCAGAGGGGTGGGAGAAACCCCTGTGAATGAAGAGCCCAGATCTCCCTGGGGGTAAATGGAGAACCTATATAAAACGATACAAAGATAGCATAGGAGACTTTTCCAGACGACTGAACTGAGAAGAGAACAATTACATGCAGGAAAGATAACAGACACATTAGCAGGGAGTCCTTCCGTAGGGGAACACGCTCATAACCATGCAGAAAGCTACGAGCGGGCAGAGTCACTTTCCCACTGTCCCAGTTCTCTGATAAAGCAGGAGAGGAGTGTTTACAGCGTCTTTACCGTCAACCGTGCAGCAGAGCCGTATCTGAAGGATGACGTGATAATCTGAAGTCAACACCCTGTTCTGTTACACGCCATGTTACACTACAGCGGACAATAAATGGGGCTGCATTTCTCGCCCCAGTCCAGCGTGTCTTAGATCATCCACCGACCACTCACACATGGGTGTCCAATGAGGGAATGGACGGCACAGAAATAAACGCCTTGGGAAATGAGGAGATCACACGCCAGAGCTAGGGTTCCTTAGTATTGCTATGATTATCATTATTATTGTTTTAGTGATACTGTGTGGAAAAATAACTGAAGTTAATTTGTAAGAGAAAAATGAAAAATTATTTTGAAACTACAGAGTAGGAAAGAAGATGGGAAAATAAAATGGAAAAGTTTAGCAAGTGTCAAGGAATTAACTTTTGTCAGGGATAGAACTGAGAGCCCCGCCGGGTTGGAGTCTGTGCTCTACCGTGCTATACTGCTAGCTCAAAGGCCTTCCGGAAATGCTGACTCAGCACCCGAGTTTGTTCTAACAGTTTAATTACAAGCTGAACTTTGGCTTCATAAAAAAGGTTATCAGGTTATCATCATAACCAGTGCTATTCAAATGGTGCTCCATCTGACCCAGTGAATCATCACAGTGAAGAAAAAACTTTCTGGTTTTGTTCAGAACAGAAACAACATTTTACTTAAAAGGCCTGCTCACAGCCAGCAGAGACCAAGTTTCCTGCCATGCCGATAACGAACTAAACCTCTGAACTGGAAGCCAGCCCCAACTGAGTGTTTTCTTTTATTATAAGAACTTTGGGGCTGAGGTAGCAGTTTAGTGGTAGAGCATATGGAGGCTCTGGGTTCAATCCCCATCATAAATGAGAAAGACAGACAGACAGAAAGGGGAGAGGAATGAGGCATGGACGATGAATAGTCCGTTTCAACAGGAACATGTTGCTGCGCTCGCAAACAGGGTAAGAACATAATCATCTTTGGAAGCCCAGGGTGACATCAAAGCTTGGAGCCAGCATGTCAGCGTGGATGCAGGCCTGCTAGGGAAATAACCACATCTACACCATGCAGTTCTCCACTTCAATGTCTAACGAAAATGTGGCGGTGTCTGATTGCCAGGGCGCTGCTTACCACAAGTCACGGGATAGAAAATACAGAGCACAACTTCTTATTCACATTGCCAAGAAAAAGGAGTAAGATAGAATGGGGAACAAAGATTAGAAACCACTTGAAATAAGTCAGACCAACAAGAGATAGCTACTAAGATTAGGTATTTGACACTGCTGTAAAATAAGACTCCACTTAGAAATAAACACTTTGTTTTATAGGGCAATTACCAGATGCTAAAAACATCAAATGAAAATTAAATTTTTTAATAAAAAGTAATGTATAGTACATGAAATGACTATATTAACAAATCATAGGGGAATACATGCATATTAAAAGGGGTGCATTTAAATATGACATATTTCTATATGCTATATTATATTTCTAATAGTACCAATAAGTTATTAATTACTTAATTTTTAAAGGAATTTTTTACATTTATTGTGTGTGTGTGTGTGGTTCATATGTCCATGTGTAGGGTAGTGTATGTGTGTGTGTGTGTGTGTGGTTCATATGTCCATGTGTAGGGTAGTGTATGTGTGTGTGTGGTTCATATGTCCATGTGTAGGGTAGTGTATGTGTGTGTGTGTGTGGTTCATATGTCCATGTGTAGGGTGGTGTGCTCGTGTGTGTGTGTATGTATGGTTCATATGTCCATGTGTAGGGTAGTGTATGTGTGTGTGTGTGTGTGGTTCATATGTCCATGTGTAGGGAGGTGTGCTTGTGGATGTCAGAACACAGCCTGCAGGACTCAGTTCTCTTTCCATCAAGTGGATACTGGGAAGAGACTTCAAGCTATGAGCTTGCTGTCAAGCACCCTTAATGACTGAAACAAGCTATTTACAAAATGACTAGAAAGGGGAGAGCACATCTCAGCTGCTGGTGTACTTGTGTTAAATATCCAATACTGTGAAAGGGTTTTTGGTTTTTGAAATGTATCATTAGACAAAATCTGAAGTCATCAAAGATTTGATGCTTTCAAAACTTTCAATCTTAGTCTGAGTATTAAAAATATCACTTGTCTATAAAACATGCTCTCCAAGCAACATTAGCTAGAGACGTTCTATACTCGAGACTCTATAGACAGCTTTGAAAGGCAATAGGTGATAAAAGCGGGGGCGGTGTCTTCTGTGTCTTTTCTCCAAAGACAAAAGCTAGTATTCTTGCACTCGGGAGGCAGAGGCAGGCAGATGTCTGTGAGTCTGACGACAGTATGGTCTACAGAGTGAGTTCCAGGACAGGTAGGGCTGTTATACAGAGAAACCTTGCCTCAAAAAAACCCCCAACCAATCAACCAAACCAAACAAAACCAAAAAGAGCTAGTATTCTTAAAGAGCTGGTGATCACTAACAAAGCAGAAAGGGCTCTAGAAAAAGACTCCCACTGAAACGTGATGTCTGCTTTCAAATCCAGCTTCATTGACGATCAGTTGAAGTAGGGACACCTCATTCACTTCTTATCAGAGATGTGCAGTAATCCAACAGTACAGTAAAACTACCCGGCTATTTGCCAGTATCAAATGGGTCATTCTTTCCCAATTTGCATGTAAAGGGGTCTATAAAATTTATATAAAAATTAAAAGTGCCAAGGAAATATTGTTTTATATTTGTCCTGGCTTTTCCTGACATAAACCTTAACATACAATTCAGTAAGAAAGTAATCAAATAAGCTAATGTTTGTTAGTAGTCAAATCATAGACTTTATTAAATGCTAAATTACCAGGTTTTTTTGCGCTTTTGTTTTTTGTTTCCTTAAAGAAGCCAAGACACAGACACAGACAGACACAGATAGACACAGACATAGACAGACAGACATACACATACATAGACAGACACACAGAGACAGAGAACTGCCTATTTAAAAAGTAAAGTGAATTTCTCTAGAACATTTCCTCTTTCAGAACCTGTTCCCTGGAGCCAACACAACTCCAGCCAAGGCTACGGAAGAAGGGGGCATAGAGACGGCTAAGAATCAGAACAGCAGGAAGTCTGCTGTGAGGTTGTGTCTCCTAGAAATGGTGGGGAAGTTACACCCATGGTACCTCGACGACATGGCTGCCTAAACAAGACGTGAACATTGACCACACCAATAGACATGAAGAAATCTCATAGGGTTCTACCCCTAGACAAAGAACTAGAGAGGAAGATTTAGCCGTCCTACAAGGGTGAGCCTCTTAATTGGTTATCCAGTTCCAAGTGGTCAGCTCTAAAATCATCTACATACGAGCAACTCTAAACAGATTCAGCAGATTGTATTTATATATCTATGCATTTATACATACATGTAACAATAACAGAGAAAGAAGCCTGGTACATAGGAGGGGTTGGAGGGAGGGAAGGGAGACAGAAAATGATATAATTATATTCTAATTAAAAATATTTTTAAATATTGCTGTCATTTTGAACCTGTGTAAACTTTTCTTTTTTCATTTTGAAGAATTTATCCTGAAAGGAAAAGACTATGTTTAGATGGTAGTTTTATGAGATACTAAAATTGAAAGTTTCCCTTTCAATACCTACGATAATGTAGTATAATGTGATTTCTTCATCAGGTACAGAGAATTGAAAGAGCAACGTAAACATGCAGATTGGGAGAATTCTTTATAACTGTTGCAAAAGCACTTTAGAGATCTTTATGGTTTTATAGTTAGGGTTACTGCTATAAGCGGTCAGAAGGTCCAGTCGGGCAGGTGTCCATATGACGTGTGAATGTCGTACTGGGAGCGCATTCACCTTTATGACAGCTTTGGTGCTAATATTCGTAAGTCAGCAAACACTGAATTCAGTCTGAATATAAGAGTAGCCAAACCATGAGTTACCTTACATGGAAAAACATTGAAACAGACCAACCAACGCAGAGAACACCTGCTTGATTCCCTGTGTGGAATCTCCCAGAGACGCAGGCCTCTGAGCCTGAACACGCTTCTGTCAGTCGCTAAACAGGAATTCTAGGATCTGTCACACATGATTCTAGAGGAACTTGAAAACCTTCTTAGTAAAAATTAGGACATCTGGGTGTCAGTTTGCTTACCTTTCCATCAAAGCGCTTTATTATATACTGGTCCAGGCCCAAGTCTGAAAAAGAGAGGAAAAGTAGTAATAATTAGTTTCTGATCATCATAACTCACCAGAAATATACGACAGCTCTCATTTTGGTTTTTTTTTGTTTGTTTGTTTTAAGACATGGTTTCTCTGTATAGCCCTGGCTGTCCTGGAACTCGCTCTGTAGACCAGGCTGGCCTCAAACTCACAGAGATCCACCTGCCTCTGTGTCCCGAGTGCTGGGATTAACAGTGTGAGCCACCACTAACCTGCTCGGTTTTGTTTTAAATTATTCAATTAAATACACTAGATGGCTTACTACAATATTCATCCAAAGGCACGTGGGAATGATTATTTTGACCCGTTTTCACACAAATGCTGGCAGACAGATACCAACTCTGTTCTTACACATCAGAACGGCAAGGAGCTTGTGTGACAGGTATGTGTGGCAATGTATGCACTAGTCTCAAGTCCTTACACTAGCTCACGAACATGGCACCAGCACTGGAAGCTTCGTTTTGCATCTCTGCTTCTAACAATTTGATGACTTGTGAGTGACTGTTCTCCAGGCCAAACAACTACCATCTTGGGAGTTCTGCTGCACTCTCAGCAGAGAGTCATCCCAGCTGGGCTTGCTGACTGTCTGTCCCCCCATGGAGTACAGTAGTAGGAGGTGGCCACCTGTGGCTCCAGCTTCCCTACCGCCTGTTATGGTCAACTCGGCCTTAATTCCACATGGCCTCCTGGAGGGGCTAGAGTATACAGGCCAGGGGAGACCGGAAAGCAGCTCCAGCTAGGCGGCTGCGGGAAAGCCCTCATCTCTACTAGGAAACACTTTCCAGTGTGGCCTGCTGGGGAGGGGCACCCACACCTCTGTAAATAAGCTCTCACTTCTGCTCTAAGGAAGCCTGGAAAACTCATAAACAAGAGTGAATTGCAGCAGAATTGTGCCTTGGCTCGTCACTAGGACCTTAGGAGGAGGGGCAGACACTGCTTACAGCTCCCTCTGAGAAGGAGTCTTAGCAATGATTACATGTTCTCCTGAATGAAAGTGGCTTCTAGAACCAAACCCTGAACAAATAAGGCCATTGACTACAACAAACAAACAAAATGAACAGATAATCAGAAAAGATAGGAAAATTTGAAAACAATTCAAATTTAAACCATCACTGTATTCAAAATGGCATTATTCAAAAAGAAAGAACAAACTTCTGTAATAAAAGCACTGAAGCCAGCAATGTGCACATCTGTAATGGGTACTGCTCCATTTCCAGAGCTCATGGCCCTTCCCCAGCTATCCATGTGCTTCAAAGCCAGCCTGGGCTACATGAGACAACTCCCCTCAACACACACACACACTCTCAAAAGCAAAGCAAGCAAGAGATCAAACAAACTTACAAACACAAAGAACAGAGAGAGCAAGGCAGAGTTATGGACAACTAAAACTGTTAATTCCCCTTTACAATTTCCTATAAAAAGAGACCACACACACACATACAATACACACACACACACACACATACAATACCCCCCCCCCACACACACACACAAGTGGAGGCTACAGAAAAACAGACGTAACCCAAGGGTGTTAACATCATCGCAGGACCATTTCCTTTTCACGAGCATGGAGGGAACAGTGCAGAAAATCTTAAGCTAACCCTTTCCCAGAACGGGACTGCGATAACTAAAAGACCTTTTCAAAGAGTGCTTGCAGTGATTTTAATAAATAAAGCTTGCCTGAGGATCAGAGTGCACAGCTAAGCCACTAGAGGCCAGGGAGTGGTGGCTCACACCTTTAATCCCAGGACTCAGGAGACAGAGACAGTGGGATCTCTGTGAGTTCAAGGCCACCCTGAGCTACACAAGATCCTTCTAGAAACAGATCCTTTAGTCCCAGGGTTTGGGAGCCACGCACCTTTAATTCCAGCCCTAGGGAGGTGGAGACAGGAGATATGGCTGGGAAGAGAGGGGAATATAAAGGCAGGAACTCACTGGAATGTGGAGCCTGAGGTTTGGCGGAGACCCTGCAGTCTAGGCAGTCTGAGGATCACTCCTTTGGTCTGAGCATTGGTAGAGGGAAAAGGTCTCTCTAGTGGTGTCCTGCTCTGCTTCTCTGATCTTCAGCTTGAACCCCTCTATATGTCTCTGAGTGTTATTATTCATGCTACAATCCTCAGCAGGATGAATCTGAATCTGTCTACCTTCAGTGTCTGTCTTTCTGCTTGTGGACTTCACAGCGCCAAGGATAAGGAATCCCTATACCCCACAGGCTTCCAAGAAGTAAGAGCTCCCTCTCTTAGGAAGGAAGAAGCATATGTCTTAAGTCATAGACAAAGAAGATCGTCCTTACTAACTGGAGCGGCAGTGACCCGGAGAGAGGTCACGAGAGCAGTGTGCAATGTGCAGACTGCGAACAGCCTCCTTTACAAAGAAGAACAAGTGAGATGCATTTCTGCAATACACTTCATGGACTGTAATTAAAATAGCATCATTTTCCATAGAAATCAGAAGAAAAAAACCTGTTTTAAATTATGTAATACAGACAAATTTGTCTATCAACTTCATAATCTAGTGATGAACATTAATTTTCTACTGATCTATAAATTACTTATTATTTCAGTTTCAGAAATGAGGGAGTTAAGACCTGCAAGTATTGAATAATTTGTGTAAGATCAACTTCCTTGCCCTCATCTTCATATACTTTGATCTATCACTTAATGTCTTTTGATGGCGAGTCTATCTGTCCCTAAATCATCCATCGCTCTTAGAAACGGACCTTAACTCTCCTGACTCATACTGTCTGCCTTGGCAACTTTGTTATAGAGTTAAAATATCCAGCAGCCCCTCCTACACACAAAAAAAGAAAAAAAAGAAAAAAAGAAAAATATCCAACTACTAAAAAAATAGCAAAAAACCAAAAAACCTTTGAGGCAGCTGGTTCAAGTGGTTCAAGTGTTGAAATAAAAGGACTCCAATTCTGTATTTCCTTTTTAGTGAAAGTGCCCTTAAAGACAAAAGACAAGGGGGCTGGAGAGATGGTTCAGTGGTTAAGATCAATGACTGCTCTTCTAGAGGTCCCAGGTTCAATCCCCAGCACCCACATGGTAGCTCACAACTCTCTGTAACTTCAATTCTAGGGGAACCGACCCTCTCACACAGACATACATGCACACAAAACACCAATGCAAATAAAATAAAATACATCAAATCTTTTTAAAAATTTTATTTATTTTGATTTTATGTAACTGATATTTTGAATGTGTGCCAGGTACCCTGGAACTAGAGTTACAGACAGCTGTGAGCCGCCATGTGGGTGCTGGGAATTGAATCCAGGGTCCTCTGGAAGAACAGTCAGTAATCTCCAGCCTCAAAAAAAAATAAATCTTAAAAACGTAAATAGAAATAAAAACGATGCTGGGCAGTCTTGGCACACACCTTTATTCCCAGCACTCAGGAGGCAGAGGCTGGTGGATCTCTGGGTTTGAGGCAAGTCTAATCTATAGATCAAGTTCCAGAACAGCCAGGGACTGTCTCAAAACCCTGTCTCAAAAAAATAAACAACAACAACCAAACAAACAAAAAGAATAATGACAAAATAAAGCGTTCAAGATAAAGGAAAAGAACAAGTCCATGTGCAGGAGACCGCTCTGAAAGTCATGCTAATTCTTTGGGAACGGGAGCGACAGAGCCGGTTCATCAGTCAATCAATATCCCTGTGACGAGCCGGGCGGTGGTGGCGCACGCCTTTAATCCCAGCAATCGGGTGGCAGAGGCAGGCGGATCTCTGGGAGTTCGAGGCTAGCCTGGTCTACAAGAGCTAGTTCCAGGACAGGAACCAAAAGCTACGGAGAAACCCTGTCTCGAAAAATCAAAAAAAAAATATCCCTGTGACAGAGGGACATCACCATTTTGTCTTAAATTCTTCATGTGAACAGTTTGAGGTGGAGCTTTCTATACAGAGAGAGATGAGACCACAGCATAAAGTGGTCTTATAGCAGTAAGCTATCTATTCCACCTGAAGCACAAATTTAAATTCTCACAGTACAGTCTGAGAAACATGTACAATTCCCATGACAATCACTAAATATGCTCAAAGAAATATAGTCAAGACACACACAAAAAATTGCTTAAGAAACAGTAGAAATACTTAATCCACAAAGCAGTCAGGAAAAAGAATGTGTGTGTGTGTGTGTGTGTGTGTGTGTGTAACTCTAAACCTAATCTAATGATAAGCTCTTAAAGAAGACACAAACAGTGGGCCCACTTGATGGTCTATGTCCTTTACCAAGGCATTATCCCTTCTTCGGTTCCAATCTTTTCTTCTGACACCTGCTTAGGCAACTAACTTTGAGAGGGCAAGCCATGCTAGTACGAAGATCCCCAGTTCATAAGAACACAGAGCAGCCGGTCAGTGACCATGCCACCTCGGCTGAGACATGCAATCTTACCCACCTCAGTGTACTCAAAGGCCAGACTATTAAAGTGTATTGTCACAAGTAGCCATTTAATAAATTCGATTGTGGACAAACTTCGAGGGCTTCCACAATGAGACAAAGTCCATTTTCTGGGTTCACACAAGATACCTTTATTGTAGAATATAAAATTTCAATATTTCAAATTTTTATAAAACATCTGGAATGCTGGGGGTTTTAGCATAATCTTAAATGTTACAGCTTGTCTGTCCTTTAGTCAGAGTTTGGATAATAATCTAGTTTATCTTCTATGAGACTTCACAGTCTTTAATCATTTACTTCTTGGCCTTTCCTAAGTGCTAATCTTTTTATAATCAGAGTTCCAGATTTCAGCATATCTCATGCATATTTAGTTAGCCTTGGGCGTAGGTCTGATACTTTTGAATTGGTATGCCAAGTTCATGAGAAATATGAAGCTAAAGGAAGGTGTGGTGGCACAGGCTTATAGTCGCGGAGCTGGGAGGTAGAGATGGCTAGTCTAACTCTTCAGGCTCCAGGTTAAAACACAAGGTGGATGGAGCAAAGTTGACTTTTAGTCTCTATATGCTCACACGCACATATGTGCACACAAATATACTCACACGTGTGCACATACACACATAAATACACACAAAGGAAAAAAGTGATGATGCTTAATAAATCTAGGCCACAAAGGCTATCAGATATCCAAACAATATTTTTAAAATTAAAAAAATTAAGATTATAATTTAACACCACATTTCTCCCTTCCTTTCTTTCCTCCAAACTTTCTCATACACCCCTCTTTATTCCCCTTCAAATTCATGGCTGATTTTTTTCACTAATTGTTATTCTACATAAATATGCATGTGATGCATATACATACATATATATTCCTGAATATATATGTGTGTGTATATACATATTTCTAAATAATCTGTTCGGTCCGTATAATGTTACTCATCTGTTGTTTTCAGGGCTGACCTTCTGTCACTGGACAACCAGTTGGTGCCCTCTTCCCTGGCGAGGGCCACCTCTCCTGCTCCCAGCATTCCTCAGTTGCCCAGAGTTCTTTATGGAGGGTGGAGGCCATGTGGGCTTTTCCCCATCCAGTTTGGTGTGCTCATTGGTGTCAACCTTTAAGCTCAGTACTATTTCTGAGTAATTACAAACTCATCAGTTACGTCTATAACCATAACAGACCTTCCAAACTGACTTCAATGTCTACCACTTTTCTACTTAAATCAGTCTCACCAAAGGCTTTGAGGTCCTTCATATCAGCAGGTTAATCTAATCACAACAATAGTAATTCCTACTGCCCGTCATTACATCATTCAGTCCTGACAAGTTCACAGAAGGGGCAGTTTGGCAAGTGACAGCATTCGGGCCATATCTAGTCAACTCACTGTGCTTTTGTTTTTCTTTTTATTTTTCCTTAGAGCTCCAGAGATAAGAGTAGAACTTACTACTTTGCCTTTTGACCTGCTAAGTCTTAAATATTTACTATTTGGTCTTTAAAAACAAACTTTGCTCTAACACAAATCTAGGCTACAGAGTGAGTCCCTGTCCTTACGGCAAACTAAAAAAAAAAAAATAAAATAAAATTAAAAAAAATTGGCTCTTCCCTGTACAGCAGCCTATTACGGCTCTAAGTGTCTCCAAAAGTGAGCACTCTTTAGAAAGTGCTTAGATTTCTGGACACGACACACTAATCTTGTGAAGACACACACAGGCAGGAAGCCCACGTTTAACTCCTACACATGTTCCATACCGATGGCTAGCACACTTTCTGTCTTGAAAGAACGTAAGATTTCTAGTCTTCAGGTTTCTAGCCCAGAGGCGCATGGTCTGTTACAGCTACTCCAGCCTGCTCGCCCAGCTCCCAAACTGCAATACAGGAAAAAGTGTGCCACGCCCATAAAGCTTCTTATGAACACTGAAATCTGAATTGCACAAAATTCTCAACTGCTATAAAATAGACTTGTGGTCCTCCTCCACTTTTGAAAATGTATAAGTTGTTCTCTGTTCATGGGGCATAAAGAATCAGGGAGTCAGCTGCAGTTGATCTATTCTAGAGGAAACAATACGGCAGGGGATTGAAAATAAAAGCAGACAGAGTGGAACCCTGCAAGTAAATAAATAAACACAGAACACAATAAGTATATGGAGGAAAACAGTACTACAAAATGTATTTAAAATACCTGATCAAGTATAAAGTTATGTGTCACTAAAAGTGTTTTTTACAGGCAAGAATATCCTTAAAATGGTGCAGGGCTATCCTCGAGGGGTGGGGACTCCAGGATACCTGGAACATACACTGAGACCTGCTTCTCCATTCACGCCTTTATTCTCCTGCGTAGAGGAAACCACAGGATAAAAAGTGAACCAGGCTGATACACTAGAAAGGTAACAGAGACCCTCTGTGCTACAGGGTACGCTGTGCTCTGCCCCAAAGTCCTTTGTTTCCTTGGACCTTTACCCCTACCCCATGCTTCTGGTTACCCACATCATCAAATGGCTATGAGAAATGTTTCTGTTTGGTTTTGGATTTTGGTTTTTCAGGATAGGGTTTCTCTGTGTAGGTCTAGCTGTCTTAGAACTCACTTTTGTAGCCCTGGCTGACCTTGAACTCACAGAGATCCTCCTGAGTTCTGGGATTCAAGGTGTGAACCACACCTGAGTCACCACACCTGGAGAGAAATGGTTTTTACTACAACAGTGAGAATCATTCCACACCCACAGCCTGAAGCAGCCCCAGAGTCATTGTACTTATATCCAGGGATGGAGAGGACACATTAACTTCACAGAGGCTGTTGAGGTGTTCAAGGAGCACAGGATGTTTCTTCCCTTTAAATATTCTGCACATTTAACTATGGATACTCTCTATACACACATTTTTGATATTTAGTACAGAAGTATTCTTATTCACCTTCTCACTCTGAAACTCATCAGCTCATTTCAGAATCTCTAATTTGAAGGCTTTAAGTAGTCTGTGCTTCGTGATTATTTTAAAAGTTCTAACACTGAAACTCAGAGATTTAGGTCTGCTGGGTGTCCTGGGATATAGTACGTGTGAAGCCATGACAAAACTACGGTGAACTAGGAGTGGCTGGCTGGAGACCAACCGACTGAAGACGAAAAGTTAAACTCTAGAAATCTACCACCTTACTCTTCTTCGTTCCACCCCACACAGAAACAGCATATTTTATTTTGCTGTATCTACATTCTTGCTAATGAATTCTTGCAAATGAGCAAATGAAAATGCTAAATTATTTTGATGTATAAGAAACTTCCCTCATGATTCTCCAAAGAAAAGCACTTATTCGCTATTCTGGCTTCCCATGGACATGAGAAGGGAGCTTGTGTACGGCCCGCTCACTCACTATTCAGCATATGTAGGGTATTTTCCAGTAATTAAAGGGAGGCAGGGATGCAGGACAGAGGCGAGTGCTTGCACTGCATGCAGTTCCCACCACCGTAAAAACAAATAAACAAACAGCAATGTGCTGCAAAGTTAAATGCCAGACTATACAAAGACAACTGGAAAATATAATTGTTTTCAAAGGAATAAGGATAATACTCCCTAAGTGAGGAAATGGTCTTCAGCGGCCCATTTTAAAGTATTGGTTCATTCTCATCGTCACACGGAAAGCAAAGTCCATTCTTCAAAGCTACTGACAGAAATGAGATTGCTATCTGGACAGTTATCGCCTTGCAGGCATAAATGCTATGCTATCATAGAAAACTGGGACAATCTCTCCAAGCATCTTTCTTGTGAGTACAGCCTGCTCTACTGTCTCCGCCCCACCCCCCCTCCCCCAACACAAAACAAGGCGCTGAAGCAAGTTTGAAAGGATCTAAATCTTGGGCTGGACCACCCAGTGGTTAAAGTACTGGTCACTAAGCCTGGACACAAGAGTTTGATACCTAGGACCCATACGGTGGAAGGAGAGAACTAACTCCCTGAAGTTCTCCTTTGATATGTATAGTTCCATTAAATATATATTTAAAAAGGACCTACTTTGAAAGTGCAATGCAATTAATAAAAAGGTTGGTGTATCTTATAAAATTTGGGCTGGAGAGATGGCTCAGCAGTTAGAGCACTGGCTGTTCTTCCAGAGGTTCTGAGTTCAATTCCCAGCAACCACATGGTGGCTCACTATCTGTAGTGAGGTCTGGTGCCCTCTTCTGGCCTGAAAGCATACATGCAGAATAATTTTTTAAATAAAATAAAATAAAATTCTTTGAGGGCAGAAAGCAACTCAATACTTCTTGAATGAATATATACGAAGTCTATGAAACATAAAGGAACATTTGAGGAAGAATAAAATACATCCTGATGTCAACATTCACAGTTATTAGGATAGTGTCCTTTCCTAGAATTTTGTGTGTTTTCTACATAGATGAAACACAGAGGACCAAGAAACACATTAAACATCACAGATATATAACCAGTAAAATGCAGGAGAGAAATTCTGCAACACAAGTGACCTGCATTCTTCCACAGGTGCCTTGTTCAAGCTTCCTAAAAGATGTGGGGTCAGTGTGGAAGAATGGAGGTGAAACAGATGGAAAAGAAACCCCAAACGAAGGCATGCTCTCAGCTGCTCTCCACGCTAGACAGCCAGGGCGCTCTTCTTAGCCTATCCGGGAAGCCACAGTTCACGCAGCAGAACTGGCCACTCAACAGAGTGGAGGAGGAGGTATGAGTTGGGCATCAAACACATTTTCGTCTCATATGCATCCTATACACACAGCCCACTGACATTTTTAGACGACATGTTTTGTGCACTGGTGTTCTGACTGCAATCCACAAGCAGACACGCAGGGAATTAGCCACTTGTAATGCCACACTGACATTCCACACATTTCAGATTTTGGAGCATTTTGGCTTACAGATCATAGATTCGGAGTGTTCAGCCTATATTGGTTTATAGATCTTCCTGGGGTCTTTTACTTCTTTGTGTGGCTTTGCTGTCTCATGTCCTTTCACGTCAATATAAAGTGTGTAGGAGAGGTCTACTAGCAACAAGCTACCAAAGCTTCAGTTATCAGGAAATGTCTTAACTGCTCTTTTGGGAACAGGCATTGCCCGCATGCCATCCACTGCAGGCGACCTACCTGGGCATACCTAGGGATGGTTACTGTCCAGTTCTTTTGCTCCTGTTAATGGATTAAATTCTCTGGTTTGTTAGAATGGCTGTGTAACTTCTTGTTCAAATCGGGTATTTTTACTCTACCGTGGAAAAAAGAAATCAGACTCTCTCTTCTCTGGGGTTCGGCTGCTTTTAAAAGACTACAGTCATCAGACCTTCAGCGACTTTCCCAAAGCATTTGTAAGAAAATTCCATGCTTTGTCACGTCCTCCTGCAGTTCCTGCTCTAGTCCCTTAAATGCTGGAGCCAGTGAGCATGGAAAGATGCTGAGTAAGTCAAAATGTACAGCACAAGCATTTTGAGAATAAAGTCTGCACTGGCCACCTCTTTTGCTCCTGCCCAAGCAGTAAGCCACACTGAGATCAGGCTACTGCCCCATGGCTACTGCTGGGCTGGAAAGTAGAGCGCAGCAGGCAGAAACGCACAGGGCTGGCACCACGTCTAGCAGGCTCACTGTGTACTAGGCGCTCCCCTGTCTGAGTGCTGATGACACTGTGGATCACAACGGTATTGAGGCTTGTCTTGGAGGAGATGGGAGGAGTCTACTCAATCATTTCCTCACAGTATTTCCTAAAAGCATCCCTAACTATTTACCTTGATGGTGTTTCTTTCCACACAGAGTTTATCTCAGCTTGTTCCCCTCAACAAGACTTCCACACTGGACTGTAGAAGCTGAGCACAATTCGAAGCATCTAATAGTCAAACGGTGATTTGAATTGCTGTGTGGATCCATAAATGTTAGGAGGCCCAGAGAAGGAAGCAAAGCGGCGGTAACAAACAAGCGGCCCCAGCCTGCCCCCACGCTAGCACCTTACGTTCGGGTTGCTTTTCATTTGGGGTTATGGATCGCACGAAGTCCTGGGGCGTCATAAACACTTCTGCTTCTCCAGGCTCGTTGATTACTTTCAAGGTGGCAAAATATCGGAAGATTTTGTCTGGTGTGGAGTAGGCTCGGATCCTATTCTCGTATTCCATCACCTAAAATGAGAAAGTTAGAGAATGTTGCTATGTTAAGCTATGCTCAAGTTCGCCGATTCTCATCTTACTTTTGGGAGAAGCTGATCATTTCTCTGTAGCTGGACTTTTTTTTTTTTAAAATAAATATAATGAAGCTCAATTTAAAATTTCTTTCTTGCAAGATATCATTCACACCCTAGTTGAAGCAAGGTTCACAGAATTTGTTTAGAGTTCCTTTTTTTAAAAAAAAAAAAAACAATGGCAATGGGTTTCTGATCCTACTGCATGTACTGGCTTTGTAGGAGCCTAGGCAGTTTGGATGCTCATCTTGCTAGAACTGGATGGAGGTGGGAGTTCCTTGGACTTTCCACAGGGCAGGGAACCCTGATTGCTCTTCGGGCTGGGGAGGGAGGGGGACTTCGTTGGGGGAGGGGGAGGGAAATGGGAGGCAGTGGCGGGGAAGAGACAGAAATCTTTAATAAATAAATACATTTAAAAAAAGATAAAAAATAGTAATTTCCTAGTTACTGAAAACTAGCAAAATTTTAAAATGCCACTAAAAGAATTCCAAAGTCCTTAATAATGGAATTGCTGCATACAGTAGCCTATGGGCTCTTAAATATTAACTTTTAAAAAGGGATTCACTTTCTGAGGAATTTCTTGAATACAAAGAGAAAACAGACTTGAACTGTCATAGGTTTGGTGATTAGCAGCCCTGATAAGGCAAAATACATGAAGTGATAACATGGAAAGATAAAACTGCGTTATCCTGGAAGCTCAGTTCTTCACAGGTCTGAAGCTCTTTAGATAGATTATTAGGCACAGCCTTCACAGGCTGTGTACCTGGAAGTAACAGAGGGCAGTGCACAGATGTCTGAGTAAAAGCGACAATCAAGCATGGCCACATTTATCTGTAAGTTTGTCACGTTACTATGAGCTCACATGCCTGAGTCCAGAGCACACAAAATACTATATCAATTACATGGGTTTTGGTGAAAAATGTCTCTACTGCTTGGATTGTATTTTATTATTATTATTTTAAGACAGGGTCTCAAGGCTGTCAGCTGGACTCAGACTTGCTCTGTGGGTGAGGAAGACACTGAACTCCGGTCCTCTTGCCTCCGAATGCAGGCGTTACAGCGTTAGGTACCACAGTCAGTACTTTTCAAAGCTCTAGGGGTCAGACCCACAGCTGCAGGAAAGCTAGGCAAGTACCCTACCAAGTGAGTTACATCCCAAATCCCATACCTTAGTTTTATATGCTGAGGTAGCCATTAATAAATAGTATCTTATAAAAATGTATCAATGTAATAAAGCTTAAGAACTCATTAGTTCTGTGTCTATAAAGCAGGTAATCTATATGTTAAGTGTGCCCAATTAACACAGCAATTATTGTATCTGTTAACCTGAACAGACACTTCGAGGTCACTGAAGCTGTTTAGCCATGGTCTTAGTTCTACCACCAAATGCAGTTTTAGCCACCGAGGATGAACTGCCAATTTATAACATGACAGGAATTCAAGGAGAACTTGCATTAAAATCTGAGATTTTAGGGAGCTGGAGAGATGGCACTGAGGTTAAGAGCACTGGGTACTCTTCAGACGACGGGGGTCAATTCCCAGTTCCCACGAGGTGGCTTCCACTCTCCATAACTCTAGTTCCAGGGGATCTGATGCCTTCTTCTGGCCTCTGAGGTTGGTGCATGAACATGGTGCACAGACATCCATTTCAGGCGAACATGCATACATAAATCTTAAAAAGTCTCAAATCTGAGACTTCACAGAAGATTAAAGACTGAGCTCATGGCAAACACAGCAAGAACTATTCAACCTCCGTACAGCCTTGAGGCTTGGCTACAGGTCTTAGACCAAAGGCATCACACCTTAGACTATGCCTATTGGCTGGCAGTAGTGGCTACGGAGGAAATAACCTTTCTGTAGCCATTTGTATTGCTTGTACCCTCTTTAAAGACAGGGAAGAGAGAGAAGGAGAGAGCAGAGAGCACACTTTGGAATGTTTAAGGCAAGAGGCTTTTGTGAACTAAAAGGTTAAACCAACATATCCAAGGCAGAAAGATAAGATCATAAAAGTCAGGAGTTCTAAACCTGAGAATCAGGTTTCTGGACTCTTGCTAAACTTATTAAATTATGTCACAGAACACTATTCATTTGAACACAATCTGAATATTATCATTATGCTATAATATTTTTTTTTGTTTTTTTCTTTGAGGCAGTGTCACAGTGTGTATCCCTGGTCAGTCTTGAACTCACTGATCTGCCTGCCTCTGTCTCTGGAGTGCTAAGATAAGTGCCCACATCCCCACTCAGCTGCTGCAGTGTTAATATAAACCAATGGCTCTGTATGGCTATAAAGTTTTATTCTGAAAAGATAGGTTCAGCAAAGTAACAGATTCAGTAAAATCCTCACATTGGTAGCATTTAGCATATACATATTAATAGCATTTAGTATGTGTACATTGGTAGCATTTAGTATGTACATATTAATAGCATTTAGTATGTACATATTAATAACATTTAGTATGTGCACATTGGTAGCATTTACTATGTACATATTAATAGCATTTAGTATGTGCACATTGATAGCATTTAGTATTTCTAACTTAGCATCATATCCTGGAGATTGTTCCATATCAACTCCCACTTCCTTTTAGTGTCTTAGTGTCTTGCCAGATCTCACGTACAGTCTTTATCCATGGCTTCACTTCTGCTATAGCTATTCACTTATGAGGTCTGGATTTTGTTTAAATTATTTTCCTACAGAACAAAATGTATCTGTGGGGTGCTACAGATGGATTAGATTCTTTGTGTGTATTTTATTTTTGTCTCTTTTTTTCCCAATGGTCCTCCTGCTTCCACCTCCTGAATGTTAGGGTTGTATATATGCCACCATGCCCCAGTACAAATAGATTTTTGTAATAATTAGTTCCTCTCATATTTTGGAATGTATAGAAAACTCAGCAGTATTTTAAAAATCCAGTTTAGCAGAAAACTACCTAGACTTTGCATTTTTCAGTTTGGCAAGGCAAGCCCTGAGCTTTGGGCCGAGGACAGCGCCTCCCTAGGGACAGCGTAGATCATTGTCTGTCACCGTAATGGGTCCTGCTGGCCATCTGGTTACTTGTCGGTTTGTGGCGTTAGACCCAGTTGTCTTCAGGGTTAACCTCTGTGGAGGTGATAATAGCACATGTCTTGCTGTGGATCACATGTCCCAGCCTGGCCTTCCCTTGAAGCGGCCTTAGGGAAACCCTATCTTAGTCACAAGGCAGGCAGAGGGCCACTGGCTCAGTGGCAGCTGAGTGGTGTTCTTCCCCTGAGACAGGAGAGTTTTAACCCCACTCAGGACAGCGGCCTCTTAGTGGGGACGTCCCTTTACTGGCAGAGGTTTAGCTAGCTGAGGCACCTGGATGGAAAACCTCCAACCTGGGGAGCTGCCTGCAGGCTGCGCAGTGAGCTCCAGGTTCCCAGCACTTGTGAGCTGTTTCCTGTGCTGGGGTGGGCTTGGGTGACACAGCTGTCTGTGAGTCATTTCTGCTCCTGTAAGTACCCCTCTCATTCATGTGTGCATACATGCGGGGGTGTGGTGCGTGCATATGCGTGTGCGTGCGTGCGTGTGTGTGTGTGTGTGTGTGTGTGTGTGTGTGTGTGTGTGTCTGTCTGTCATAGCTCTGTCACATAACACTTCCCACTCCCAGGGCACCTTTGGCTACAACAGTTAAGAGATGAAGACTCAGGACGCCTGTGACCCATCAGAAACAGACGATAGAACCGGACAGTACGACTCCCCTTTAGGACACAGTTCTGATTCCCTAGCAAAACTCTGCTCCATACTTTTCTGTCTCTGAATCCAGAACGCTTCTTCTTCTTCTCTTCCGGGTAAGGCTCGGCCCCGGCATCCGCAGCCCTTCCTTCGTGGCAGGAGACTTCCCCTTCATCTTTAGTCTTGCCTTTATCACCAGCGTCAGCCTTTTTGTTGTTGACGCATGGCGGAGACTCCGCATGAGCCCTGGGGATACAAAAGAGAAGCCTCGATCAACCATGGAGATCCGTCATAGTAGCAAATATTCACAAACACAGTTTAGCGGAGCAGCAATCACACCTGTCCACAGTATTGCATGAAGAACTTCCTAAAATACCCGGAAGTACTCAGCAATCCCCTCCTCCGTGTTACATATACATAGGAAGCAAGAGCAGCAGCTTGCTAAGTGAGATAAGCTAGGCACAGAAGGGACAAATACTATATAACTGCATTTCCATGAGTTACCAAAACTAGTTAAGTCATAGAGCAGAATGAAGAATGTGGCATTATTACTTAATGGGTGAAATTTCAGGTTGTAAAGGTAAAAAAAGTTCTGAAGATGGACAGTTGATGGACCTGAAAAATTGCTTTTCAATGGGTATGTCATTTTATTTTTTCTTTTCAGTGGGAATACCGTGCTTTAGTCTCCTTTGGGATTTGATTTTTATGTGCATGAGTGTTTTTGCCTGTGTGTCTGTGCATCATGTGTGTGCAGTGCCAGCAGAGGTCAGAAGAGGGCACTGGGTCCCCTGGGACTGGAGTTGGAGAGCTGCTGGAAGGTACTGAGGACTGAACCTGCGCCCAGGGCCTCTGGAAAAGAAGCCAGTACTCCTAACTTCTGTGCCATCTCCCCAGCTCCAGAAATATCATCTTGTTCTTACTTTTCAGTGGGCATATAACTTATTTCATTTTCCCTTTTAATTGGTATGCCATTTCATTCCTACTCTTCAATGAGTTTAATATTTCATTTTTATTTTTCAGTGGGTACCATTCCATTCTTTTTCCTAAGTGTCCCACTTCATTCTTACAAAATGAAGTTCTGGAGCCCTGTTTCACAATGAGAATATATTTAATATGACTAAAATATATTTTTAAATGGTTAAGATGAAAAATGTTATGTGCTGTTTACTGCAATAAAAATAGATACAGAATAAAGAATATGAAATAAAATTTCTCTCTCTCTCTCTCTCTCTCTCTCTCTCTCTCTCTCTCTCTCTCTGTGTGTGTGTGTGTGTGTCTGCGCGCGCGGGGGCGCACATGTAGTGGGAGGAAGAGAACTAATTCTAGCAAGTTGTCCTCTGACACACATGCACACACACACGCACACATGCACGCACAGCTCTCTGAGAGTCTCATACATTGTAGATAGGATATTCTACCAACCCCTACATGTGCTCCTATGCCCCCCTCACTACTGTCAACCCCCCACCAGAAGCTCCTTTCCTACATTCACGTCTGTTTGTTTTGGTTTGGGATCTACTGAGTTTAATTAAGCAGGGCCATCTGTGTGGTCTTGAGCTTAGAGCCATCCACAGAGGCTGGCGGGCTACCAGTTAGTATATAACTGAAGACAATGGCTGCCACTTTCTTTTTTGCTTGTTTTTTTTTTTTTTAAGACACAGTGTCTCTACAAAATTCTGGTAGTGTTGGAACATGAGTTGTACACCAGGCTTGCCTCAAACTCAGAGAGATTCACCTGCCTCTGTCTCCCAAGCACTGGGATTAAAGACATACATTGCCAAGTCCAGCCCTGCCCCTTTCTTTAAAATTTAAAGCAAAAGTAACTAGTAATAACAAAATTCCCTGGGGTGTGTGTACACACACAGACATGGAATGTATAACACAATAATACCAAGAGCTAGAGGAGGAAAATTAAAATGTGTCATTGCATATATGGTGTTCTTACATATATGGTGAGACACAGAACACTACCTAAAGGTAGCTTACGACAGAACTAACCTAAAGGTAGGTTACCACAAACACAGGACGTTTGACATAAAGTCCAGAGCAGAGCTTGACAAACTATGACCTACCTGTTTCTGTAAAGTCCTCTACTTAAGAAAGGTTTCTACATTTTTAAATGGTTGAAAGTAATAAAACAATAATATTCTGTGATACACAAAAATTATATGGAACTCAAGTTTCCATAGCCATCAAGTTCTACTAGTGCTGCTGGTTCAAAACAACAGCAACAGAGGCTTAGCATACCCTGCTGCCAGCTAGTGAGCCCCTTAGGGAATGCCGGCCAGTCCTGCTTTTAGAGCAGGCACGGAGGGCAGGTAGAAGGAGAAAGGGGGAAACAGAGAAAGAGCAGGGCACCTGCCTAGCATGCGGGTGGACTTGGGCTTGATGTCTGGAGCCATTCCCCAAACGAAACCCAACACACAGGGCATGCATACACAAGGGAATAGCACATTGGACACCATTAATACCTACAGTTAATACATGTCAATGAAAAATAAGAAAATGAAATGGAGAGCTGTCTTATAGGTTGCTGTCAGAGACAAAATCAACCATAAAACCAAGTGAATGGGAGGGGGCATGGAGGTGTACGCCTATAATCAGAGCACCAAGGGGGAAGGGAAGCTAAGATAGATGGGTCTGAGCCGGATGGCAGCCTGGGTTACAAATTCTAAGCCAGACTGGGCTCTACAGAGAGACTCTTTTCAAAAACAAAACCAAACCCACTCGATTATTTCTTACAGTACAGTGGATTAAGCCATAGATAAACAAAAAACAAACAAAAAGTATGGAAAAAATTCACTGAATATTTTTAAGTATTAACAATAGTCTTCCAAGTAACTAATTAGAATAAATACTAAACAATAAGAAATATGAAATATGAGCTCAGTGAAAACAATATATTAAAAACGTGAGACACAGCTAAAGCACTGCATGGTAGATGATATTAAATTTCTGTATGGGTAAAAAATAGAAATACCAAGTAATGATATAAAACTTTAACTTAAAGTAAGTATGAGAAAAAGAACAAGAGGGAGATAATAAAGAACATAAATGTGCAATCAAGAAAAATGAATGACTGTGAAAGTTGGCTCACCGCATCATGATGAGAGAGAGAGACGAAAGATCAGGTCTAAACACCATATGCTCTCTGTAGCATTAAAAACCTTCGTTTGGGATTAGAGAGATGGCTCCGTGGTTAGGAGCGGGGGCTGCTCTTGCAGAGGCCCCAGATTAAGTTCCCAGCACCCACGTGGTGGTGCACACATACACGTAAGCAAACACTCATATGCACAGGATAAAAATAAACAGGCAAATAAATAAATCTAAAAAGCAAAGGCACAGGGTACTGAAAGCAAACACGCAGCTAAGGAACGAAGCATCGTGTCCTGGCAACTGACATAACAACCAAAGACTGGAATAACCGAGGGCAGGGCTGGGAGAGTAACCCAGCGCTTGCCTAGCATGCACGAAGCCCTGGGTTCGAGTCCTAGCACCACCATAAAATGAAACAAATTCCCTGCCTCACCCCAGTTACAAAAATTAACCTACGAGCAGCCCTAAAGCTCTAAAACTCTAAAACTCAGAGCACAGAGAACATACAGTAGGGGATGAACAAAATTTTCCTCAATAAGAAACAAACTCCTTTAATCTATAAAACAATACCAACAAACTGGGCTTTTTCAAAATGAAGTTTGTGTTCTTTGAGAGACACTATGAAAAAGGTACAGAAGTACACCACTCGGTGACAATATTTACAGTAAGGACATGTCTGCCCAAGTCTTGTGGCCAGAAACAACTTTTAGCACTCAAAAAAAAAAAGCCAATTTGGGTTTGGAGAGATGGCTGAGGGTTGAGAGTATGCATTAAATTCAGGTCCCAGCACTTATGTCTGGGGCTCAGAAGCACCTGTAGCCCTGGCTTCAGGGGCTCCAATGCCCTCTTCTGGCCTCTGCAGGTACCTTCACACACGTGCATATACCTACACAGATATACACATGGCACACTTAAATAGAAACCTTTTCAAAGTAATTTAATTTTTACTGATAATTTGAATACACAATCCACAAAGGAGGCCAAAGAAATGACAATAATTCTGGGAAGAAGCTTGGCAACATCAGCAGCTGGAGAAGCAGAAGGCAAAGCACGATGAAGCGCCTGGCTAGAAATGTGCTGCCTAGGACAGTACAGAATAGGTGGAACAGGATCACCGCTCGGCCAGGCCACAGTGATGCACAGCCAAGAGCCCTTTGGGAAACTATTTGTGTTTTATTTTGCTTCAAATATCTGTCTGTCTCTCTGTCTATCTATCTATCTATCTATCTATCTATCTATCTATCTATCTATCTAAATCAATCAATCAATCTATCTATCTATCTATCTATCTATCTATCTATCTATCTATCTATCACTTTATTACTGTTGTTTTAGGTGTGGGGTGGTGCACACCTAAGTGACTGTGTGGAGGTCAGGGGACGATTCTTGGGAATCAGTTCTCTCCTCCCAGGGATCAAACTCAGGTCATCTTGTTTGGTGACAGAAGCCCTCGCTCTCTGAGCCGCCCTGGCTGGGCAGTTTTGAATCAAGTTTCTATTTTCCAAGCAAATATATTTCTAGGTGTTTACAGCCAAAGGAAAGACAAGACAGTTTTATCAGTGAGAGCAGACAATTAGAAAGAAGCCCCCGAGAAGAGGAAACACGGCTTCATATACAGCCATGTGAAAGAGTACTACTGGATTGCACAGGACTCCAACCCCTGATGCAGAAGCACACATTTCAGAAGCTGTGCTCTGTGAGAGAAGACATCCAGACGGGCACTGGGCTCACTCTGCCTCTCTTTGCTTTAAAGACAGGCTGCTCTCAAACCTTCAGTGCTCCGGTCTCTGTATCCCCAGGGCTGTGCCTTGAGGCTCTCCCAACACACAGCCTCCAAAAAAATACATTCTTTATGGTTTCCCCCTTAGGTTAAAATTCAGAAATACAAAGCAGCGGTGATAGAAGTCAGCTCAGGAGTTGCTTGGAATTGTGGGTAATGTGAGACTACCGTGGAAGAAGCCTGGGAGGACATTATAGGTTGGTAGAAATGCTCTATTTCTTGATTTGGGGGTGGTCACACAGCGGTATACATTTGTTAATAATCATGTTTCACATAATATGTTTAAAATGGGTAGATTTTATTACATATTTATTCAATAGAATTAATTTTAAAATGTACTGTTTTTGAAAGCCACGCATAATGATAGCAACTTGAAGACAGGGTGAATGAAGAAGAAGATAAACACAAAGTATGGCAGAGTCAGAAACGAGAGGCCTGAGGGTAACTACATTTTCTTTTCCCTCCAGGGAAGGTTCAGCAACTCATAAGAAAATGATCAGGTGACACAGGAGTACCAAGGATTATTAGTTGCATGTGGCCATCAAATTGTGAAGTTTCAGGAAACATTCATTTTCTAAAGCCATCCCTACACCACGATACACATATTCAGCAGGGGGACAGGCAGAGATTGAAGCACTGTTTTCTGCCTGCTTCTCTGGCAGGATAGCACAATTCTCTGAAAAACCCCATTTCATAGGTCAACATCATCAACACCAAATGATCGAGCCAGAAACAACACTCACTTCTTCCATAAGAGACCAGAACTGGCAGTCACTGCGGATGCTCCCAGGAAGGCCACCATCATCAGTCTTCGCTTGGTCTGTGTGGGCTGAGATGCTCCATGGTACCATCGGGAGCCCACAGCTAGTTTTGCCAATGCAGACAGGGCGTGAAGACGAAACATCCTGTGGACAAAGGATAGAAATGTCACTTTAAGGTGCTGTTGGTGGCCGTGATGATGATGACGACAACAGCACATCAGCAAACCCTGGTGAAATACTTGTGAAAACACAGTTCCAAGCGTTTTGCGTGTATTAACCTCAGAAGAACTTATGAAAACAGAACTACTACTTTAAAAAAAATTCTTTAAAGATTTATTTCTTTATTAAGTATACAGCTGCCAGAGAGAGCTGTGGAGAGAATAGCTCAGGGCAGCAGAATCTGTTGGTAAGGTGCCCTTCACGGATCAGGCGGAGTTACTGAATGTACTGCTAAGGTGTCCGTGCCACAGAAGCAGCAGGCGAAGGGCATGAGAATGAGAAGAGGCAGCCAGCCCTTCCTCCTGCAGCGCCTCTCTCCCGACAAGAAACAGTGACTGCGAGGGGACGAAGTTCCAGGAGCACAAGCAGACGATGCAAACAGATCTGGAGCTGAAAAGCGACAGGCAAGTGAGTCGCTCATCTCCCTGGTGTAAGGGAGACTCACCGACAAATCCACTCCAGAAAGCAGAGCTTGAAGCTAGATGGCATCAAGTTTCAGCTGGAAGATGTGGCTGTTTCCTGCACTGACACTGAGAGGTGCTGCCACTAAAGTAACTGAAGTTTGAACTGACTCTTTCCCATTCCCAGCCCTCGGAAAGTTTCCTCCCTGCCAGAGTCTCCTCATCCCATATATAAAGTATCTCTAGAGGAAAAGCAATCATCGAATGCAGTGGTTCTCAAACTTCCTACTGCTGCAGCCCTTTAATACAGTCCCTCATGATGCGGTGACCCCCCCAACCATAAAATTATTTTCATTGCTACTAAATAACTGTAATTTTGCCGCTGTTATGAACTGTAATGTAAACCTGATACATGGAACCCTGTGAAATGATCATTTGACCTTCAAGGGGATTGCGATCCACAGGTTGAGAAACACTTGCTTTAATGCTTTGTTTTATATCAGAGATACCTGAGACTTCACCAAGATGGTACCAAAGTTATCCCTTCCAAAGTTATCACCAAAACAAAGGTTTTAAAGGCTGAGAAAGCTGCACTGAAAGCCACAAAACAGTCGTGCATGTCTCCTACCTTCCAGGCAGCAGGGACACTGCAAGCAGCCCACACATTCTGTAAGAAGGGCACCATCAGAGGAACAAGACTGGGCCTAGGTGCCATCAAGTTCCCCTAAGTAAGGAACACAGAAGGCAACACACATGTGTTCTGTACAGATGTCACCTGACACAGCTGTGGCCAGTGTCACCCTGAAGACTTCTGAGGGAGAGCAGGCCTTCCTTCATCCCACTGGCCCCTGAATATACTTCATTGAGTCTGGCTGATTAATTCTGAGTATGCATTTTTTATAAGCTACATCTGTATTTGTTCAATTCTCAACAGACGTACATCCTCACATCTCACATCCCATAGTCATTCTAGCACAGTCTCCCTTTCTTTTCCTAAAAATGACACCTGCAAGGTCATTTGCTGCTGTTTCCTGCCTGAGTCAGAAAGCAGCCACTTTAACTTTTCTTCCCCACTTTAGGATCTCTGTGAAAACAGGTGTTTGGTGTGGTTTGGGTCTAATCCGGACTCAGGGGAGCCCCTGCTGTGTGGAGTCTCCCCTCTTCACCCTGCACTTAATGTGCATGTATCTAGGGCAATATATTTCCCAAACATCTGCTTCCCCTTTCGGTTCTGAATTTCTTTCAAATGTTCTCTCTTTGTAGACGCATAGCCAGACACAGGGCTTGCACCACTTAACTACTTTATTTTCACGTGAAATCATCTGCATAGCATAAATTATACAAGTCCTTGCTCCTAATATTTATGTATATTAACAACCTTTATTTTACTAACATTACTGTATTCAGTTAGACTCACTCACTGGTCCGTTGCTGACTTTCCCTGGGACTGAGATAATCTTGCCCCTGCCACTGTTCCTAGGCCAGGTGCACTCTCAAACTGGAGCTAATCTCGCTGTCCTTCTAGACAAAGTGGGACGACGTTACTTTCTGTGACTTAAGCTTCACTCTGGAACCCAGAAGTCACCTCCCATTACTGCACACCTGCTAACAAAATGAAACATGGGAGACTGTCCCTTGTATTTTCTTCCTAGCTAGTAACTTCTAAATCTTTTTTTCTGATTCATTTTTAAATTAACATTTCCCAAATATACTTAGGTGTAGATAGAAATAGCATTGCTTTTGGTGCAACAAAAATGAGCAGAAATAACGCAGAGGGACTGTGGTCATCACTGACAACCAGAAGCAAAGGACCCTGGGGGATTTTCAATGTGGCAAACAAGGAATACCATCAACACACAAGCTGGAACGAAGTGGGAGAACACGTCTGAAAAGACCTTTGAGGGCCAAACTGAGAATTTTTATCTCACACACACACACACACACACACACACACAAGACCCTGAGTTCTTAAATAGGAAAAGGTCATGGTAAAAATGATATTTCAGGGCCAGGGAAACAGATCAGTGGTTAAAAGCAGTCGCTGCTCTTCAAGGACAGGAGTTTGGTTTCCAGCACCCACATGGGGCAGCTCATAACTGTCTGTCATTCCAGCTCCAGGGGATCCAACCGTCTTGTGGCCACTGTGGGCTGACAAACACAGCAATGCATTCACTAACTCTGCAGGGAACAAACTGACGAGAATCAAAGGCAGAAAGCCAGCTGGAAGCTCTTGTGGTCTTGAGGTTTGTTTAAAACACTGTTTAGGCTCACATGCTATGTCTATGCCTCATCTTACTACTTGGTTACACGAAGCAATGCATGTTAATATCATCTCTAGTGGGGTTTCCATGGATGCCGAGAAGTGAAACCCCACTAAGAAAACCCCTCTGTAATTAGTCCTTAGCTCTCTGATGGAGGGATACGTAACTCATGTGCTGAGTTCTGTGGGGAAACAGACTTACAGAGATCAGTTTCCCCGTGGGTCTGAAAAGCTTGACAGGCCAACAGAGGCATTCAGGCAAGCCATGAAGATGGACATGCAGATTTACTGACGAGAGTTAAACCAAATTAAAGCAGGAGCATTTTCTTAGTACTCAGCTCACTCCAAACTCTCCACTATCACTAAAGAGGTCACACTTCTGAGAGAATATCTTTGATGTAAAATGAACATTTCTGACTAAAAATTGTCCAGTAAGGCAACTGCAAAGCAAATTTGTAACCAGATGAAGCCTCGTCTCTCCAAGAAACTGATAGAACAAGATTGCTGGAAAGCAGCACCAGTGTGTCACTGGGATGCTCCAGGACCCAGGCTGTGGGGACTGTGAAGCTTAGCAAGCACACTCTGCTTCTGGGAAACGCTAAAAGGTCCGAGCACAGGAAGTCGGTTAGCGCAATCCTCTCTCCTCTGGGTTTACAGGTGAAGGACCTGGGTAAAACAAGGCCTATTTAGAGCTAGCTACAATAGATGTTAGGATTCGTTTTACTTCCAAATAAATACTCTAAGTAGGAAAGCGCTTTGTAATAACTCTCTCAGCAGCACAAGACCCACATCCTAAATGGAAATCGGTGGGTGCAGGTATAGCTCTGAGAGAGGGTGCTTGCCTAACATGCAAGAGGTTCTAAATTCAGTCCTCAGCACCTTGGTAAATATGCACATTCATAAGTAAACAAATAAAATGTCCAATTCCAGAAAGGCAAACAATGATGCAATATGTGTCAATACTAAAAATGATAATCATGAGCCATTAGTGAGCATCATCTTGAAAACCAACAGACAGCTGGGCTAGAGACAAGGCAGCCAGGAGGGTAGAGACGTCTCTAGAAACTGGGAAAAGAAAATTAACCTCACATTCACTAGGAGAATGCAAACTTAAGCTATAAAGAGAGAGATGGATGGTATAGCTAGCTCTGTGGTAAAGAGTTAGCCCTCAGCACCTCAGTAAATGTGCACACAAAGAAGTCAGATGTGCAGCTACAGACAGTTACAGAAAAAGTAGGCACAAGCCAGGTGATGGTGGCACATGCCTTTAATACCAGCACTCGGGAAGTAGAGACATGCAGATCCACAGAGCAAGTTCCAGGACAGCCAGGGCTACACAGAGAAAACCCTGCCACAAAACAAAGCAAAAAGTAGATACAGTCTATGTATGGAGCGCAATTGATAAAAAAATCCATAAAAACTGCAAACATCAGTAATTCTCCCGATAATATCTCTGTGATGCACTTAAATGGCTGTGAAATCTCTGCACATAAGACTCTGTATCATGGCTTATAATAAAAGACTAAGAACTTAAGCATGGCCACGTAGGACTAATTAAACTATGATATATCCACACAGACAATATCATGTAGCAATGATTAGAAAATAAAGAAAAAATTTTATGTATAAATAGAAGAGGAGGTTCCAATAGGTTATCTAAAAGAGCAAGGGCATTCTCAGTCACACAGCAAGTCCCAGGATAGCCTGAGCTACAAGACCAAAGCATAGCTTGAAGATGGAATGAAGGGCTATGTTTTAGAAGGTAAAAAGAGGAGGAACACCCATTGCAGGGCTGTTTTCACGTTCCTCAACTCCTCCTCCACGTCAGGATTCTGCAGTGAAGGGCTGGGGAGATGGCTCAGTGGTTGAGAGCTTGCTGCACAATCATGAGGACTGGGGTTTAGGTCCCAGCACCCTGGAAACAAGCAGAACATGTCACACGTCTGTAACGCCAGCTCTGGCTGGGGGTTGGGGAAGACAGGAAGATCACTGAGGCTCACTGGGTTCCAGCCTCAGCCTGAGAAAATGAGAGCTGAAGGTTCTGGAAGAGACTGCCTCAATGGATCAGGTGGAGAGTGACAGATGGGACACTAGATAATTCTTCTAGCCTCTATGTGTGCGCGCGTACACACACACACACACACACACAAACACGCGCGCACATGCACACATGCTAACAAAACAAAGCAACACTCTGTGATAAGAAGGCATAACTTATCAGGCCAAAAAAAAAAAAGGAAGGAAGGAAGGAAAAAAGAAAGAAAGCATAGCCTCAGAAAAACAGCCGTGAATAATGAAGAGGGTGACAAGAGATGGCTCAGAGGGCAGAAGCCTGACAGAACCCAGATGCAGCGGCATGCATTGTTTGCAACCCCAGCGCTACTGCCTCAAGACGGGAGGTGCAGGCAGAAGAATCCTTGGTTTCAGAAGAGGATCACATTTAACCTTAAAGTCTAAGTTACCACTTTGAAATATACCCATTTTTCCCATGGTAGGCCCCTGTATATATGACGTATACATGTTAATAAGTATCCATTTGATTTTTTCCTTCATTGATCTATTTTTCATTCCAATGAACACAATATAAGAACTCTGAGAAGGTAAAGGAATAATAGTTTTCCTTCCCTATATTTTTAAAAAGTAGTCAGCTGAAAACATTAAGTGGCATGTATAGCTAGCTCATGCTTTTATTAGCATCAAGCACCCACGTCCACCTAGCAAGCTCTAGATTGAGGTGCACAAGTCTACCAAGAGGGCTGAAATAGCCCCGACAAAATGCCTGTCGTTGCTGACATTGCATTTCACTGCGCTGCTCAGGCTGATCTCGGACTCCTGGACTCAGGCAATGCTCCTTCCTCGGGCTTCTGAGGAGCTGGAGCTAGAGTCACCATCGTACAGGCTAGCAGAGCATCTCGAAGGCACATCTGAGTTATAGGAAGGCAGCCTCCAGGAAATGCTACCAAAAATCAATAGGAAAGGAATGAGTTACAGACGAGGGAGAAATCCTGGTCTACAAGAGTTAGTTCCAAGACAGGCTCCAAAACTCCACAGAGTAACCTTGTCTCGAAAAAAAAAAATCCAGCTGTAAGGAATTTTCTTAGTGACTGATGGGAGGGGCCACCCCATTGTAGATGGTGTCACCCCTGGGCTGGTGGTCCTGGGTTCTATAAGAAAGCAGGCTGAGCAAGCCATGAGGAGCAGGCCAGTAAAGCCAAGCACCCCTCCACGACCTCTACATCAGCTCCTGCCTCCAGGTTCCTGCTCTGTACGAGTTCCTGTCCTGACTTCCTTCAATGATGAACAGTGACATGGATGTGTGAGCCAAATAAACCCTTTCCTCCCCAACTTGCTTTACGGTCATAGCATTTCATCGCAGCAATAGAGATGCTAACTAAGACACCTACTTATTAAAACTCTCCAAGACTGTCCTAGGAACAACTTTCCTTTTCCACCCTCTCATCCTAGACAAATCTATCATCTACCCTCCTCAAATCCCACAGCTTTAAATGGCATTTATATGTAAATTCTTCTCAAAAGGTCATGTCTAGCCTACGCTTTCCATAAGAACACAGCTAGATTTAAGTTCCTACTCGACAGGCATCTCCAATTTAGTCTAAAACAGAAATACTGATTTTATCAACTTAATTTATACATCTCTAAAAATCAAACATCTGGTCATTCAAGCCCAGAGCAAGAGTGAGCTATCTTTAGTTTCTTTCTTCTTAAATTATCATGGAGACTCCATCAGAAAATGCTTTGGACCCTCTTTCTAAAAAACATGTAAATTCATAAAATGTATCCCCATGTCAAATATTAGGCTGACAAGTATTAAAAGGTAAAACAAAATTTGCAGCCTGACTCTAATTAGGTCAGCTGCTTGATAAGGTGCACACACACACACAAATAAAATGAACATTTTTGCTATTATTCAACTGACAATTGTAATACCTATAATGTCAAAGCATGCTATTTTAGAATCATCTGATCATGGACATGCTTTAAAAGCAAAACAAAACACACAAACTACTAAAAGTTCTTCAGATGGAAGAGGAAAACTGGGAAATTTGGGAATAAAAGAACAACAGAAACAGATTTTCATCATGTCTGACTGCATCAAGGGCCCCAGGTATGATACTTGCAGGAAATATCATGCTGAGAAAGAAACTGGCCCATCCCAAGAGCCCTGGCTCATCTCCCAGGAGAAGAACTACCCAGTTCTGGAAACTGGGGCACACAGTTAAATCTCCCCATGTCTATATCCTGGCTTTTGCTTTATCTTTTCTATAAGTTGTAATTCTGCTGTGGGCAAGAAGACAGATTGAGAATTTCTCTCTAGTTTTGATCAGAACTGTAAGTAAATTCACGTTTCCATGCATGTACACGCTATGTTGTTTTCTTTTAATGTGGGTGAGTGTGTAGATCAAAGCCAGGCTGGGAACTCTAGTAACATGTCCGGATTGTTGTAATCCTTATCTTTATCACCTCCACCCTTCATGAGTTATTGGCTGCGACAGAGGAAAACATAAAAGTACATACACACAGGAGATAATTCAGGGATGAGCAGGTTCCCATTACAGATCTCAAACGTTTGTTTCAGATTGCAGACAAAAATCCCATTCATCTCTGGAACCACGCCGCCCTTTAGGGAGAGGACCAGAGCTAAAGGTACAGCCTAGCAGTCAAGACACGTGCAGCGTAAACAGACCCTATGCTTGGAACCTAGGTGCCCAGCTGTAGAAGAACGGATGAAGGAACGGTGGTCGACAAATACAATGGCGTTTTCTCAGCCATATATGAGAACAAAGATAAGTTGTTTGCAGGACAATGGATACAACTGGAGGTGTATCCATTATTAAGTGAATTAGGCCAGTCTCAGAAAGACAAATATTGCATGTTTTTTGTAATTTCTAAGTCTTACATCTTACACAGATGCAAAAATTATATATGTACGTATGATATAAAAGCAAAAGCACCCCCCACAGCCCCTTTTGAGACAGGGCCTGATTATATAGCCCTGCCTGGAACTCACTATGAAGATAGACCAGGCTGACCTCAAACCCACAGAGATCTGCCTGTCAGTCTCATGAGTGCTTGTCCTGGTATTGAAGGCGTGTGCTATTATAACTGGCTCCAACAGACCCCCTTTGATATTGCAAAATGACATCCACAAAAAGTTTATGCTCAAAACCAGTGAAAATTACAAAAGCAAGTCATACAAAAAAAATCCTATCATGTTTTAAATTTATGGTTTTGTGTTAGCCTGCATTCACAGTTACCCACAAGCTGAGCATGCCTGGTAGGATACGGGAGACAACAAGGAGAGGGAGGAAGGGGGAAAGACAGAACAATGTTAACCGAATATGTTAAACATGCAATATATACTTGTACAAAAACCTACAATAGTTTGAGTCCAAATCCCACCTCCAGACAAAGCATTGAGAGTAACATGAATGTAGATTTAAGTGGGTGCTTTCTCCTCTGGTAAATCTCCAGTGATTTACTCAGGCCTCCCTTCAAAGGGCACACCTACTAAATGGAGTTCCTTTGTAAATATAATGTCTTACAAAATTCCATTTCAGACCTTCTTTTGTACCTGTAATTTCTCAAAATAATCAGCTTGAAATAGTCCTTGAGCCTAAAGGGCACATTGGACATGACATATTCTGGCTCCTACAGTCCTATTTTGAAGAGCTATGTGCTGAACCCCATCCTTTTCCACATAGAATGCTTGTGGTTTCGTGTGCACTAGTCTAGTGCTGGGAGGGTGGGGCTGAGCTGTTGACCTGTTGCAGCCTCAGCTTTCAATAAGAACAGCGTTTCTCGGCCTCCAGCTTTTCCTTTGGTCATTTTCCGTTATGGCGTACAACATGATGTTCTGCATGCTTACGCAGTGTGCAGTGATACCCCAATCTTGCTGGTGAGGACCTGGGCTGAGGTCACTGAGAAGAGCCCATAGGTGTAAACTCTCCTGGTATTTAGAGTTCCTAAAGGTTCTGTGCTCTACCTCTACCTAAATTGATTTTCCCCATTTATGAAAGTTTAACCTAAATTTTAGGTTACTTATCCTAGAAAAACATGTTCGCAGGAAAGCTTAGAAAGGGACGTTGACAGCAGCTCCATTCATACATACACATAACAAAGTGTCCAGAAGCATTGATCACTAGTGAAATGTTAAAAACACAACGAGACACCTTAGTACACCGATTTGAATACCTAAGAGAAAAAAGCAACTAAGAATACAGAGAGGATGCAAAGCCAAGACAGCTCCTGTTCATTCATTCCTCTGGGATGCCAACTGGTACGGCCACTCTGGAAGACATGTGATGTTTCCTCAAGTTAAATGGGCCCTTCCCGTGAGATCCAGCAAACCAGATGAAGACATCTACTCTTGAGAAATAAAACCCTATGTTAAGAAGCAGCAGCCATGCATGAATGTCTACAGAAGCTCTCTTTGTAAGTTGCCCCAAACTGAAACTTCAAATGTCTTTCGACAGCTGCATGGATAAACTGTGGTACAGCTACAGAATCGAGCACAACTACAATTGAGAACAGACTTGTCAGGGCTGGAGAGATGGCTCTAGTTAAGTGCTCGTATTGCTCTTCCGGAGGCCCTGAGTTCGATTCCAGCACCCACTTGACAGCTCACAACCATCTGCAACTCCAGTTCCAGGGCATCCAATGTCTTCTTCCAGACTCCATGGGCACTGGGCAAGCATTTAGTGCCCAGACATATGATGTGGGATGCCCTTCTGTATGTGAATGTGCCCAGACATATGATGTGGGATTCCCTTCTGTATGTGAATGTGCCCAGACATATGATGTGGGATGCCCTTCTGTATGTGAATGTGTTTACCCAGACATATGATGTGGGATGCCCTTCTGTATGTGAATGTGTTTATCCAGACATATGATGTGGGATGCCCTTCTGTATGTGAATGTGTTTACCCAGACATATGATGTGGGATGCCCTTCTGTATGTGAATGTGTTTACCCAGACATATGATGTGGGATGCCCTTCTGTATGTGAATGTGTTTACCCAGACATATGATGTGGGATGCCCTTCTGTATGTGAATGTGCCCAGACATATGATGTGGGATGCCCTTCTGTATGTGAATGTGTTTACCCAGACATATGATGTGGGATGCCCTTCTGTATGTGAATGTGTTTATCCAGACATATGATGTGGGATGCCCTTCTGTATGTGAATGTGTTTATCCAGACATATGATGTGGGATGCCCTTCTGTATGTGAATGTGCCCAGACATATGATGTGGGATGCCCTTCTGTATGTGAATGTGTTTATCCAGACATATGATGTGGGATGCCCTTCTGTATGTGAATGTGCCCAGACATATGATGTGGGATGCCCTTCTGTATGTGAATGTGTTTACCCAGACATATGATGTGGGATGCCATTCTGTATGTGAATGTGTTTACCCAGACATATGATGTGGGATGCCCTTCTGTATGTGAATGTGTTTACCCAGACATATGATGTGGGATGCCATTCTGTATGTGAATGTGTTTATCCAGACATATGATGTGGGATGCCATTCTGTATGTGAATGTGCCCAGACATATGATGTGGGATGCCCTTCTGTATGTGAATGTGTTTACCCAGACATATGATGTGGGATGCCATTCTGTATATGAATGTGTTTACCCAGACATATGTTGGATGCCCTTCTGTATGTGAATGTGTTTACCCAGACATATGATGTGGGATGCCATTCTGTATGTGAATGTGTTTACGTGCATGCAGGTAAAAACAACCATACATAGAAATCAACAACAATTTAAAAACTTGCAAAAAAGAATGCTTTTGACACATGCAACAACTGAGGTAAATTTCAAAAGTATTACACTGAATGAAAGCAGCCAGCCTCAAACGGTGCGTGCTGAACAGCCATGTGGACGCAAAGGGAACTAGGGAGACAGAGAGCACACCAACGGATGCCAGGGATGAGAAGCTCTGACTAGACAAAGACAACAGGAGAGAGCTGCTTGTGAAGTCTTTTCTGCTCCGTGGCAGTGGTAAAATGAATCTGTACTATTAAAAATCATGTATCAAATTTCGTAGAATTGTACAAGAGAAAAAAGTCCATTTTGCTGTATAATAACTTTGAAGGCTTTTAAAAGCCACACTGTATACTGTATGATCTCACTGATATTACATTCTAGAAAAGGTAACAACAAACAGATCAATGAGTGTCAAGGGTCAGAGTGCGAGGGAACAAGATGACCTCAAAGTGTCACAAGGGACTCTCCAGAGGTAAGGGAGCTGTTCTGTTCTTGATTATTGAGGGGATTACCTGGCTGCCGTTGTCAATACCTACGTGTATACAAAGGTAGAGACAATCTCAACAAGGAATTATACTTCTATAGTCTTTTAAAAAATTTTAAAGATTTGTTTTTAATGTATATGTATGTATGTTTGCCTGCGTGCACATGTGTGCACCATGTGTGTGTCTGATGCCCCTGGAGGCCAGAAGAGAGCTCTGGGTCCCCCGGAACTGAGTTACAGACAGTTGTGAGCCAACATGTGGGTATTGGGAACCCAACCCGAGTACTCTGGAAGAGCAGCAAGTGTTCTTAACCCTCTTTCCGGCCTCAAAGGGATATATGGGTTTTTTGAGTTCAAACCTGGATGATGGTTGCACACGAGGTATATTTTTACAATGAAAGCATTTATGGCGAGGCAGAAGATGGGTCTGAGGACAGCCCAGACTACAGGATGAGATCCTTTTCCTAAAAGAGAACAATTAGAAAGTTTTACCCCGCCTACCCTTGATCCTCTGAACTCAAAATATCTTTCTGTTCCTGTCTCCCAAGTAGCTGGACTACAGGCAAAACCCACCAGGCCTGGCTAAAGGATTGCTGTATGATGTCTGTGTATGTGAAGCAAACTACCTCTCTTTCATTCTAAGTTCACGGTTAAAGCCTCTACAACAAATAGCACATGAATGTATTAAATTTGAAAAAATTTTAACTGTTAATTGTGTGTATGATGTGTATGTGCGTGTGTGGGGTCAGAGGACAGCTTTGTGTACTCAGGTTTTTCCTTCCACCTTTACATGGCTTCCAAGGATTGAACTGAGGACATTGGGCTTGGTTAGCAAGTGCTTTACCCACTGAGCCAGGTTGAGAGAGACATACACAACTTCATGTGCACAGGAGCCACTGAAAGGCAGTGAAAGCTTGAGGACAGAGATACGCCTGTCTGCTTCTTCTTAAGTTTGATGGAAGGTAGACAGTCATGTACACAAATGACTGCACTTGATACATACAAGACAAAAATGCTTTAGCCAGGCATGGTGGCGCATGCCTTTAATTCCAGTGTTAGAGAGGCAGAGACAGAGGCAGGTGGAGCTGTTGAGTTTGAGGGTTACAAAATAATAGTTTCAAAACATACACATATACTCGTATGCACTTTTAATGAATTTTAATCTCAGAAAAGTTATTAGGTAAAGCTGATCATGATAAGACAATTAAATGGCTCACGTAAATCACATATCTTCATTTGTGATTTATCAGCAAATGCGTTCATTGTAGGATACAATGCGTTTTGAGAATAAAGCTTTAACACGTCAACAGCACGGGGTGGGTGACTAGAAGAGAAAATGTTTAGTAAAGGGAACATACAGAACGCCGATCAGCGATGATGCCCTGCACGCCCCACCGCACACAATTAGAGCACCGTGTGAGCTTTCCCCGAGATTAAAGGCTCAGGCTCTGTCTCTGGGAGAGAAACGACACAAGAGGGGTACACATGCAGGAAATACAGTAACAATTCCGCGTAAGAATAAATGTGAGTCGATGGCGTGTCGCTCACGGTCACATTCAGCAGCAAAGACATATTTGTAGTGCAGGCCAATCTGTAAGGGTAATGTGTTTATAGACAGCCGTGCATGTCAGGCACATATGTCTGCCAAATGAAGTCCTTTCCTATAGAAAGAACCATTCCAGTGGCCTTCCTGAGTATTCTCAGAAGTAAACATCGTTAGACATACTCCCTTACAACAGCTTGCCTATATTTATGGTCTCTTTCTAAACCCAAGCCTGCCAGGTTGACAAATAAGCTTGGGATTTCACCTGATAGATTCCTACCCACTCCTCCACCCCCCCCCCCCCACTATCCTTTAACCCCAACCTCTACTTTCCCCAGGTAATTTTTTGTGGCGGGGGTGGGGTGGGGTGGGTCTTGCTGTGTTACCAAAGCTGGTCTTAAAATCTTGTGCTCAGACGTACCACTTCTGCCTCTTATGGCCCTGGCCCACAGCTCCAGCCACGCCGCACTCCCGGCCACACTACACTCTTGACCAGGCACTTCTTAAAGTGATGCTCTAAACTTTGGGACTTAATTAAACTCAAATAAGACAATGAAAAACTGAACACACAGAAAAGTATGAGCTGCTGCTGTGGGCTTTGTTTCCTCCTATTTTGCTTTGATAAGCAGAGGCCCATAAATATCTTACTCTACATAATTAATTAGTTCTAGATAAAAGACTTAACCATCTTGACCTCTTAATGGACAACAATTTTTCAGTAAGTCAGGACTATGTTTCATTACTGATGGCAACTATGTGCTTACAAAGGAAAATATGGGTAATAAATTACCACAAATGTCCAGGCTGAGGGCTATGGAGATGGCGCAGCGGTAAGAGTGCTTCCTAAACAAGCGTGAAGACTGGAGTTCAAATCCTCATGACTCACATACTAAGCTGGGCTGTACTAATGTGTATTTCTATACCACCTCCCCGCAAACACAAAGATGCAGAGTAGAAACAAAGACAGGAGTAGAGCAAAGGCTTGCTGACTGCCAGCCTAGCTCCAGGTTCATCGGTATGCCCTCTCTCACGGGAACAACGCAAAGAGTGATCCAGCGGGATACTGATACCGACCTCTGGTCTCCACAATTGCACACGCACTACCCATAGGTACATACACACATGCACACACATACACACACACACACACACACACACACACACACACCTGAGCACAATGTGTTAACATGAAGCAAATTATAAATAAATGTTTGTTTGGAAAGCAACCTAAGACAGTGCTGCTAGCCAGGCATGGTATACACACCTGCAATCTAGGGCTCAGAAGGCTAGGGCAAGAGGCTGGAGAGTATGAGATTAGCCTCAGCTACATAGGGAATTCCGGCCCCAATCTGGGTTACATATCAAGGCTCTGTCTCAAGCATGGAAGCAAACAAACAAAATAAAAAGAGGAAAAGCCTGCTGATGGTGATAATTAAAGGTCTGCATTTTATGCAAAGTAATTTTCAATGAAATATTACATAAATATATAAACATAAATAAATATCTTTTAATGCAAATAATTTAACTAGAATGCAAAGTAAGAATGGGTTTTTAAAAAACATCTATTATCTATCTTTGCTACAAACAATGACTTTTTGGTCTCCTTTCTGACTCCTGGCTCATGGCTCCCTAAAGCCACTGGGTCCTCAGAGTGTTTCTTTCTATAATAAATATATAAACACAGAAGACGACTGCTATGGGATCAGGGATGCTCCTGCACAGCTTCAGGATGGGAGCTGGATGCCAGAAGGCTTTCAGCCCTACTTCCTATCCCCAGGGAGGGAAATGCACTGAGGATCACTGCCAGTTATTTCATCAGCCAAGCCTCTAAGAAACCCCCAAAGCCAGACTGAAGAGCATCGGGCTGCTGAACACCCGAGAGGTCCTCAGAGAATGACAAACAGTGAGACAGCATGGGCGCACAGCACCTCAAGCAGCTTCTCCACCTTGCCTGTTCCCAAGAGTAAGGGCCAGGGAGATGGCTCAGTGGGTGTAGAGGTACTTTGCCACCAAGCCTAAGGACCCGAGTTCAATCCCTGGCACCCACATAGTAGAAGGAGAGAACCAACTTTTGCAAGTTGTCTTCTTATCTCCACAATGTGTGTGTTCATGTGTGTACACATGTGTGAGTATGCATGTGTGTGTGTACACACGTGAACACACACACAGAGTAAAATAAAATAGTAAGGAGAACTTTCTCCAGAACTCTGGCAGTTCCTACAGCAAACGACCAAATCCAAGGAAGAGGTATGGGACAGTCACATCACACAAAAGTTGTAGAGAAGAGAACATGGGAGCTTCCTGCTTGTGATGGGAGTGAAGGGCAGGACCAGTCTAGTGGGATAAATAAAGCCTTAACCTTTGGGACTGTCTGCATCTACTCCAGTTAGTGTCAGACTTGAACTAAATCATGAGACACCTAGCCGGTGTTGGAACTGGTCAGTATGGGGGAGGAAACCCACATTGCGTATCTGATGTGAGCTGAGCCCTGTGAGACACAGAAGAGGGTAACAGTTCTTGCTGTAGCTTTATTTTTCCTTTATCCAGCTGAATCCAGGAAATCACATTTTTGTTGTTCATTTTCTTCTGATGTAAATTCCACTTTAAACCCGTGGAATCACTTCCATCTCTAAGAAACTGCATGTGAACGGTACACTATATCTATAGATCCTTTAAACTTTTGCTTATTTATTTTATTTTATGTAGATGGGGTGTTTTGCCTGCATGCATGTCTGCGCAGCACGAGCATGCAGTGCCTACAGAGTCCCGATACCCTGGAACTGGAGACACAGGCAGTTGTTAATTACTGTGTGGGTGCTGGGAATTGAACCAGGGTTCTTTGGAAGAGCACTGGTACTCTTAACCACTAAGCCATCCCTCCAGCCCCTTGCATTACCTTCTAATCTCCAATTCCACTCCTAGGTACACACATAAAAGAACTAAGAGGAAGGATTCAAATAAATACTTTTGCAATAACCAAAGTTTAAACAACCCAAGAATCTCTTGATGGAAGATGTGTGAACAGAATGGGAGCCGTACCTGCAATGGAATACTGTTCCACTGTTCAAAGGGAAGACAGTTGTGGACTATGCCACCACAGGGATGAGCCTTGGCAGATTATACCAAGTAAAATAGCCAGATACAAAAGGATGAAGCTACGTGACATCACTTACATGAGGTGCCTAAAATTAACCAGGTTCATGAGTCAGTAGGTACAACAGCTGTTGTCAAGGATTAGAAGAAAGGGAACAGGAAGTTATTATTTCACAGTTCAGAGTTTGCGTTGGGATGATGAAAAAGGATGGGACAGTGGTAATACAAAATGGTGACTATGCAAAGGGGTGTAGTTCAGTGGCAGAGACGTTGCCTAGAATGTTCAAGGCTCTGGATTAGCCCTCATATCTAATGATGAGAGGGGTGAGAGCAGGGTGCGGTCAATGTGTAAATTTAACACCATTTATATTTATTGTAAATAAAAAAGAAAGAAACAACTAGAGAGAATTTTACCAAAGAACTGTTTATAATAAATATATTTTCAGTTAAAATTAAAAAAGGGAGGATGAAGAGATGGCTCAGGAGTTAAGAGCAGGTACTGCACTTGCAGAGGACCCAAGATTGGTTATCAGCAGCAACATGGCGGCAAACAACCATCTATAACTCCAGTTTCCAAAGTCCAATACCCTCTTCTGGTCCCCGTGGGCACTGTGTGCACATGCTGGACAGACATACATGTAGACAAACACTCATAGACATAAAATAAAAATAAATAAATCTTAAAGAAAAGAAACCCAAACAATTTTGACAAGATGATTTAGTATACAGTGGGCCTAAATACTCTCAAAATTGATTAACATAGGGGAGATATACTTGAGATGCAAGTGATTGCAGAAATTTTCAAGATTTCAGTGTGAAAGGCAATAAGCCAGAGAGGAGACCTCACCAACTTCAAGAACAGAAAGCTAGCAAGCAGCCATGTGGGAAACAAAGCCAGATCTGGTAGCTCCTTGCCCGACTGTCTTCCTACCCTATGCTACAGAAATAAATGCGAACATGCTTACCACTGAGCAAGTAGGTGTGGAGGTGCACATCTGTAGTCCCAGGCAGAGGAACAGGAGCAGAGGCAGGGGGATCACTACTAAGGTATGTACTGCCAGGAATACACAGTGAGACCTGGCCTCGAGAGTAAACAAAAAGCAGAGTAATATACACATTCTAAACACACATTAATATATACGGAAAAGAAACTAATACAGACTTAACCGAATAAACTGAAATCTAGATCCATAAGGTCAGAATAGTCAGCTAATTCCTTACAGCAGAATCTGAGATTTCCCACAATAACATTCAAGATGCTATGATTAATTTTATAACCAATAAATAAATAAATAACACTTCATCTTAATAGAGAATACACAATTCTGAGGAGTTTTCCACCAAACTTTAATCTGAGCCTAAAGAAAACACGGTGCCAAGAAAGAAATTATCAAGGTAAGAGTGCGACTATAGGCTAAAAGAGTGAGGGGAGCCACGCAAAGCACTGCCGTCTGAAAGCTTCAAGTGCTGGGGTCACATGAAGACTGCACACTCCGCAGAGCCCGTAAGATGAACTGTAAAGCAACAGTGTTGACGAGGTGGCTGAGCAGAAGGTCAAGGGGTGCCGTTGTGAACACCTGAACACCGTCTACATGTCACCTAGACTGGCATGTCTGCAATTCACCTCGTCTATTTCTCTGTCAACAACGCTTTTGTTGTTTTGTTTTTGAGACATGCTAGCCCTCACCTCATCTTTACTATGGATAAGATTAACTTCTGAGCTTCCTGCCTCCACTTTCATTGCTGGAATTACATGTCCAGTTGTTATTTTATTCTAAACTTTTCAGGGGAAGATACAGTCAACACGCGACCCCAAATATCTTTATAATATTGTCCTTTATATTTATAAGACAATTATCACAAATGCTAACTAGTAAAACTTCCTTACTATTCTAATATGTGAACCATGGTACTGCTTCCATGCGCCCCGTTACCTCTCTCCAGATCACTCAGGTTTTGATCCCTTTCCACCAGGAGTCGCTATGTACTTTCCTACTTTATGCACATGAGTATACTTCTTGCCCAAGCAGAATTCTGTTCCATCCTGGGCACGAATATCTCCAGTTTTAAGAACATCTGCGTGCTTATTTTGGCTCCAGAGACACTGTGTCTAGTTAGCAAAAAGAGCCTTTCCCCACAGCCATCCAGACCCGGTCATCTTTCAGAAGTCCCATTTCCAGCAGACGCCCCCAGACTCCATAGCACTTTAGTCAGCACAACCTGGTTCTCGGTTAAGACTGCAAATGTCCCACTTTCTACAGTGCTTTTTCCTACCAGGTCAACTGGCAGCTCCAAGAGCTTGATGCCAGCATTTAATGAGCACGACTGCCAGGGGACTGGGCACTAGGTGCTTAACATCTCTTCTCCTACTTCTCCCTCAGTAGCTAACAGGGTTGGTTCTCCAACGTTACTGAAGGCATCAGAGAGTAACTTAAGTAATGAGCAACAGTGAGTTTCCTGCATCCAGAAGGTGCTGCGCTATTTTTTTAAGGTTTTGTTTCTGTGTGTGTGTGTGTGTGTGTGTGTGTGTGTGAAAGAGAGAGTATGTGTGTGTATGTATGTGGGGGAGGAGAGGAAGTGTATGTGAGTTTGAGTGTGTGTGTGTGTGAGTGTGGTGTGTGTGTGCCTGCACATGCGTGCGTACTTTCAGGATTTGGTTATCTTCCTCCAGCATGGGATGAACTCATGCCATCATCACGTCTTGCACAGGAAGCACCTGTACCTAGTGAGCTATCTCATCAAGTCATAGCTCCAAGCCTTCCAGTTTACTGACATGTATGTAACATGAAATCCAAGCACTTTAAAATCAAGACAATCTGAAGGGCAACCTAACCCACTGCTTAAGCATGCATATATATATATACATATATATATCACATACACACACTCTCCTTGAGGCAAAAATTCTAAAATTAAAAAAACAAAATCACTTAGACATTATTTCTGCTATTATTAACAGTTACATGTGATCAGAATGTTATACATCCCAGGCATGTGCTGTGTACTAATTAACACTGTCCATACAAGAGAAAGGCATGAGCACTGCCACATGCAATAGGACAAACTCAGGTTCAGAGGGATTATCCAGCTCACCATTAAGGAGTGATGGGGTTGGGCATTAGGAGAGACCTCATCCGAACCTCTGCCACCAGAGTCAGCAGCTAGTTCAGCAGCCAGCGTCCAGTGAACTGAGCTGCTGGCATCTCTTTCAATTGAAAACAAGACAGCAAACAGCAAATTGTTTTAATTATAGCCACTCTGAAGATATAATGGATCATTATGACAAAGCATAAAAAACAAGACATTAATGTTAACTAGTTTTAAAGTTAATATCCAGTTGACAGCAATAGTGAATTATAGTGTTTATTTTTCATGCAATGCTCAGACTTTGAAGAATAATGAAGAGAACCTAGAATTTAATCTTATTGATCACCGATTTTCAAGCAGTTTAAAAATCTTTTGATTCCCTATTTATAAGCTGCAGTTACTCAGTCAAGTTCACCTACAATACAAAAAGGACCAATAATTATTGAGTTTAACATATAAATTGTAGCTCAGTAATAGAGTATATGCCTAGATAAAAGAGCTGTTGACAAATTGGCAAGTTTTACAATATATTATAGGGTATACCTAAATACTTGGGGGCTAGAAATATGACTCATTAGTTAAGGCACTTGTTGCTTTTGTAAAGGACCTGGGTTCAGTACTCAGCACCACATGGTGGCTCACAACTACTTGTAACTCCAGTTCCAGGGGATCTGATGCCCTCTTCTGGACTCTGTAGACACCAAGCACATACATGGTGCACAGATATACATGTAGGTAAAATACCCATACACCTAAAATAAAAATAAATAAAAACCCCAAACAAACAAATACTCCAGGACAAAGAAACCATACGAGTAACAACAAAACACATATATGCAAAAGAGGGGCTCAAATTTCAAATTTTGAAAGTTAATATTTTTAAAAGCAAAAATCAATGCAAAAACTACAAACCCAAGTAATTTAGATGGCAAAGGAAAACAAGGCCTGTTAAAATAAAATATCTATGGCTCTCACCTTCCTACAACCATCCTTCCTTCAGAAGAATGTAGTCCCAATCCCCTTTCCTTTAGAAACTAAATATTCCCCACCATTAGTTTGTGTTTGAGAACATGTTTTCCATTGCCCTAGTCCACGGTAAGAAAGAAATACAAGCCTGGCCACAAAAGCATTCTATCACTCAGAGCCTCTGGGACAAGCTGGCTTTGCTGGCCAATGAGATGCTGACACAGACATGTGCTAGACTGTGCAAAGGACAAGAGGATCTCTTCTGGGGGTTTCTACAGGAGCGTGCAGGGTGTGAACCTATTGCTAAGTTTTTATGAGTATGAGGCCAGGTTTCAATTATTTTTCTATTAGTATTCCCAATTACATCCCCCAGCAAAAAATGAGTCCCTACTGGCAGGGGAATAGGTCAATTATAACTATGACTTTGTGTGTGAACTTTTTTCTTTTCTTCTCGAGACACAGTGTTATTATGTAGCCCAGGTTGGCCTGGTGACAAGCTCAAAAGAGATCTGTCTGCCTCTGCCTCTGCAGTGCTCAGATTAAAGGCATGCAACAACACCACACTCAGCCCAGTGCTATATTTTTTGTAATTTTTCCATTATTTAATAAAACATGTTGTTTTTATAGTAAGAAACATTTAAAGATAATGTTCCAGCTTCTCAAACATGCCCAGAAAGAAACATTTCATGTTTTTGAAGCATTAGCTTTTCCCCCCCCTCATGATTTACTAAAGTAAAGTAGACAGAGGACCTATCTGAAAAGAACAGCTTCTTTTTTGATACTAAAGGAAACTTTTTATTCTGACTTAGGAGACATGCTGCCATAAACCTTTAAAAAGGGAGTTTTATATATAAGGAGGAATACTAGATAACTCTTTGAGGGGAAATGGATAATAAGTTCACATGTATTTTCAACATTGTAAAAACTGTTCAAGGACTAAACCTAACTTCAAAGTTTCAAAGGAAAAAAAATTACATTTGAAAAAAGGCTTTATTGGCCAGCCTAATGGCACATGCCTGTAATCCCAGTACTCAGGAGGAAGAGGCAGAAGATTGCCACTAAGTATTAGGGCTACTGTGGGGATGGAGAGTGGAGTTACATTAGTTACTTTAGTCTAATAAATGGTAAAAGGCCAAAAGTTAAGTTCAGTTAAATATAGGCTATAATTATTTCATGTGCTATTCAATTATGGGAGGAATTATACATTATTAAGTTTAAGTAAAAGAAAGCAAGTCTTGGGGTGACTTTTTGCGAGTATAAAAACCTATAAAGGGCAACGAGCAAGGCTGAATACAGTAGTGTATGCCTGATACTTCAACTGTCAAGGAGGACAAGACAGGATAGTTTGTGCCCACGAGTGCAAGGCCAGCTTGGACAACACAGCGAAACACTGTCTCAACAAATAAGTAAGTTTACTCAATGTTGTAACGACTCCATAAGCCGATAGGAAAACAACAACAAAAGCAGGGATTCTCTTGCTTTTACTGCCTTTATTAATGTCTATCACTCTCCCCAGGCACGTGCCATATTCCCAAATCTTCACTGTATGCTAATATTATTTGGAATTTTATGGCCCTCTCTAAGGACACTTAGGTGTTGATGACACTTTCTTGCCATGTAGGTAGCCAGGGTGATGTCTACAAGTGAAACAGCTAATCAAGAGATTTATGAGCAGTGGGGACTGAACCTAATAGGGCCTGCAAGGTGGGGCACGCCTGTAATCCCACCCACCATTCAATAGGCTGAGGCAGAAAGATACAGACTTTGAGGCCATACTGACAGGCAAAAAACAAACCAAACAAAAACCAACCAACCAACAAACAAAAAAAACCCCAAACCTGTGTCAGAAAACAGAAGAAAAACAAAAGTACACCAGACCAAAGTAGCTGGAGGCCTGAACACCTTCCCTGGATAAGTGGCATTCTAAACTCTTTAGGATACGCAAATCATCAACACAAGAATCCCGTTGTCTACACCAGAAAACAATCAGGATGGTTACACTGGCTGGCCAACTATTTTTTTTGTCTCAAGATGGTGACAATCGTTGAAACCTAAATTTCCCAACAGCTGTCAACTCTGAACTTATCTCATGCACAAACTCCTCCACATCTGACCCTAGTGGCTGCTTTAACATAAACAGAGGTCAATCAAAGAAGTCACCCCAAAAGTGGAATCGAAATATCTATTTAAAAACAAACGGGCTGTGTGTGTGTCTTTTCGAAGCATTGCAGGAAGAAAACGATTTATTTTTAGTTTTATGAAATGTTTACTCTACTTACATGTAGAAATATTTGCACTCACTTCAAGTACTTGAAAGGGTCAATAAAAAAAGAAAGAAGGAAAGAAAGAAAACAAAAAGGTAAAACCCTAAGATTTATAAAAGTGACAACTTATTATAAAACACAGTCAGTCATAAACTCTTCTTCCAACATTCACGTATAACCAATAATACCTCGCTTGTTCTCGAAACATCCAGGTAACCGCGAATGGGACCGGGCACAGACGAAGAAAGAGGGAGAATGAGAAAGAACGCAAAGTCGCCAGTGAGGATAAAAAGAGAACAGTCCAAGTAGTCTTCAGTTTTGCTCCTCTAAGGAGCCAATGATTTCCCCCTTTTTTTCTAGCCCACGATAAATGAATTTTTCAATCGCAGCCGTAAACTCCTGCATCCACTTCCGACCACATCCACGAATTCCAGGAGAATCAGTCAGAACTACCTCTGTGTCCCGGCGGCGGGTGGAGAGGATGCACTCTGAGACTGGAAGTCTCACCACAAGTTCTCCCCGGACAGGAATAAGGGTTGGGGTGAAGGGAGCGGAGGACCTAGCAGTCCCCTCAGCCTATCACCGACAGCATCATCATGACAGCTGTCCAGGCGGACCTGAAAAGTGGCCGGGTCTCAGAGCCAGACCAAAGGCTCGTCCTTAAAAACGTACCCGCTTCCCCTCCCCTAAACGGCTGTCTCCGCGTAGCGATCAGAGTCCTCACACTCACCCGTCCGAGCTCCAGCTTTAGCAGCCACTCTGGGAAAGCCGCCCACCTCTGACGACCATAGAGACGGAGCAGCCGCCAGCCCCGCTGCGCGTCCACCGCCCACTCTCACGTGACTCCCTTAGCCGCTGGGCCTGTCGGGATCTCGGCGAAACGCGACCGGGAGGAAACCAAAGGGAAAAAATGGGGAGAGGCGGGGAAGTCACCCCACCCTTCCCTAGGACACGCCCACACCTAAAGACTCCGCCCTCCCTGTCCTCCAGCCCCGCCCACAGATCAGCCTCGCCCTCTTGCTGTTTAGGCGGGAACGCTGGCGGGTTGGCCGAATTTCTCAAGCACTCCTTTGCTGATTTTGTTTCTCTGCTGTCAAAATGCACCTCTTCTGCGCCTCTTTCTATTTAAACACCGCTCTCTGGTAAGTGAGAAAGTGATAATGAGATTCTTCCCACCAGCCATGAGGCTCACACTGGTTTTTTTTTAAACATCTTTTATTTATTCTTTGACAATTTCATACATGTATCCAATGTATCTTAATCCTATCCACCTCCAATTCTCCACTTTCACGCCTTCCAGATACTTTCCAGTACACACAGAGTGGAAGGAGAGAACTAACTGATGCCACCTGACCTTCAGGTTTATGCTGTGGCACATACATACATACACTATGAAGAACTGAAAGGAAAGAGGAAGAGAGAAAAGTAAAAGTCTTCCTTATATATTAATAAGTGTTTAGTATACATCGCCCTTGAGAAGCCTGTCTGTTAACTCTAATAATTTTAAATTTCAAGTTGCATCCCAAATTGCCCTAGAACACTTTGGAGGCTCATGGGACCTCAGTTGTGGCTAAATTAACTATTTATCTGAATAAGGGAAAGAGAAAACATCAGTATATAAGTGTTGACTTAAAATTTTCAGCCAGATGTGGTACGACTGTAATTTCAGCGTCTGAGAGAGAGAGAGAGGCAGTAGGTTCAGGAGCTCAAAGTCATACGTAGTTGCGTAGTGAGTTTGAAGCCAGTCTGGGCTGTGTAAGACCCTGTCTTAAAAACGAAACCAAACAGAAATCCATCAAGATCAAGAAAGGCAGTGATTAAGCTGGGCCTGGTGTATGGGACTGTAGCCCTGGGGGGTGGAGAGAAGGATCTGGAACTTAAAGTTATCCTCGGCTACATGCAAAGCAGGCCGTTCTCTAACCTCCGTCCGCATGCACACCGCAGCCTATCTGCCGCAGCATACGCACTCACATGCATAATAATATGTACTTAGATGTTAGAAGAAATGACATCCCCCCAGGTAGGTCTGTCCCCCATCTGTGGGTCGTCTTCCCCGCCCCGCTCCGCGCCAAGCCAGCAGTTCAGTTCCCAAGCTATTTGATGATCAAATGCCTCACACTCATCTGTGGAGATTTTTGTTTTAGTTTTTTTGAGACAATTTCTTTCCATATGGGCCAGGGTGCCCATGAGTAAACCTCCTTTGGAGGCCTCAGCCTCCAAAGTGCAGGGATTATAGGCATGCACTCACTATGCTTGGCTCAGGTTAAAATAATACAGACTCTCGGATCATACGATATATTCATTGGAATAGAATGCTGCTCAGAAATGTGAATTTTTGAAGTCCCACATGATTTCCATTGAAATGTTGTATGGGAAAAGAAATGGATTTGGCTTTTTCTTCCACACCATAGCATAAAACATCTCTATTTTAGCTATCTCTATTTTTGCTTCAGTATATCAAAAGTACATTATGTTGAAGGTTCTATGTTATCAAGAGAGAGACTATTTTATTTCATTTGGCTAACATATAAATTGACATACTTTCAAGCATTTCCTAGTTAGCTATTTTTATCACACACATAAAAGTAACAACCCCAGGTGTTACCACAGCAGGCTCAGCTTTTCACCACTGTGAAAAGTGCAATGTCCCCTGTAGCGGCCTCTGAAAGAATACATTGCAGTTTCACAGACTTTTCCTTTAGTTTCTCTCGAATGAATTTGAAAGAGATGCCCCGTCTCTCATCATCTTTATCTGCAGGGTTTTATAAATTATTTTAAAATTAATGCAGACTTCCAAAGCTTACCTCTCTATTTTGTAGCGCTGAGGATCGAACATCCAACCTTGTGCATTCTAGGAAGTACCCGACATCCTTGATTCTAACAGTGAGCCACACCCACCCCACAAATTCTTTCTGAGAAGCTCTTCTTTGTTTGTTTGGTTTTGGTTTTTTTGAGACAGGGTTTCTCTATAGCTTTGGAGCTTGTCCTGGAACTAGCTCTTGTAGACCAGGCCGGCCTCTCCCTCCCGAGTGCTGAGATTAAAGGTGTGGTCCACCACCACCAGTGTTTCTTTTTCTTTCTTGGTTGAGGACCTCTTATATCCCAATATCATCTAGCAATCCAAGTTCCTAGTTGCTATTGTAGTGTGTGTGTTCTTTTCTGATAATTATGTGTTCAAACAAATAAAAAAATTAAAAACCTTAAATTTTCCTTCCTTTTTATCCCAAAGGAAGCAAGGAAGACCAGCTAAATTAAATACACATAAAAATTTAAATACATTCCTCTTCATTTTGTAGTTGAAGATAACTTCAAAATTAAAAAATTGCTTCTCCTATTTTAATATCTAAATACAGTTGTCCACAACGAAGAAACAACACTTCATGGAGAAACGACTGAACTCAGGACAAAAGGAGAAAGAAAGGTACAAGATGACCTGGAAAACATCTTGTGCTGGAAAGTAAGATTGTGCCCAGGAAATAAGAAGGTGCATGAAGGGTTTCGAAATGGCCCACTTTGGGATAATTGGGGTATTAAAAAACAATTGGGGGGCTGGAGAGATGGCTCAGAGGTTAAGAACACTGGCTGTTCTTCCAGAGGTCCTGAGTTCAATTCCCAGCAACCACATGATGGCTCACAACCATCTGTAATGAGGTCTGGTGCCCTCTTCTGGCATAGATGTAAATGGTATACATAATAAGTAAATATATATATAAGTAAATATATATATATATATAACAATTGGCCATAACCCACGGAATAAAACAAGAGCCCGTGAGTCTTTAGTAATGAAAGGCAGAGATACACAAATGGATGAAAGAAAACAGCTGCTCCCTTAGGGTACAGTTCCCTCCGATAAATCCAAAGGGCCAGATGTGGGGGGGACAGCCATTTGCAATTGTAATGGTAAAGATTGAGCAAACATCCTCACTGGCTACTAGAAGGGGGAGGCAAAAAGTCTGTAAGAAGCTAGAGTGTTTTGTGAAAGGCATACAACAAGGCAGAAGTACCTAGTTTTACATAATCAACAGGACTAAGGAGACTTGACCACAGGAGGTAGTATATGGTCCTAAACTAAACTTGTGCCAAAAGGGAAAATCTACTAAAAGGTTTATTGGAACAATTGAAGCAATTGGAATATGGGTCATCGTTTAGATAAATATAGATCCTACATTTGATAATTGCGTTGTGTAAAGGAATCTTTGTCTTAGTAATTTAACATGGCATGCAGGGATGTTAAGAACATAATGGACTCAGCTCGGTCTCAAAAGGGTTGGAAGAAATAAACTAGACAGAAAGTGATACAGCCTATACATCGAAATATTCAAAATTGATAAATTTGAGCGAAGGATATTCAGATGCTCCCTGTACTTGGCTTTTTTTTCCCTAAATCATTTAAATTTTTTTTATTTAAGAAAGGTTGTTTTCTAACAACTTCTAAGGGCAAGCTGTATGCCCACCAGTAGACAGCCAGGAGGAACGCCTGAGCACCTTTGGAGGCTCCTTGTCTTCCTCTCATGATAGACACTGATTGGGGGGGACATGTAAGCCAAATAAAGCGCTTCCTCCCAAATTGCCTGTGGTTACCATGTTTTATCATGGCAATAGAGAGCAAAGTAAGACAAATACTGAAAATGAAAAATTAAAAATGCAGGCACATGCACCATTTGAAGACCTTCATGTCATTAACAGACTTCCTCCTCCTCCTCCTCTTCCTCCTCCTCCTCCTCTTCCTCCTCCTCCTCCTCCTCCTCCTCCTCCTTCTTCTTTTGGTTTATTTGTTTGTTTCTTGAGACAGGGTTTCTCTGTGTAGCCCTGGCTGTCCTGGAACTCGCTCTGTAGACCAGGCTGGCCTCGAACTCAGATATCCGCCTGCCTCTGCCTCCTGCTTTTATTTAATGAGTCTCCTGATTTGTGTAGTCAGATACTAAAGTTGTTACCAATTTTTGCTTTTACAAATAATCTTCAGTAAATAACGGTAAGAATGTTATACTTCACTTTACCTCTGTCTGAGTCAACGGAATAAACTCCCAGAAGTGTGATTGTGAGATCAAAATTTATACACACTGGTTTCTCTGGGAAGCAGATTTGGGGGGAGACTGACAGGGTTCAGGATGTGTTTTTAAAAGTGCCCTAAAATCCAGCTGCTATGGAAGATAGCGGAAGGAAGAGAAACTATGTGGAAGGAGAAGTTGACTGACCCCGACTGCACCCGTGGACCTAAGCTAACCCCGCGGGGAAGCTGCACAGTTGAAATGACTCATTGGTCTTCAAGCGATGGGTGGAAGCCCTTCCTGTCAATCCCAGGCTGTGGGCTGCCCCAGCAACGCTTGCCCTTGAGTGAGTCTGTGCTCTGTGGCTGAGGCAAACCTGAAAGGGCTGACAAGGCTGCCTGCTAGCAGAACTCCTCGGAAGCTGGGGCAATGAGACCTTTTGAAAAGAAAAATCTGAATTTTTTTTGATAGATTTTTACCAAAGTACCATACCAATTTATACTCCACAGGCACAGACATGTATGCGTGTTCGCCCATATTCCTCCTCAACGTACTGCGTTATCAGACTTTTGGGTTTACCAGTCTGATTGATTAGGTCTTTTTTTAAACTTTGAAGGAAGTTGAGCTTCTTTTATATTTTAAAGACCCGCGCGTCTTTCTTTTCACTGAATGGTCTGCTTATATCGTTCGCACATTCTCATCTTGCGTTGACTATTTTAAAAGTGATGTGGCAGGAATTCTTAGTGTTGGGTCAATTAGCTCTGCTTTTACCACACACCCTTCCAATATAGCATGAGACAACCTTTTATTGATGTTTTCTGTCTGTGTTATTCATGAAGGCATGGAGGCAGTAGTTACTTTACACTATTTTCTGTTTTCTTTTGTTAATTTAAAAATTAGTTCCTGGCTCATTTCCTTTATTTGGTTATTTTTCTCTGTGTTTGTCTTCCTTTAACTCTTTGACAGGCAATGTGTTTTGTTTTTTTTTAAATTTCTTTGGTAATGTTTTTCTTCCCTTCCCTCTGTTCTTTTTGTAGAATTTCTTCAGAGTAACAACTCTTCCAAAAGCATTCAGTAGACTGGCTGGGTTTATGCCAACTTGACACAAGCCAGAGTCATCCGTGAGAAGGACACCCCAGTTGAGAAAATACCTCTGTAAATAGGCAAGCCAGAAGAGCATTTTCTTAATTAGTGATTGAGTGAGGAGGGCCCAGCCCATTGTAAGTGGCGCCATCACTGGGCTGGTAGTTTTGGGTTCTTTAAGAAAGCAGGTTAAGCAAACCAATAAGCAGCACCCCTCTGCATCAGCTCCTGCCTTCCAGCTCCCGCCCTGCTTTTGTTCCTCTTCTGGCTTCCTCTGATGATGGGTGGTGATGTGGAAGCCAAATGAACGTTTTCCTCCCAAGTCTTTGGCCATGGCGTTTCATGGCAGCAACAGGAACCCTAACTAAGACAGTATCTCAAGTACAAGTACTTGCTAGCGAACAGGAGGCACATGAGATTTGGTTCAATCTCCAGTAGAGAGAGAGGGACAGGGAGAACACACACGTCCAACCTTTACTAGCATACAACAGTCTTTATCAAGAGACCGTTTCTTGTTCTTGTTGGGTCTCAAAGAAACCTGGGACCATTCTGATGTTAGCAACAATGGTCTGGTTTGGTTTTATTTTGCAGTAGGATCTCACTATGCAGGCTGACTTTGAGCCCACAATCCTCCTGTCTCAGCGCCTGGGGATTACAGGTGTACTTCACCACATGTGGCATCAACAATGTAATGTAAGAGTAGTTTTTCTTTTATAGGAGTAACCTGACGGCTCACAACAGACCTCCTGTTATGCTTGTTTCTCTCAAGATAATAGCTCTAAGTGTAAGTGGAATTTATAGTTTCTTTTTTCATTTTCTTTTTTTTTTTTTTTTGGTCAGTATGATTAGGTAAGGTTGAACCAACAGGTACAGCCTAATAAGTTTACATAGCTCTATGTTCCCTAAAAAGGAGTATATGTTTATTATTAACTGATCGCAGTAGAGATCCATATAGCTCCGTATTTATGTTTTAGGAAACGGCACAGCGACTCCTGTGAGCCAACCTCACAGCACAATGTGAACTTTCCCAGTTCACAAACTGTTCTCTTAATGCAGACCGACATTGGCTTCTTCCAAATAGGATCTGATTTGTTGACAGTTATGGTATCAGAATCGGGAACCGCCAAAGGACTCTTCCTGAGCCCCGAGACCAATGCATAACCAGAGGCAGCTGCTGACTCTTTGTCCTGAAGCAGAGTTATGGGGGTGCCTTTCTTGGCACGAGCCCCGGTCTGTTTGACTCAAGCTTTCTGACTTTATTATGAATGCCTATGTCTTGTTCCTGGTCCTCACAAGTCACCTATTTATAAAGAGGAAATCTGCATCCCCGGGCTGTTAGTAGAGCCACTGACTGTCTACGAATCGAGTAACTTTAGAGAACCTAATGCTCTGAGAGCTTTTCTCCACCTTCCTCAAAACCCAGTTTCTGGGGCTGGAGAGATGGCTCAGTTCTCACACACAGGCAGGTGATAACCTTCTGTAACCACAGATTCAGGGACTCAATGTCCTCTTCTGGTTCTGCTGTGCTAGGCACCCACATGGTGCACAGACATACACTTAGGCAGCAGACATTTATAAAATAAAGTAAGATTTAGAAAACTCAAAAAAAGAAAAAAGAAAAACAAACCCATGCTTCTCACACGCATGATCACTACAAAGGGACTCGTGCTACTTCAGAAACCTAAGTGGTTTTTTTACATTTTAATGGACTAATGCCACAGGTGTCTTTACGCTTGTTGTAAAGTCGCCCCTCTCTTTCTCCCACTTTTTTCTCTTCTGTGCTGAGGATCAAAACTCCCAGCTTCCCTATACAGTGGATAGCTCTTTCCCACCGATCTCCAGCCCCAACGCCTGGGCAAACTTTACACAGGATGACCAGGGTGAGCAATACTCGAATTAGAATATCTTGAAAGTCTCAAAAACAATATGATCTATTCTCTAGGATGCAGGAACCTCCACAGACTGAAGCACTCAAAAATAACTTCGCTTAAGGAATCTTTACTGAACATTCTTGAAAAATGAAGGGATAGCCCCCTGACTCTGCTGGCCCTCTGGTAACCCCCTTTCTCCTCTCTGGGCTTTGATCTCTTACCCTTTCTGCCTAAGATGCGACAGTAACTGTTTACCCTCAAAAGCAGGCCTCAAACGCAGTGTCTTTACACCGGTGTCTTATTCCGAACTCAGTTACTGCAAAGACTTCCTTGGTCACCCTACAAAGAACTGAGCAGGTGGCAGGAAACCTCAGAGTACTGTAAGGACCTGCAGCGTAGAGCTCTCTACTTTATACCTGCTCCCCCCTCCCCGTGAGAGTGAAAACAGGGGAAATGGCTGGAAAACTCCATGGGGACAATTCCAGACCTTGCAGATCATGCTTAACACGCACCAAAAGGAACTGTGAAGCACTAGACGAGCGGGTCAGCCCCCATCGCATACCCTTAAATGTTCCCCATTACCAACCAGACAGTCATCTAATCTTTCAACCAAAAAAGGAAACATCTGCTATGGATTCTCAAGACTGCCCAGCAGATGTCAAACTCCACTCTTGTCTTACGGATGAAGACGATGATGTGGGTTTGTTGGCCCATTTTGTTAAAGGTCCGCATGCAGAAATAACGGACTTAGTAAAGAAAGAATGGGTGATAATTCTCTTAAAAGGATCATAGCGTCTAGCAGAATATTTTCAAAAGACATTAGACCAAAAAGAGAAGCTTCAAGTAAATTAATTGCCTTTTAATTACAATAGTTGCAGGAACTCCAATATAACTTTAAGAAATCTGGGAACTGGGGATTTTAGCTCAGGGGTATAGCATTTACAAGGTTGAGTTCAATCCCAAGAACACACCATACACACCATGCACACATACACCGCACACACACCACACACACATACACATACCACATACAGACATACAGTCACACACACACACCACACACACTATACACACACACCGTATACAGACATACAGTCACACCACACAGACACACACACACACACACACACACTTCTAATTTTGCCCCTGTTGATAAAGTCGCCTATTGTTACTGGAAAAAGAAAAGAGTTAGTGAGAAGGCTCAGTGGGTAAAAGTAGCTGCTGCCAAGCCTGGAAGCCCGTGTTGGATCACACTGGACTCACATAATGGAAGAGGATAATCAACACAAGTTGGTCTCTGACTTACATATATGCACCATGGCACCCCTGTGCCCCTCTCCCAGCAAACAAAAGTGGAATTTTAAAAAGAAAGAATAAATAAAGGGTGGTGGATAGAAGGCACTCCCTTTATAATATGAGAAAATGTGGGGTCTTCCACAGCTAGCAGGGTTGACAGGGCTCCAAGGAACTGCCTGCCAAATCACTTCCTCAGTTTCCTTAAATTAGCAGTTCTCTGTGGGTCATGTCTTCTTTGGGGGGGGTCAGAAGACCCTTTTTCAGGGGTCACATATCAGATATTTACATTATGATTCATAACAGGAGCAAAATTACAGTTATGAAGTAGCAATGAAATAATTTTATGGCTGGGGATCACCACAACATGAAGAACTGTTTAAAGGATCCAGCATTAGGAAGGTTGAGAAACACTGCTTTAAATCAACATAAAGTCATAATAATAGCAACTTCTGCTTGGCAGTGGTGGTACACTCCTTTAATCCCAGCACTCAGGAGGCGGAGACAGGCAGATCTCTGTGAGTTCCAGGTCAGCCTGGTGTACAGAGTGAGTTTCAAGACTGGTTCCAAAGCTACACAGAGAAAACCTGTCTTAAAAAAAAAAAACAAAAGGAGAGAGAGAGAGAGAGAGAGAGAGAGAGAGAGAGAGAGAGAGAGAGAGAAGCAGCTTCTTGTGGTGAGAGTTTCAAAACAAGTTAGAGTTCCTCTTTTTTTTTTCTTTTGAACCCACTCCTGTCACTCAAAACCATCACTTCCTGTCATGCAGTCTTGCCCCCTCTAAAGCTATTAGGTAGGGATAAGCTGTCCACAACCACTACTGAGATCCACAGAAAACTCTCTTCTGAAGAAATAGCTTTAGGTAGATCGCAGATTTGTGTCCTCCATGCCCAAATTGATTGCTTTAAATTTCTGAACTGTTAGGGGCGTCTTTTTCCACAAATATAAGAAAAAATTTAAACACAGAGCCTGTTTAACTTAAGCTTGATCCGTCCCAGTTCCTAAATTTCTTCATTGCTTTCAAGAACCCAAAGTAAACAAGGGTTCACTCCAATAGCAGAAGACCCAACAGACTAAGGACTGATATTCCATGCATCCCGAGTGCTGGGATTAAAGGCATGTGCCACCGCCACCCAACTGTCGATGTCTTTCTTGAAGGCAAATTTTATTTCTTTACTTCTTTTTAGTCTTTGTTTTATGGATTTTCGAGACAGTTTATCATCCTGTAGCCCTGGCTAGCCCACAGCTCACTGTGTAGGTCAGGAAAATGCCTGGAGAGATGGCTTCAGGTAACAGTATTTGTTGCTCATGAAGAGGACCAGAGTTTAGTTTCCTGCACCCATGTCTAGCTGCATATAGCCTGTAATTTCAGTACCAGGGGATCTGGCAGTCTCTTCTTGCCTCTGCAGGCACCTGCACAATGTGGGATTCACTTACACAGATGCTGACTCTGTCTCTGTTTTCTCTGTGTCTGTCCATCCTTCCCTCCCCTGCCTCACTGTCTTTCTCTCCCCCCAGGGCTGTGAAGACTTGTATACACATGTCTGGTCTCTAATGTTCAAATGTTGTTCTTATGCTGGGCAAATGGTCCAGCAGTTGAGAGCACCTGCTGTTCTTCCAGAGGACTTGAATTGCCAGCACCCATGTGAGGTAGTTCACAACGGCCTGTAGCTCCAGTTCCAGGGGATCTGACACCCCCTTCTGGCCCATTTAAGCCCCTCTACCCATACACACTAATACAAATACAAATATTATTTTAGAGTTTATTTTTTCTAAAGTTTTAGGTGTATGTGTGTTTTCCCTGGTTTTCTGTGTGTGCACCATATGCATGTAACACCAATGAAGGCCAGAAGAGGACGTCAGAGCCTCTGTCACTGGAGTTACAGGCAATTGTCAGTTGCCATATGGGAGCTGGGAATCAGAACTGGGTCCTCTAGAAGAGCAGTCAGTTCTCTTAACCAGTGAGACATCTTTCCAGTACCCTGGAAAAAAACAAACTTTAAAAAACCTGTTGCTCTTTCATCAAGTACTCCATAAATATTTATTGAGGTAGTGATGAGTCCATGCCTACTGTCCCATAGATTACAAGGCACTTCCAGACATACTGTCTCATTCTGAGTCTCAAACTTTCTCAGGGAAGCATGCACAGAGGCTGTTACCGCTCCTGTGAAATAAGGAAGCTAAGGTTCAGAGTAGTAATCTAGCCCTTCAAATGCCAGGCTAGTGACTTCCACATTGTCACAGTGCCTGCCACTATTCTTGACAGGATGCAGTGTCTGCTTTAGCGTCCTCTAAGTACTAACACCGCATCTCTGCAGGATCAAAGGCCAACTTTAGGAGAACTAAAGAAGTGGGTGTCGTTTTGTTATTTATACTGCAGTATATGCTGTTAGAGAGAATTACAAGAGATTTGAAATAGTCAGGATACAGTATTAGGACTTTATCTTCAAAATTTGGGATATATCTATTGCAACCTTCTTTCTCATCACAATTCTGGCAGAGAGAGACTTCAGACTTCCTATGAACACTACATGTCAGTGGCAAGTAATTTCTTTCTCACGGGTTGTTCCTGTTTTCCCCAATGTGCAATTCTAATAGTTGAACTAGGACCTTATGCATGTTAGGCAAGCATCCCAACACTGATCTACACCCCAGCTAACCGGTAGCATTTTAAAAGTGCGGGATAATACATACGCCTTGTTCTAGACTTTGGTAATGATTCTACAATATTTTAGTCTGCTGACATTTTAAATGCATTGAACTCTAATGGAGACATTAAGAACAAAACAGCAAAACCTGGGGTAAATGGAGATAAGGAAAAGTGAGAAATAATTTCAGACAGCCCAGTTTCTTTTTGTGTAATAAGTGATCAATCTTTTCTGTTGAAAACAGCTTGGACTCATCTGAGGAGTCTGACTGAGGGGTTGCCCGAATCAGATTAGCCTGTGGGTGTGTCTTGGGGGAGGGGCTTGTCGTGATAGTTAATTGCTGTAGGAGGGCCCAGCCCACTGTGGGTGGCACCATTCCCTGGGCAGGTGGTCCCAGGCTGTAGAAGAAAGTCAGTTAACCTTTGAGGGTGCCAGCAAGCAGCATTGCTCCATGCTTCCTGCCTCAGTGAGTTCCTGCCCTGACGTCCCTCAATGATAGACTGTGACATGGAGGTGCAAGCCTTTCTGCCTCCAAGTTGCTTTTGGTCAGTGTTTTATCTCCTTCTGGAACATGAATATAAATAGAGTCTCTTGATTTTATACCTCATAGTACTGTTTAAAAACTTTTAGTCATGTATATAAATTTGTAATTAAAATATAGCATTTTTTATAAAGTCTCAACCTCGATTCTTTTTATTTAAAATATATTTCTTTGTGTGTGTCTCTCTGTATGTATGTCATGTGTATTGGGTACTGGCAAAGACCAGAAGAGGGTGTCAGAACCCCTGTAGCCGGAGTTGTATGTGGTTGTTAGTCTCCTGTGAGGGCTGGGAACTGAGCTTGGGCCTTCTAGAAGAACAAAGGCATTCTTAACCACTGCACAATCTCTCTAGCCCTGAAATTTCAAGTTTTAAAAAATGTATGTGTATGTATGTGTCTGCATGCTGGGAATATAGGGGTGCCCAAGAATGCCAGGGGCCAGATTTCCCAGAGCTGAAGTAACAGGCAGTTGTGCTTAGCAGGGATACTGGGAACTGAACTCTTGACCCCATGAAGGACGGCAAGGGCTTTTAATGCCCAAGCCATCTCCCCAACCCAGTTTTTGGTTTTGTTTCAAATTTGAATTATATATATATTGTGTGTGTGTGTGTGTGTGTGTGTGTGTGTGCGCGCACGCGCATGCATGTGTGTTTGCAGAGCCCTATGCTACACATGCGAAGGTCAGAGGATTACTTTAGTTGCCTCTCTCCTTCCACCACATGAGTCTCTACAATCAAGCTCAGCTCATCAGGCTTGGCAGCAAGACCCTCTACCTGCTGAGCCATCTCTCTGGTCCTCAGCCTCATTTTGTTTAATGGGACTTAGCTAAAGCACATAGTCTGAGTTTCCACTGTCCGTGGCTAAACTGTGTCTGGAAGGCAGCTTTCCAGGGGACATGGCTGCACTTTAATTGCTACTGAGAATAAAGCCTTCGCTAGACTTAGGAGATCTGTTCATTATTCTTCACCAAAAAGTTGAAATAAGTCAGCTCTCCCTGTCACATGGTGGTGAGCAGAGAGTAAAGCAGAGGTAATAGAGATGGGCTGACAGCACTTTATCAAGTAATATTCATCGCTTGGAAACGAGATATTTATGACTCAGCGGTTAAGAGCACCGTCTGCTTTTGCAGAGGACCTGGGTTCAATTCCCAGCACCCACCTGAGGGTTCACAGTCATCTGTAACCCCAGTCCCAAGGGATCTGATAGCCTCTTCTGGCCTCTGAGGGCACTAGACACACATGTGCACATGCAGACATGCTGGCAAAATGTTTTCACATAGAGGGACATCCTTAAATCCTAAAAAGAAATGAGCCTAGCTAGAGATGGTGGCACATGCCTTATCTATAAGTTCAGCACCCAAGAAGTGAGTCTGAGGCCAACCTGATCTACATAGTGAATTCCAGAGCAGCCATCCATCCAAGGCTACATAATGAGACCCTGGTGTGGGGGAGATGGGAGAGGGGAGAAAGGAAAAAAGAGGGGGAAGGGGGAGGGAGGGGAGAGGAGAGGAGAGGAGAGGAGAGGAGAGGAGAGAGAGAGAGAGAGAGAGAGAGAGAGAGAGAGAGAGAGAGAGAGAGAGAGAGCTTTAAAATGAGGTTGTGGGGGGTTGGAGTAGAAACTATAATACTTGCTAGGTAGAAGGAGAGAACATTTAAACATATAGGATCCTCCATGTGTCTAATGTTTGTTTTATTTTTGTCAAATTTCCTCCTGATGTAATCTGAGTAGCATCCTGGGTATCCTGTAAACAGATTTTCTAGACATCTGGATGGGAATTCGAGCTTAGCAAAGTATGACCCATCCATAAGGTATATCACAACATGGGCCCTCCTGTGATCAGGAAATACTATGGTAACAGCTTGTGTTCTTTTGCATCTTTTATGTAACTTACCGGTTAAGCATCTCGCATGTTTATGAACAGTTACGTTGAGCTGAGGTGAGGATGCTCTAGCACCTACCTGTTCTTATTGGGGGCTCCCTGGTTACCAAATCTCGAGACAGAACAGAGCCCAGAAGTTAATGTGGTTGAGTAGGAAAATGAAGACTAAGGCAGGGAAGAAAGACAGGGGTGGAGATGTGGCAGGGCCAGCCATAGACAGGACCGAAATGCTCACCAGCGTTTGGAGAAGTTAAAGATTTAATTTTATTTAAAAAATTAATATATTGGGGTTTTTTTGCACCCAAATTGGTTGAATGAGGTTCATAGCTCGCTGTTCAGCCTCACCAACTAACTACGTATGATACTTGTTTCTCTTCAGAGCCTCTAGGAGCCTGTCTCAGTTTTAGATTTCTCTTACTCTGTCAATCACACGTATGTGAAACTCTGTGAAGTGTGAATTCTTTTTTAATTTTCTTAGATCAAGTTTTCTTAATGCATTTTGCATCATGAAATAAAGCAAACAAATAGAAAGCTATGTAACTGATGCCTGTAATTCTACCAAGAAGACTTTACCATTTTTTGCTTTGTTTTTATTTATTTTTAAAATTTATTATTATTATTTGGTTGGTTGGTTTTTCAAGACAGGGTTTCTCTAGGTTAACAGTCCTAACTGTCCTGGGACTAGTTCTTGTAGACCAGGCTGGCCTCCGACTCACAGAGATCTGCCTGCCTCTATCTCCTGAGTGCTGGGATTAAAGAAGAGCACCACGACCACCCAGCTTTGTTTTTTTTTTTAAAAAAAATACTAAACAGAATGTTCTAAATAACTGAAAACCCCATCCTGTCATTATTTTCCTGTATGTCCCATGACTGCTGCTCTCTTTCAGGTGGTTATGTGCTCTTCGTTGCTTCTAACTCACCTGCATCAATTAGGAACACAGTATTTTTGTTTTTAAGCTGATAGACCTGGTATGATAACACACATTTTAATTGCTTGTGCATATATATCTGTGTACATGTGTGTGCACAGTGCTGTGCACGAGTGTGTGCATGCGTGTGGAGACTGGAGGACAGCTGCAGGTATCATCCGCCTCCTCTGAGGCAGCCTCTCATTGACCTGGACTCACAGACTGACTCATCGGGCGGGTGCCTGGGATCCTCCCTTAAACTTCCTTAGCTCTGGGATTACAGAGGTATGCCATCGGTCCCGGGCATGTCATGTGGGTCCCAGAGCTCAAACTCAGGTCTTCAGGCCTGGGAGACAGGTGCTTTCTTCACTAAGTTACCCCCTGACCAATCACCTGCGTGTAGGGCCATATTATACAGGCCCATATTTCTACATTGTATGGCAACCAGAACTTCAGGGCACAGTTTGCACCTGCCACACAGAAGGTGGTCACATAGCCTTTTGAGACAAACTGATGCCATCCTAAACAAAGAGTCAGGATATGCTAATGTCGCTCTGGTCCTTCTTTGTAATTTAGGGGGTCCCCTGGGGGAAGAGTTGTTTTTCAGTCTACCTGACAGAGCAGACATACAGAGCAGTCATAGGTAGGAAGATGTGACAAAATGGGTATAGAAAAGTGTGAACGTGACCACAGTCCCTCTCCCGGCTCCCTAGGAAACAGAACGCTAACGAATTTCTCCCTCAGCTATGATTATGGTATAAAAGTTGTTTGGAGAATAAACGCAGGTGGTTTTCAGGATGTGAATTCAGGATTTCATGAAGGATCCCTGAAAACTCCCTCCCGATAAAGTCGTGTGAGTTGTGTCTTTATTCCCACCCCTCCACTCTGGTTTGAGAATAATTTATGTCGAGGCTGGACCCCCACACCTGCATGTTTTGACTTTTACTTTGAAAATAAGGCATTATAAAGATTTATCTTGCCAGGTGGAGTGGTACATACCTATAATCCCAGGACTAGGGAGGTAGAGGCAGGAGGCTCACCACAAATTCAAGTGGTATACGTGGTAAATTCTAGGCTAGCTAGGGCTATGTGGTAACTCTCTGTCTCAAACAACAACAACCAAGAGCTGATAGCTCAGTGGAAGAGTGCTTGAAGCCCTGGGTTCAATCCTCAGTACTGCAAATAAATAGATAATGTTTATTACATTGAGAGCTGTGTGGATTTCTCTTGTAAGACATGGATGGTAGTGACTGTATTCAGCTACTGATACAGTGTTTCTATTATTTAAGCTTTTAAACATGATGTAATGCTCACTTTTCTCTGGAATAGCAACATAGAAGTGATTTATCTTTTCATATAGCTTATAATAACTCAGGATAGAAGGTTTTAGGTAGGTGTAATCTAGTTGGGATTTATTTTTATGTGTGCTGACCTAGGGGTCTGATTTATATTTTTTTATATACAGAAAAAACTGAGAATTTTCCATCCTTTCCATTTTAAGTTGAGACACTACAGGCAGAGATGTGTGTAGGAGATAAGACTATTTTTTCTAAAGACCACAGTGCCGTTTTCACACGTAATAAATTGGTGTTCTTCTTTGTGTCACTTGCTCCCTCACCCATGCTGAAGTTTTCCCAAATGTCATTTTACACTTGATCATTGATATATATGATCACTGCATCTCGTTGGTTGATAGTTGTCTTCAATCCGTCATTTTTTTCCCCCACCTCTGTCTCTTATTTAGAAACAGAATCATTTGTAAAACTCCGCATCCAGGTTTGGTTGACTGTACCCCCATCCTATGAACAGAGTCACTGTGCACACTGAGGTATAAACTAGTTCAACCTTTGCACCATGAATGCTTTTTAAATGGTTTGTATGTAGTTCCCATTTAGTTACATTGGGGGACATAATGTCTGGTAGCACCTTTTATTAATAGACCTTATTTTATTTGATGCTGGGAATGTAGCACAATGGTAAAGCCCTTGCCCAATGTGTGCAAGTCTTTGTGTTTGCTCCCCAGCATGCACACCTAAAAGTAATGGACTTCAGTATTTTGATTTTCAGAAAAAAATGAGCAGATAACAGAGAGTTCCTGAATTACCAGGTCCTTTCTGCTCTATGACTAACATGTAGCGTTAGTATGACATATTGTTACAACAACTGATACCTTATTATTCATAAAGTCCATGGTTTCTTCAGATTTCCCTTGATTCTTTGAAATGTCTTTTTCTATTCTAAGGTATGCAACAAAATACCCTAACAATTTCACTTTGAATGCTGTTAATTTTGGTCATGGGTTCAAGTATTTTCAGGCAGATGGGCAATTGTAAAGTTCTCTATCAAAATCTTCGGCAACTTTTTTTTTTAGCATATATTAGTAGTCACTGCCTATGCCCATTATTTCTTCAGGAGTTGCAAAGTCATGCTTTTTAAAACTCTATTATTTCTTCTGTAATTATTAGCTAGAATTATCGTATGCAGAATTTTCAGTTTTTTAGTTGTTTTCTTAGATTTTTAACGGTTCTCAGTGTTAATGATTCTAATATAGTTTGTGGTAGGTATGAGAATTTCCAACTTGTTTTACCTTTTAAAATTATTTTCACAGAAGTACAAAGAAAAAGCCTTATATTTCTGGTCAAAAGATGAGTCTTCCATCCATGATATTATGAAAGAAGCATTTGTTTTTTGCTCCATTTCCTGACTTATTGCTTCTAAAAACCCTCGGAGCCTCCAGGGTAACTGGAGTCTTTTATGCTATTATAATGTCAGACAACTGAAAGCCCTAGGCAATTTCAGGATGGTCTCTGGTTACAGGAAAGTCCGTGTCTTGATTAGAACGTTGGGACTTTTAACCACACCCTGCTAATATCCAGGAAGAGAAGGGTTAAAGGCCAAGTTGATCACCAATCATTAATTATTTAAGCCATCATATCTATGTAATAAAGGCTCCATCGACTCTTCAAAGGGAAACTTGGGGAACTTCTGGAAGGACAAGGAGTGGTTCTTTGAGGGTGGGACATCCAGATAGGAAACTCCCTGCCCCTCCTCCAGGACCTCACCACAGACGTCTCTCATCTATGTCATTGGAAATAACCTTTATGAGAAACCAAGGAACGTAACTCAAGAGTCGCCGAGTCCTGTGAGATGCTTAAGAATTTAGAAAGGCCCCAGATGGTAGTATGGGAGCCCTAATTTATAACTAATTGGCCAAAAGCACAGGCAAGGAGCCAGGTGTAATGGTGCGTGCCTGTAGTCCCCGCACTTGAAGGTAAAGGCAGGAGTTCAGGAAGGAGTTCAAAGTCATCTTTAGCTATACCAAGAGTTGAAGTCCAGCCCAAGTTACAGGAGACTCTTGTCCTTAAAAACATGCACGGGTGAAACAGCTCAAGGCTGTGATTGGCATCTGAAGGGGAATTGAACCCCTAACCTGTGTGTTGCCAGGTGAGAATTGCTCGGTTGTGGTGGTGGTGAAGGTAAAACCACATATTGGGGTCACAGAAGTATCCTGTTGATTGTGCTGTATGAGATCAATGTATGTGTGTGTGTGGGGGGGTATTCATGATGTAGGTGCATCAGGCTGTCTTCCTTAATCACTCCTTCACATTATTTTTTTGAGACATGGTCTTTCCTGGACCCAGAACTCCCAGAGTAGCTAGGTTGGCTAACCACAAGATGCCAGGATCAGTCTGTCTCTACCCTCCCATGCTGGGGATACGGCACGTTGTCCTCCACACACAGGTACTTGCTGTGGATCTGAACACATGCCCTTGCAGTAAGCACTCCATTCATGGATCTCTCCAGCCCTGAGTTTTGTTTTCTACATTGTCTTCCTTTTTAGGTAATTTGGGCCATGTTTGGAGACTCTCCAAACCATATTGTTGAAAGGCAAATTATTTTTTGAAAAGCCAATTAGTAAGTTCCTTACAAAGAAGGCTATTTGAACCTTATCATGTGAGCCAATACATTCCAAGCTCTTAACTGACGTTGACAAATCATCTACACAGAATTTTAAAAGCTAAATTAAATTAAATAATTTGCGTGATGTAATAGCAAGTGCTATAATAGTTTATGGGCTAAGAAACTGAGAGCCAGGCAGTTCAAGGAAGTAGCCTGAGGGAGCCAAGTCGTGTAAATATATTAAAGAGAATTTCTGACACAAACATAAGAGAAAACAACCAGTTTTACAAACACAGATATGGCATCTCAGCTATTTATTTCCCTTCTCACAAATACAGTCCATGTCTAAAGAGCAAATAGAACTTTCTATAAGTTGTGGTGGTGGTGTTTGTATCAACCATAGTCATGAGAGACTGTTTCTGAGACTTCCTAAGTTTAATTTCAAGAGCCAGAGGATGGATGGAAGGGAAATAAGTAAAGTTAAGCCAACATGATTCTAGTCACATGTCTGAATATATGTGAAAACTAACTCAAGATCCCAGGTGGCCAAGCCTTTGGATTCCACCCATCTAAAAATCGACAAATCTTCCTCAATGATGACTCTCACCTAGTACAATTTCTACAGAGACGGCCTTGCTCACTCCTCTTTGTATACCCTGCTCTATCTTTTTTTTTTATTGATAAAAGGAGAATAAAAAAAATAAAAAAAAACAAAAAAAACCCCACAAATTTCCACCTCCTCCCAGCCTCCCATTTCCCTCCCCCTCCTCCCACGACCCTGCTCTATCTTGATTAAACGTTAAAGACAAGAGAAATTGGACATGGTAGCTCATGCCTGTAATCCTATTTGGGAGAATGAGGCAGATGAAACCCTGAGAAAGACTTCAAGGCCAATGTGGCCTACAGTGTAAGACCTGTTTTTTAAACCTAAATAAATAACTCCATGCAGGGACTTGGAAGTTCTTCATGACAATAGGCTTCACGATAAGAAGACGTGGCTGTTCAAATGACCTCTAATAGATTTCAAGTTACATTATCATCTCATTTCTGGGTTAAATGACACATTGGCCAATGCCATTAATGAGGGTTGAGAGATGCTCCGATCTAGGAGCATAGCAATCAGTCACTAGGAGTCATCTTAATACCATGTTCATTAGCAGAATAATATTAGTTTCTTCCTGAGACCTAGGCTCTATCTAGCTATAGAGCCTTTGTCCCACTAACAGTGTCAGGTATGGGCTCTATCTCATGGAGCTGGCCTTAGATGCAGTCAGAAAGTTGTTACTCCCATAACACAAATGCCATTTTTTCTTTTCTTTTTTTTTTTTTTTTTTTTGAGACAAGGTTTCTCAATAGCTATGGAGCCTGTTCTGGAACTTGTTCTGTCGACCAGGCTGGCCTTGAACTCACAGAGATCTGCCTGCCTCTGCTTCCCCAGCGCTGGGATTAAAGGCTTGTGCCACCACCACCTGGCTCACTCATGCCATTATTGCATGAATACACGTCTTTATTATTGTAGTTTGTGGGGGTCATGTTTAGGGTAAGTCTGATGATTTCTTTTCTCCTTGTGTAGAGCGCATAGCATCTTCCAGTACCATGCAAGCCATCCGGTAACGATGAAGCTTCCAAGGGAGGACCAGCTTGCTTTCTCCATGATTTGTGATTCAAGTAAGTGGTGTTTTCAGAAATAGGGTCTTACTGCCATGTTCTGGGAGGCAGACAAGGGTATTGGCAAGAGCCTGTAGTGGTTAGGGGACAATGAGGTACTAGCCAACAAGTCAAAACAAGGTGACTCAATAAACTCTTTTACTTTAGAGGTAAGTTGGTCTCGAGTTTTGATTTAATAACAGAAAGAGTAAATGTGTAGCGACAAGTCAAACACTTGTTTCCAATGCGGTAGCCTCTTGGGATCTACTTAAAATATTCCCCAGTTCACTGCCTATTTTGTGTACAAATATTAATACCTCAATTGTTTAGAAAGTAAGAAATATGACCCAGAGTTTTAAGCAGACATACAGATGACATTCTTGGCGAGTCCCAGAGAGAAGAAAAAAAAAGACAATATTGAGATTGGAATCCAAGTTTTCACGCATGCCTGGCAAGTTCTCCACCACTGAGTCATGCACCCAGCCCAACCTAGAATCTCTTGTTGCTCAGAGCCATGGTATTTGACATCATTGCTTGGGCCGTACTCTACAGATAATAAGCAGGCAGAGAAAAATGAAGAGACCGCTGGTGTGATTTGAGCTGTATCCCCAACCAGCATCATTAAACTTGTACCTCGAGAAGCAGTTAGCCAATGGCCTGTGGAGCAACATGCCTAAGTTTTATTGTGACTACTGTGATACGTATCTTACCCATAATTCTCTGTCTGTGAGAAAGACATACGGCAGTGGTTGGAAGCACAGGAGAACGTGAAAGACTATTACCAGAAATGGATGGAAGAGCAGGCCCAGAGCCAGACTGACAAAACAACTGGACTTCAACACAGAAAGATATTTCCAGCTCCATCCTCTGCTCCTCCTCCTCCTGCAGAGGCCATGATCCCGCCTCCCCCCAGTCTCCTAGGTCCTCCTCGCCCTGGCATGACGCCTGTACCCCACATGGGGGGCCCTCCCATGATGCTGATAAGGAGTCCTTCTCCTCCTGGGATGATGCCCATGGGACCTGCTCCTGGAATGAGGCCTCCCATGGGTGGCCACATGCCCATGATGCCTGGGCCTCCAATGATGAGATCTCCCTCTCATCCTATGATGGTGCCCACATGGCCTGGCATGACTCAGCCAGACAGATAAGAGCGGAATGGCTCTTTTTCGATTTTGTATTTCTTGTTCTGTTTCAGCAGGAGATCACGGTGCTGAGCCTGGGTGTTTTCCAGCTGCATGACAAGCAAGGCTTCCCCTTTCCTAACAGAATAGTTTGGAGGGGAGAAGTGGGATTAGAAAAAGTACAGCTTTCACTTACATTATGAAATGTGAAAATAAAATTGTCAGCTATTTGAGTTAAAAAAAAAAATTTGTATGTTGAAATCTTAATATCCAATATGGCGGCATTCAGAGATGGGGCCTTTGGGGAGGTGATTGAGTTCAGATGAGGTCCTGAGGGTGGTGTCCTGGTGTAGGACTGGTACCCTCCCACAATGGGACATCACAACACAAGCATGCTCTTCCTTCATTTATGCAGAAATCTTCCATCTGTAAGCCTGGTCCTCAGCAGAATCTGACAATGGAGACACCCGTTTCTTAGACTTCCAAGCCTCCAAAGCTATGAAAAATTTCCTTCTGTTGGTTACGTCAGTTAGTCCCCAGGGTTTGTTATCGTGGTCCAAGCTGAACAATACAGACCAAGTCTCACCTCTACTCCCACGGCAGCTACCTAATATTTGGATAAAAACTCAAATGTGTGTATTTTGTTATTTCATGTTCATAAGAATCCTAGGAATTGTATTTCATCATTTTAAACCGATACATAATATTTGTGCAAATTGAAGAGACACAGCATAATTTAATGCATGTTTATAATGGGTGATCATCGGGTCAGGGCAATTAGCATTTTCATCTCTTCAAATATTTATCATTCCTGTGTGAACTTTAGACTCCTCTAGTTAATTTGAAGAGTTATTGTGTCATAAGTTGTGGTGGATTGTAGTGACAATGGAGCCAATTCCTCCTCTTTAATGTGTTTTTACGTTGTCTTTATTTTATTTTATAGAGACAAAGTCTCATAACTCAGGCTGCCCTTGAGCTTACTGCTTAGCTGAGGTTGGCCTTGAACTCCTGATCCTCCTGCCTTCACCTCCCAAGGCCTGGGATTGCAGGCACTCACCCTTATGCCTGGCCTTCTCTTACTGTAGTTCAGTACCCATTAACTCCACATGTCATACTATACTCCCGTCTCCAAAGAGCACCACCCACTCTCTTCTGTGAGGCTGATTTGTTTCTAGCTTCCATCATGAGTGAGAATATGCTGTATTTGCATTCTGTGCCTGTGTGTTTCACTTAAATTTATGTCTTCTAATGCCATCCACTTTGTTGACATTACAAGATTTGGGCCAAAGTGATGGTTCCAGTGTGATGGTTCAATTGGTAAAGACACTTGCCATTAAGTCTGGCTGATGACCTAAGTTCATTCCCTAGGACCTGAAATTCAGTGCACATGTAAATACACAACACACACAGACACACACTGTAATAAAAACAATTAAATGATAATAAATAAAAATTACAAGAATTCATTATTTTTATACTTTTACTATATTAACTGAGTGTATGTTATTGCATTCCTTCCTTCCTTCCTTCCCTCCCTCCCTCCCCCCCCTTTCTTTCTTTCACTTTTTGAGACAGGGTTTCTCTGTGTAACCTTGACTGTCCTGGAACTAGCTCAGCAGAGCAGGCTGGCCTCAAACTCACAGAGATCCTCCTGCCTCTGCCTCCTGAGAGCTAGGATTAAAGGTGTGCACCACCACTGCCTGGCTCATTTCTTTCGCTCGCAGGTTGATGGGCACTTTGCTTGATTCCACATCTTGGCTGTTGTGGATGGTGCTGCAGTATGGCAAAGTAGGCATCATAGCTGCAGGAATCAAAGCCCAGAAAGTTTGGTGTATTAGCTCTGAGTCCCCACAGCAGGAAATTACTGTATTCATTACCTTTATATTCTAGTGATAAAATATTCCGACCAAGGAAATAATGGTGGGAAGCGTGGCAACAGGCAGGCATGACAACTGGATTCACAAACCCAGCGCTCACATCCTAACTGCAAGCAGGAAGCTGAGAGAGCAAATGGGGAAAGGTGTGTGACTTTGAAACCTCAAAGACCGGTGACATAATTCCTTCCGCAAGGCCATATCTCCTAAGCCTTCCCAAACAGTGGCAACGAATGGGGGCCAAGTGTTCAAACATCTGAGCTTATGGAAGACATTCTTATTTAAACCACCACAACGACCAACTCAGAACTTAGGAGACCAGCCTTTTGCTTTTGTTGTACTGAAACAATTGCCACTGACATCTAGGCAACTATAAAAACAGCATTCTTGTTTGCATCTTTAAATTGACAGTTAAGCAGAAGCCCAAATTGCACACAAAGCCCATTCATGTGTGAATGAACAAACGAATTAAGGTAAATGTATATAAAGATTGCTACTCAGCAGTAAAATGTACAACAGCATAGACTAATCTCAAACTGCAATACTGCATGGGGAACAAAAACAAAAACAGGCAAGGAGAATCAGGCCTGGCAGCTCCCACCTCTATCCCAACGCCCAGAGACCAAGGCAGAAATGGAGCAGCTTAGTGGGCAAAGGGCCGATTTCCGCTCACAGCCGAGGAGTGCAGTGTATCACAGCAGGAAGGTCAAGGCAGGAGCTTGAAGCAGCCATCACATTGAGGCCACAATCAGGATCAGAGTGAGAAATGCTTTGTGCTGCTCTGTTCTCTTTCTCATTTGCATAGTTCAGGATCCCAGCTAGGGAATGGCACCACCCACAGTGGGTGACCCTTCACCCTTGAACTAACCTACTTAAGAAAATTCCTCATAGGCCTGCCTAGAAACCCCTATCTTAGGTGATTCTAGTTTCTATCAAGTTCATAATTAACACTAACTAATACAGCTAGCCTGGGCTACATAGTTCAAGGCCAGCAGTCGGAGCCTAAGTGAGACCCTGTCTCCAAAACAAAAATGCAAGAAAATAATAGAGGCCATCTGGCCTGTTTATATAAAAACCTAGAAAGTGCAGTCTGTTCTGTAAGGACCGACAGTGGATCACTGGTTGGTTGGGGATATGAATAGATGCAGGGCTTCCAAAGGGCTGTAAAGAAACTTGGAACAAATGGAAATAATATACCGATTGTGGTCATGCGTACTTGTGTCAAACATGATCAACTTACAGGCTTTAATTACATGCAGTCTGGTGTATCAATAAATCCATTCAAAGGGCGGCGGTTGTAGCTCGGTGGTAGTGCACTTGCTGGGCTAGCTTGCACAAAGCCCTGGGTTTAATGCTTATTATCACAGAAGGAAAGAGGAAGGGGGAGGTTAGAGGGAAAAGAGAAAAGAAAGATAGCTGAGGGGAAATGCAATTAAAGAAGAGAAGTTCAACCATCTTAATTTTCTTTAGAAGGATCTGTGATTCTTTCAAAGAATAGCCATACTTTCTATAGCCCAAGAGCCCATTTATTTGTTTACCTATCTATTTAATGATTTATGTTTTATTTTTATTTTATGTGCATTGGTGTTTTAGCTGCATGTCTGTCTGTCTGAGGGAGTCAGATCCCCTGGAACTGGAGTTACAGATAATAGTGAGTTGTCCTGTGGGGGCTGGAAACTGAACCCAGGTCTTCTGGAAGAGTAGCCAGTGCCCTTAACCTCTGAGCCATCTCTTCAGCCATCTCTCCTCCACAAATCCATTTAATTAGGTCAGTTTTATGATTTCTCTATCTTGACAGTAAGTGGTTGTCATGACTCTGGCACCTTTATTTTTAAATTTGGCCGCTTTTACAGAAAGCTGAGGTGAGAGCTATGATCCACTCCCAGTAAGTGGCCTGCCTGTCTCCCAATACCTTTGCGGGACTTCTGCGAGGAATAAACCTGTCTCATTTTCTCAGGCATTTGGATATACAAAAAGAAAACAGAGGGTTACTTACAGGGGTCTTTAAAGCAAGAATCAGTTACAAAGTTACACTAGACTAAAACCGCCAAAGTCTTGCATATGGAGGCTCCTCCAGGAAGCCCTTCCTTTCCACCTTCTTCAGGCAGCTGCTCCACAGAGAACCCTCACTCTCCATGTCTGAACTGTTCTGTCCTCTTTACTTATTGTTTTAGTTATTTTTAAATCTTGCTGTGCCCAGAATATCTTCAGTATGCCCCACCAGACACACTTTTGAGCCTTCTCCACAGTGCTTGTTCTTCCTGGAAGCTTGGCCTGTGTGGAGTGGATCAGCAGAATGAGGTCAGCTGATTTTTCCCCTCAGCTCCTTCTCTAGACAGTCGCTTCAGGCAGTTGTAGCCCTCAACCAAAGCTATTTCAAGATGGCTAGCTCAACACAGCATCCTCTGACATACTCCCTCAGCCCTGCCTATATATATGGTGGTAACAGTTTCCTTCCTGCCAATGGTGGGTTTCTGCATACCTCATTTCCCACTACACCCAGCCATGTATTTGTAATTAATTCCATTCAATTTAACTCAATCCCATATGCTATATGGTTTTTTTTTGTCCCCCTTGGGACCCTCAGTTAGGTCCCAACTTAATGAATCCATTGTATCTTGAAAGCACCATAAATTTTAAAAATGAGTTTATCATTGCTAATGAGCCAAATATCATAGTTTAGTCTACCTTAACTGTTCTCAGAATGATACTAGCCTAGAATGGAGAGAAATATCTACCACAAAGCCTATTTTCTAGCAAAGCATTGAATAGTTGGTGTAACTTATTGAAAACTACAGTGGAAATGAAAATTGGATTGCTTGTATGGGCATGTATTTGTACCAGAATGAAACAGAATTGATCATCCCAGGTGGTTTTTCTGTTTTGGTAGTGTCAGGCATGAACCCAGAACCTTCCACATGCTGGGAATGCAATCTACCACTGAAGGGCACCCCCGGGTGTTGTCTCTTCTTATTTGCTTTCATGGTTTATGTTGGGGGAATATTATTACAAGGTGTGTTACTCTTATTTATGTTGCATTTGTTTACCTCTGTGGAGCTGATTACTTTGCCTGTCTCGAACACCTAATGGTCTAATAAAGATCTGAATGGCCAATAGCGAGGCAGGAGAAAGGATAGGTGGGGCTGGCAGGCAGAGAGAATAGATAGAAGAAGAAAACTGGGAGATGAGATTTGGAGCAATAGCCCAAGAAGGAGGAGGATATCAGGGGCCAGCCACCCAGCCATTGTCAGCTAGCCTTGGCCAGCTGGAGTATAAGACAGGCATGATACAGGTCTTGGAGCCCAGTAAGTTTGTTTATTTGTTTGTATAGACAGAAGTTTCTGTCCCATCTGGTCCTGCAGCTGTTCAGTTCCAAAAAACCACACAGAGACTTATATTAATTATAAACTGTTTGGTCTATTAGCTTAGGCTTATTATTAACCAACTCTTACAACTTAAATTAACCCATAATTCTTGTCTATGTTTAGCCACATGGCTTGGTACTTTTCTCAGTGAGGCATTCTCATCTTGCTTCCTCTGCGTCTGGCTGGTGACTGTGTCTCTGTCTTTTTTCTTCCCAGAATTCTCTTAGTCTGGTTGGCCCACCTGTTCTTCCTGCCTGGCTACTGGCCAATTGCATTTTATTAAACCAATACGAGTGACAATCTTTACCGACTACAAAAGCATCATCTCACAGCAATTTGTTTTGAGATAGGGTTTTTCTGTGTAACAGCCCTGGCTGTCCTGGAACTTGCATTGTAGACCAGGCTGGCCTCATACTTGAAGAGATCCACCTGCCTCTGCCTCCTAAATGCTTGGATTAAAGGTGTGCACCCCCAGCTTGGCCTAAATTTGTGTCAAACCCTAAAGTAGTATGCTGTTTTCTTTGTAGCACTAAACTTCTGGTTCCTTATCTGTCCAGTTCCATTGCAGCTACCTATAAAGTTGCTATGCAGACTAATGTGAACTACCTAAGGCAGGAAAGAGGAGATACTGAGCACAATACGGTAGACGCTGTAATCTGTGTCTTGCTTAGCTTTGTTAAGTACTTAAAGTAAAAGCTTCCAGTTGACTGAGCATGGTGATTCATGCCTGTAATCCCAGCACTCTGGACGCTGGAGCAGGGAGTAAGTTTGAGGCCAGGCTGGGCTACATAGTGAGAGTCTGTCTCAAAAGCAAAGCAAAGTAAGCAAACAAACAAAAACCACAGTAAAAAATTTTAGCATGATTTGATTTTAAAAGTTAATGGAAAGAGTGATTTTTAAAGGTAAGGGGAAAAAAGCAGCTTCTTGCTTCTTGCTGTAGCTGGCTCTGCTGAGCTGCAGGTCCCTAAGACCCTATAACTATTCCAACTTCAACAGTATCAAATGCTTTATTCAATCCATGGGTTATTTTAATAGCGTGCTAGAAATACCCTCTCATCAGCAAATGTCTGAGATCAATCTTGTTCTGACAAACAGATCCTGTGTGCTCAAGGCATGTCTTTCCCTGGGTGATCACGGTTTGACCAGACTGTAAATTTTATCTTGACTGCTGATTTGAATTCTGATTTCCTCCCTGAGGACTGGAATCCTAATTTGAACCCTAGCCTGGGTGTCTTGGGGGAGGGGAAAGACTGTTTAGTCAAGCACGTGGCAGTCCCTTCTCTTTAGGAACTGATCTAGTCTTTGTAGTTCCAAGCGAGGGCTGGGGGTTTTACTTACACTTAGCAGAACCTAAACCAGACTCCACTTTACTTACCTCAGAAGGTGGAGGCAGGAGGATTGTAGATTTGAGGTCAGCCTCAAATATAGAGATGTTGAAACCCTATCTCAAAAAATTTTCAAGAAACAGAAACCTGATGTGTTCAAGCATGCCTGTAATCCCGGCACTCAAGAGGCTGAGACAGGAGAATTAGACATTTGAGGACTGAGTTACGTGGCAAGAATTTTTCTCATTAAATAAAACAAACACACATACAAAAAAAATCTAGAAAGTTTCTAGTATTCTTATTTCTTATTCTTATTTTAGACAAACAGGTCTGCTATTCGTAGCATTTAGAAACACAGTGGTCCACATCTGTCATCCCAGCACTCAGCTGAACACAGAAGAATTTTTGCATTTAAGAGCAGCACGCACAACATAGCAAGTTTCAGATCAGATAAAAAACAAACAAACAAACAAACAAAAAAGCCAAAAGTAGGAGGCCAGTAAGATGGTTCAGCAGGTAAGAAAGGGACTTGCTGCCAACTCTGACCACCCAAGTTTGATCCCAGAATCTGTGTAGTGGAAGGGAGAGAGGGAGGAACAGAAGTCTGCAAATTGTTTTCTGACCTCTAACATGCACCCTGTGGCACACATGCATGTGCACACGCATGCACACTCATGCATACTGTGACATACATGGACATGCCCACAGATGCACATGTACACGCACATGCCCACACATATGCACACATAAACATTGCACATTGATCCACATGCATGTGCACGCACAAGTTCACTGTGACACACGTCTGTACACATCTACATATACTAACACTTGTATACTGTAGCACCCCTGTGCATGCACATAAACATGCACATACTTTCACACTGCCACACATGCATTCACCCACATGTTTACACATGCCCATGCAAAAACATACACACACTAAATAATTGTAAAACAGAACACAAACAAAGCCAAATCCCTGAGACTTGCTAGTAGTCATTCCTTAGCACACTGTGTGTATTTTTCCTGGTAAAGAAGGGAGAAAAAAAAAATTGATTTTTTTTTTTTTTTTTAGAAAGGCATACCATGGAGGTTAGATTTGGGAATGTGCTAGCTCGTCACAGGGAGTTCCCTGCTTGATCCCTCCATTAGCTTCCCTGTTAGTAACAGCCATTTAAAACGGAGCACTATGATTCGGACTGCGGCTATTCTCATTGGGGTGGCCCTGCCAGAGGTCAGGGGGCTGTAAGGAAGTGACCGTGGTTCTCCTCAAGGCTGGCCATACATGTGTGTACTTAACCGCTCCCTCCAGACCTGGGTCAGCGGCAACAGCTTTTTACGCGTTGAGCCCCGAATTGCTTCACAATCATTTGTGGTTCCCCTACAGCTCATAAATGGTCTCTCCTCGAGTTTTCCTATTTTGAGTGTGCCATCTGTTTCCTGTCGGTACCCTTGACTAATACAAGCAGTTACTATGTACGGGCGCCGAGCCTCAGTAAGCAAAGGCACAAAAATTCCTGCTTTCTGGGGACTACGTTTCAGCCAGTTTCAGATTGCCATGGGGGCAGGGGCCTGTCAACCTATCTGAATGTGTATGCCTTTCTGGTCACCAGTCACAAAGAAAAGAATGTTCCGTGCCTGCAAGTGTGCCTGTGTACGCTGTATAATTAGGACTTGAGGAAATCCTTGGTGCACAGATGATGTTGGACCTGCTTTAGCTGTCTCATTTCTTCAGCAAATTTTCTATTAAGAACTTAAGGAAATCTGCACAGCAATGTTCATGGCAGCCCTGATCACAATCGCTAAGTTATAGAGCCAGCCGGGGTACTCAGCAACAGGGGACTGGATAAAGACAGTGTGGTGGGTATACACAAACGGATTTTTCCATCCCTAAAGGATAAAGTTAAGTCATTTGCAAGAAAACAAGTAAAGCAAGAGATGATATTAAATAAAAAGTCAATATCAGAAAGATAATTACTGTATGTTTTCTCTCATTTGTGGGCCCTATACTTTATAGATACATGAGACTATATGGATAGAGAGAAGGGGTGGGGAGAGAGGGAGGACATGAAAGTAAAATGAAACTCTGGAGAACAAAAGGGACCAGTGGGAAAAGGATGAGGGTCAAGGGAAGAGGCTACTCGGCGGGAGATATTGTCTAAGTGCACTATACACTGTGTGAACATGGTCTTTTATAGCCTAGTATAAAAAATTATAAAAGTACCTAGGGACTGAATATATGTTAGCTCCCTGATGCTATGTTCTGGTCATAGTATTATATCCTGGCAGGGGCTAGGGGACAGGGCGACACACAGATAGGGGGCAGATGAATGGACAAGTAGCTCATAAACGACCTCCACAAAATATAAACAGATGTTTACAGAGGGTTTTTCTGAGAAGGGCCATGGGAACACTGGGAAGAAATTATCAAATAACAAAGTCGTTAAAGTTGTCAATCAGGTATAACAGAATACTGTTATAATAGCATAACTAGGTGATAGGCTTAAAATTACCTCCTCTGTGTCCTTTCCTGCAGGGTCTCCTGAAGGGTATATTCTACCCAAGTGAAAAACTAAACCAGGAAACAGAGGTACAGGGAATGAGGAATATGACCCGGAAGGAATGTGAAGAGAATCTCCAGGAAGCCAGTGCAGGCATATTCCAAGGCACCAGCAGACCCAGAGAGAACCAAACAGTAGAGGAGCCCAGAAGAAATGCCCTTAGAAGGCTGTGAAGCACCCCAGCGGAGTGCTTGCCAAGAAATATCCTTAGGAGACCAAAAATAGATAAGCAAGCTGGGTGGTGGTGGCACACGCCTTTAATCCCAGCTCTCCGGAGGCAAAGACAGGTGGATCTCTATGAGTTCGAGGTCAGACTGGGCTACATAGCAAGTTCCAGGACAGCCAGGGCTGTTACACAGAGGAACCCTGTGTCGACGACAGAAAAACAGAAACAAACAAATCCAAGCTGAAGTGGAAGAATGAATTCCCTTCATCACTAAATTTATGGCAATTAGCAAAACGTCCTTTAAAAGTATACAAATTGTGTTCCTCTCTGAAAGACTCCACAAATTATGCACAATATAGATGAGGGCAGAGATATATAATAATAATAATGATAATAATAATAATGTTAAAGATACAAGTGAAAACCCTCAAGGTACTGACTAAATGTATTCATAAGAAGAGTCACTTTGAATGTGGGTCACTCTGTAAATGTAGGAGATGGGTTCTGACTGCAGAGACCTAGCTCAAGGCTGGCCAAGAGAAATGGTACCCTATATTTATTTATTTTTATCAATCCGCCCATCTGTCTGTACATCTGTCTGTGTATTTGCTTTCAGACAGATTCCCATGTTGCCTAGACTGGCCTTAAAGTCACCATGCAACCAGGACTGATCTTGAAGTGGTCCTCACGCCTCCATCTCCCAGGTGATGGGATGATGGGCGTGTACCACCCACAACTAGCTAGTAGTCTCTTATTTGTTTAGTTTGAGACAAAGAGACAGGATCTTGCTATGTAGCCCTAGATTGCCTGTCTATTGTGCACTATGGAGCCCAGGCTGGTCTTGAACTTGTAGTAATCCTCCAGCCTCCACCTTCAGAGTGCGGGGATTACTGGCATATATTATCGGACTGGAAATGTGCTGTTCAGCAGATGAATTCCATATTAGGGAGACGACCAAGAATTCCTTGAGATATTTACAAATTCCCTTTCACTGGTCCCACACTCACCAGCCACCCCATCATTTTAACTTGCCTCCCCCTTCACAGTCCCCACAAGAAGATAGGGGCAAATACAGGGTAGAGGTGTAGCCCTCCTGGCAGCTGTATATTTTTCGTTGCCAAATAACCCAGACTTCCTCTTTCTTTGTGTTTGTTTGTTTTTGTTTTAAAATGGCCCTGAACTCCTGATCCTCCTGTTTGCATACCAGGACCGTGGGCACACACCTCTGTCCCTAGCCAGCATTCTTATTTTATGTGTTTGCAGTGTCTGTCGTCTAGGTTAATGTCAGCCGACACTCTGAGAGTCTGGGCACCATTTTATGGCTGACATTTCAGGTTTCTGAGCCTGTGAGACTGACAGCCAGTCTGAATTCATTGAGGCGGGGCCTACCCGGGGAAATCAATCACCTTTCATTTGACGATGTGCTGACCTTTCTCTCTAGACCCCTTCTTGAATTCCCTCACTTGTCAAGAGCTATTTTAATTGTAATGCAAGGCATACATCACTGTTCTTGAACTAACTGACCTGGCTTGAAGATTTTTAGATTTATTTATTTTTATTTTATGTCTGTGTTTTGCCTGCATGTATATATGTATACCCCATGCATGCCTGGTGCCCGTGGAGGTTAGAAGAGAACATGGGACCCCTGGGACTGGAGTTAGGGATGACTGTGAACCACCATGCCAGTACTGGGACCTGAACAACTTTCTTAAAAGCTGAGCCCTCTCTCCAGCTCTGATCTGAGTTTTAAAAACTCAAGAGCAAGTAAAATTCTCTAGGATTGAGACAGAAGATGAAGACAAGATCTCATAGTGAGTTCTCATAAGTGGACTAGCTTACCATCTGCTGAAATCACTGCTTATACCCATATAATCATAAGCTTAATACCACTGGTCTGGTTGCTACTACTTGTAACAGTTTTTCTTTTATTCCTTTCCTTCCTTCCTTCCTTCCTTCCTTCCTTCCTTCCTTCCTTCCTTCCTTCCTTCTTTCCTTCCTTCCTTCTTCCCTCCCTCCCTCCCTCCCTCCTTCCCTTCCTTCTTCTCATCCTTTCCTCTCTCTTTCTCTCTCTCTCTCCTTCTTTCAAGAGAGGGTCTCACTGTGCAGCCCTGATTGGCCTTGGACACACTATAATAAAGACCTCACTATAATACCAACCAGGCTGGCCTCCAAGTCACAGGGCTCTGCCTGTCTCTGCTTCCCAAGTGCCAGGGTTAAAGGCAAGTGCTTCCCTCACCCCCACATGCAGGCTTAGTTTCTAGTTCTTCTAAAGCTTACTGTCGCAAGCAGAGGCGAGTTCCTGTGGTAGATTAGCATCATGTTTGCTTTTGCCATTTGCACTCCTGATGGTGGGGACCTTGCCGCTAGAAGGGCAATGAATGGTTTCACAGCATCAGTTTTTGGAACCTTACCAGAACTACAGAACCTCAGGCCCCACCTCCCTCTGTCATTCTGAATTAGAATCTACAAATGCACTGGAAAATTTGAGAAACAATGATCCGGGGCTTGTTTATCAAGTTGCAGTTGCAACCCATTAGAGTGGGCCATGAAATCAATGTCGTAGTACCACTGTATTTAAATGCCAAAAGACAGAAAGCATCGGCATTCATTGTGTGTCTAAGGACAAGTGCTTTGTGAAGTCCTTGAATTAGCTATATATGTGCTTATGTTTTGTAAGCCATGATGTAACATGAGCCGTGGTCAAAAATTTTGAAAGCTTCTGGTCTAGAACGGGGTTTCTCAAAATGTTGTCAACATTGAAAATGTAGACCTTCGAATGGTGTTTCTCAAAATGTTGTCAACATTGAAAATGTAGACCTTGGAACAGCGTTTCTCAAAATGTTGTGTATTTCCCAAAACATTGAAAACTTAGGCTGACATTGAGAAAGGGATTTATCTGTCCCTTTGCCAGCAATGCTAGCAGGCAGTGGTAGCTCCGAGCACCATCGGCTGGCACTTACCTCAGAAGTTATCATGCATCATAATAAACTGGAAGGCTTTCCATCCAGAATGTTAATTCAGTACATCAGGATGGTACTAAGGGTTGCAGTTCTAATCAATTCCAGTGTGTTGCTGCTGTTGGTCTAGGGACATCACAATACATCCAGGGAGTAACTGAAGTCAAGTATTTGCTTTGAGAGGAATCACTTTTCTTATTCATGTCTAAATCCATCACTCTAGCAAACATTCCACTTAGTTTCTGTATGTGCTATCTGCTACGGTCTAAATGGGTCCCCCAAAGTTCATGTGCCTCAGTGCAACAGCCTTCGTAGGTCAGACCTGTAAGCCCCTGTGGTGGATTCCTCCTTATCACAGGAGTGGGTTCCTAGTGAGAGAGCCACGCTTACGAAAGACGAGTTCGCCTCCCTCTAAGAACTCAGCCAGTGGCTTTATTCCTTTTGCCAATTTTTTTCCCTTCTCTGGAGTGTACCTTCAACAGCTACTGGATACACACAGACAGGAATGCCAACTGTGAACCTTGGACTTTACCTGATACTTTTAGGCCAGCTCAGATCAGAGTGTGGTCCTTGAGTGGCCGATTCCATCTCACGTAAGGGCGTGTCGGAAATGTGCATCTCCCCGCATCACCGTGGTCTGCATCTCCAGAAGGAATGGGCCTTACAGTCTCTCCCAGCATCATGAAGGGTAAGATGCTCTACTTGGGATCCCTCCCAGTTTCTAGGGGCCATGTCTGCTTCTCACACCTGCAGCTCACTGCGCTACTGGGGAAGCTAGCAGCAGAATCATCTCTGGCAGCGTAGCTGTGGGTTTCCCAACACCGCGACTACCACAGGAAATACATTCCTTCCGTAGAGATAAAAACTACCCATACGTTACTCATTACAAATGCCCCGCATGTCTACTTTAAGAAACTACCAATGCGAGTTTTACTGTGAAGCTTAAGTATCAAGTTTCCCCCCAGATGTGGTGATTTTTTTAAAAAAAATCTTTGTAATATGTGTGAGGAAATAACGCATTATAGAAATAAATATGTCCAAGCCAAGATTATGAATGGTGAACTTTAAACTAGGGAAAGGTTTTAAAATTCAGAGGTTGAATGGAGAGGACTACTATGTGTGTGTGTGTGTGTGTGTGTGTGTGTGTGTGTGTGTATGTACGTATATATATGTATATTAACTCATTCTATTTGATGCAACATAAAGGAGTTGCTATTGCCAGAGAAACTTCACTTCTAAAAAAATTTCCTAGAACTCAACACACCCATGCATCTGAACACTGGCATACATGTATCACACATATGCTCACCACATACACACCCACATCAAAACCACTTTTTAAATTTCCTGAGACTCAGTGACTTGCCTGTCACATGACTAGAATATCCTCCTCCAATACAGGCTACCTCAGGGCAACACACAGATTATCCTCTTCACACTAAAAAAGCTCAAACAGCCTGCATGTGGATGTGATGTTGATTTTCATTTCAAAAGAAAAAGAACAGCTTAAAAAAAAAAACCAGGCAGTGGTGGTGCAAGCCTTTTACCCCAGCACTTGGGAGGCAGAGGTAGGTGGGTCTCTGTGAGTTCAAGGCCAGCCTGGTCTACAGAGCAAGTGAAACTCTGTCTAAAAAAAAAACCGAAAAATCCAAAAAATAATAACCGACTTACTTCCTTCCTCTCACTCTCCCTCCCTCCTTCCCTTCTTCCCTCCCCCCTCTCTCTCTCCCTTTCTTTCTTTCTTTCTTTCTTTCTTTCTTTCTTTCTTTCTTTCTTTCTTTCTTTCTTTCTATGAGTGCTCTATTTACATGTATGCTTGAATGACAGAAGAGGGCATCAGGTCCCCTACAGATGGCTGAGAGTCACCATGTGGGAATTGAACTCAGGACCTCCAGAAGACCAACCTCTTAACTGCCCAGCTATCTCTCTAGAACAGGAAGAGAAAGCTCTTTTTTTAAAAAAAAATATATTTATTTATTTATTTTGTATACAATATTCTGTCTGTGTGTATGTCTGCAGGCCAGAAGAGGGCACCAGACCTCATTACAGATGGTTGTGAGCCACCATGTGGTTGCCGGGAATTGAACTCAGGACCTTTGGAAGAGCAGGCAATGCTCTTAACCACTGAGCCATCTCTCCAGCTCCGAGAAAGCTCTTTTTATAACGCATGACTTCGTTTTTTATTGTCAAAAGGAGTGACCAGTCTTGACAACAGGTTTTCTTAGTTACCACAGTCTACATCAAGTTTGTCTTCCTGTACTCAACTAGAGGATCGTAACCCCAGAGTTTGATCTTTTTATTTGAGAGAGAAAGAGGGTGTCGTTCTGTAGCCTTGGTTGGCCTGGAACTCACTGTGTAGCCCATGCTGGACTTTAGCTCACCCCACTCCTCCTGCCTCAGCCTTCTGACAGCTGGAATTACAGATGTGGCTGTCAGTCCAGGTTTTGTGCACTGCTGGCGACTGAAGCCAAGAATGTACAGGCTGGGCTAGCCCTGATTCTTAAGATACTAACCCCATTCAGAGCCCCGAGAACCTTATTTATTCTTAATTTCTTCTGAATGGTACCACACCAGAAAGGTACTTTTCAACATACAAAGTTTCTTTTTCCCAATAATAAGAAATCTGCACTTCTTAGTTTTTAAAGCTCACATACAAAGCAACAGGTCGCATTAAGGCATCTTCAGGCATCTGGGCCATTATCCTTTGTTCTTCGTTCCTCTCTCCTACCCCAACCCAAGATGTGAACTTCCAAGGGAGAAAAAAAGATTCAGACATAGCACCCACACATGGGCTTGCCCAGTTCTCTACATGTTGACTGTCTTTCATCACCCTTATGAGCAAACTCACACTTTATAATAATTATGATAGCTATGATAAATATGCTTGGTGACAAGGAACTTTATGTTTTGGATCAGACTGGCCTCTTAGAAGCTATCAACCTGATTTTGTTCTTATATTTATTGCTCCATGTATATGTGAATGTGGTGGAGATAGCTGTATGGGAATCCAGGCTCCTGTGGAGGCCAGAAGAGAGAGTCCCGTTGCCTGGAGCTGCAGGTGAGCTGCCTGATGAGGGGCTGGTCACGTGCAGTGCATGCTCTTAACCACTGTTCAGTCATTTTATGACAGGGTCCAGCCATGAAGTTCACACTGGCCTGCAATTTACTATGTAGTCCTGCTTGACTTTGAACTCTTAAACCTGACTTAGTCTCCCGAATGCTGGGATTAAGTAAGTGTGTGTGTGTGTGCGTGTGTGTGTGTGTGTGTGACCACAATGGGCTTGTATGTAGTTTTTACCACACCATTGGTTGATGCTATAGTATGAGGATGTCCAGCTTTCCGGGAAGGAGCTACAGTCCTAGTCTTGGGATTATCCATAGATGTGTTTGAGGGTTTTGGGTTTTGGTTTTTTTTGCCATTTGTTTGTTTCTGGTGTTGGGGTTTGAACTCAGGGCCTCACACAGGTTAAGCGTGGGCTCTACTGCTGAGCTGAGCAACGTCCCCTGCCCCTGAAGTCAATTTTTGAAATGGATTTTCTTGGTATGTATGCTGGGAATTGCCCAAGGACTAACGCATGCTTAGTATGCACTAAGTTGATTCTTAGCCAGCTGTGAATCTGCAGGGTGAACAGTCTAAAGGAAAGTGTTCGCCATTCAATAACGCAGGCTTCTTCCTTTGCCTCGACAATAACCTGATTTGGGGATTGCACAGAATCTAAACATCAAGCTACCTTGTTGGACTGTCTGGGAAGGATTTAATAAATTCAAAGTAACAGACCATCAGAATATATTCCAAAGATACCCAAAGAGTCTTAAATTAGGATAACTCCTAAACTTGGTGATACTTCAGGGTCTTTTCTTACGCGGGACATGATGAATTGTAAGTATTTATGTTTTTTCATTTAAAACATGAGAGAGACAATGGCAGAGTGACAGACGACAGCCCTCCGTGTGACTCATGAAGCATGTCAGGTCAGGAATGCTGATGTGAGCTGCACACAACTCAGGCTTCAACACAACTTCTTACATAATCAATCTAGTACAGAAAGGCCATGTATCTTTTATAGCATTTCAAATAAAAATTCATTAATTAAACTTGATTTAGAAATCTCAGGATGGCAAATTTACATGTGCTATTAAATGTTATTACCTTCCTAACTGCAGTACTCAAATGGAAGTACCAATGTTATTTTTGGTTTATTACCTAGCATGATACTCCCATCAAAGACTTGTTAATGAATGAAGGGTTGAATTAATGAGTGAGAAAGAGAAAACGATAGAAATAAAAGAATGTTGCTGTTAGATCACTTTCTTTGTTTTGAGATGGGGTCTTATGGAGCCCAGAAAGACCTAAAACTCACTATGCAGCTGAGACTGGCCTTGAACTCAGCCTCCGAAGTACTGAGGTTACAGTCACGTGCCGCCACACCCAATTCTACCCCTATTAAAAGCAAATTAAACGATAAGAATGGAAATGATTTGCTAAAGAAATCAGGTCAACACAAAATGACGGCAGCCAAGAATTTCAGACTCAAGTCTCCAGCTTACTCCCTCCCTGCTACTGTTGGGGTCTTCTTTTTGTTAGGCAGTTGTTAAATCTAGCCACGTGTTACAATCACCACAATAAGTATTTATTATGGTGTGTGTGCTGAGGCCTTGACCTGTGTTGAGCACATACCCTGAGTGGCACCGCATCTTCTAAACCTCTTCCTAAAGGATAGCGATGTGCGATCCCCATATGTGTTAGCTACTTTTCTGCAGCTGTGACAAGACACCATGAACCAGGCAGCTTAGAAAGGGAAGCATTTAGTTTGGGGCCTCCAGTTCCGGGGAGTTAGAGTCTGTGATGGTGGAGCAAAGGCATGACAGCAGGAACAACGGAGAGCTTACGTCTTGATTCACAAGTTGGGGACAGGGAAAGAGACACTGAAAATGACTCAAGTCATTTTAGAAACCTCAACCCCCTCCCCCCACCCAGTGACACACTTCCGTCAACAAGTCCACGCCTCCTAAGCCCTCCCAAGCAGTTCCACCTGTGGTGACCAAGCGTAAGAGCCTAAGTGGCCCTTCCTGTTCAAGCCACCACACCATCCCGCTCTCCTATCACGCGCCCATCCCAGGTTTTTGGTTTGTTTTACTGTAATTCTTCTCTGTAGCCAACTGAGAACCACCATGTTTGGGGATCATATTGCTATGGTTTTTAAAGCTATATTTTATTTGTAATTGAATGTGTGTGTGTGTGTGCACAGACGTGTGCATGCAGAGTCCAGAAGAGAGTATTGGATCTCCTGGCACTGGCAGTTGTGACCCACCAACTTGGGTGCTGGGAACTGAACTTGAGTCTTCTGCAAGAACAGTACCCACTCCTAACCACCGAGCCTTCTCACCAACACCCTGATGTGGTTTTGGAGCCCGGGCTGGCATCAAGTTTGTGATCCTCCTGTCTCAGACTCCCAAGTGCTTACATTATAGGCCGTTCCACCACGCGTAGCTCCCCCCAGCCACACACATGCCGTGCTGGCTTGCACACACTAGGCAAGCTGTTGGGCCACATCCCCAAATTCATTGTGTCAGCCCTGTGAACCTAGCGGTTAAAAATAGCATAAAGATCCTCTAACCAAAATTTGCTTTGGAGTGTCTTTGTAAGATTTGAAACTCCATGTTAAGTAATTGCTGTGCTAAGGGCAAACACCGACAAGACACAAGGGAGTGTCATCTTCTGCTCGACATAGTTTTACCCACTGATCTGGGAGGTTCATTCTGTGCTGAGTCAGTGTAAACCAATCTCTCTCTCTCTCTCTCTCTCTCTCTCTCTCTCTCTCTCTCTCTCTCTCTCTCTCTCTCTCGTTCTCTGCTTGAAATTAAATATACACCAGGAGATTAGTCTTCCTTCTGCCTCTAAAAGGGCGGGTTAAAGAACACAGGTCAGAGCTCAAGGATGCTGCAGTATGCCTTGGGGTGTGTCTTGATAATGCAGCTTTTCCACAGATACCTGGTACTCAAGTCCGTTCTTTCCACGCTGGTTAAGTTTTCCAACTCATTTGTTCCTTTCACAAACAGCATCTTAACAGGGTGCCGCAAGGGAGGCCAATGGCACAAAAGCTCAGCTGCGTTTCATTTAAGAAATTCCTTATTGCGATTATTGTGTGCATAGCCTGGTGGAGACATGAGCATATGGAGACCAGAAGACAACAACATTGTAGGGCCAGCTCTCTCCTGCCACCTCTTCTAGCTTTGCGTGGATCAGACTCGGGTGGTTGCGTGTGCCTGACGATCACTTTTACCCCTTGTAGTCATCTCCAGGCACCTTCTTTTGAATTGCTCTTATGGTGTGTGTGTGTGTGTGTGTGTGTGTGTGTATGCACACGCGTGTGTCAGGGATGGGTATGCTTCCCTGTGTGTGCCAACAGAGGTCAGAGATGGGATCAGACGTCTTGACCTTGACTTTTCTCTACCTTAGTTTTGAAACAGGGTCTTTCATTGGTCCTGCAGCTCACCATTTTGACAAAACTCTGGGAACTGCCTGTCTCTGGCTACCTAGAGCTTGGGTTACAGGCACTGGCTGCCGTGTCGAGCTTTTTATATGGCTGTTGTGGGGTGGCGTCTTAACTTAGGTCCCCCAGACTTCATCAGTAAGCACTTGACCCACTGAGACATCTCCCCAGCCCTTGGACTTTCTTTAGCTTCAACAAAATTTCTAGCCAGAAAACAATTTTAGATTCTCCTGTTTGAATTGTTTCTGACGTTTGAACGTGAGAGGTTCGTGAGCTGGAGGCTATTTTGTCTGCCCCTCCAGACACAGTAGATGTAGGCTCCTGGGCCCGGAAGAGATACCTGAGAAATATTTGTTGAGTGAGCACATATGTTAGACACTGAATGGTGACTTCCAGCTTCCAAACACCGAAAAACCCAGTGTGAACACCTTTTAAAATGCATTATTCTCGCTGGGCAGTGGTGGTGTGTACCTTTAATCCAAGCACTTGAGAAGCAGAGACACATGGATCTCTGTGAGTTTGAGGCCAGCCTGGTCTATAGAGTGAGTTCCAGGATAGCCAAGGCTACACAGAGAAAACTTATTTCAAAAAACAAAAAAAAAATATTCTTATTAAGAACTCTATAATGAATATTATTTATGTTTTAGTGTTTTTAGTATCTCTTTCTCTTCTTGAGATGATAATGCATTAGCATTTTTTCATGATAGCAGAATCTCTGAGAAAATGAAATTACATATTAAAAAGGTTTATTTGGGCTCAGCGTTTGGAGATTCTGGGTCTATGATTGTTAGATTTCTGAAGTGGCATAATGTTAGATGTTCAAAGGCAGCTTAAAGAGACAGGAGGCAGAAAGAGACCCGACTGACTTCAGCAGACAGGACTATTTATTTAAAACAGCAAGAGGCACACAAAGCCAGAAAGGAACGTATGCCAAACGGGGAAGGGGATACTTAGAGTTTTCCCAGGGAATTTGGTGAACAAGAAGTTAACACAACTTCAGAGAGTGATGTGTGAGCCTGCAATTTCTCGCTCCTGGAGTTGTTTGTCCAAGGCCATTTTATCTTTAGAAACTGCCTTGCCCGGGATATCAGGATGCAGATCATTTGGGGGGCTGTGTTTGGCAATGGCAGTGACAGGGAAGGGGCTATCAACACCAGGCCTTGGCCAGGGTCTAGAAGAGTTTGCTCAAGGTTTAGTCTAATAACGACCAAGTGACTTAGTCTCACATGGCTTAGCAGGTAGTAGAGACAAATTGCTCATCTGTGGTCAGAAAGCGAGGGTGGGTGGAGAATAGATTTTCCTTCAAGGGTCTGCCCCAAGATTAAGATCTCCACAAGTCTTAACTATTCCAGGCTTTCCTTGCTCCCAGAACAGCCCCACTCCACTGACCAAGCCTTTGAGTGACATTCAAGATCCAAATTATAGCAGGAACCAGCTCAGTAGATTCTTTCTTCCCAATGACCACAGTGACCGAGCCCGGTCCCATCAGGAACTTCCATCCTCTGCCTGCTCCCTCTCACTTCTAACAGTATTATGGGGTCCTGATTGAAGGCAATCCACTCTGACTTTGCTGGTGGAGCTAATAAAGACGATTGTCTCTATTTGCTAGAGTTAAACATGGGTATGATTTTATTTATTAGAATCTGGAGCCAGGTATTGCCAACTTTTCTATATTGAAGCTAGAATCTAAATGTTATAGAATCTAAATATTTAGCAATATCTAAATATTACAGGGAAGCAGAATTCAAATATGGGGGGGGAAGAGACTTTCTCTAACTTATTTATTGTTTTAAACAATTTTACATGTATTATTTTTTATGGGGGGGTGTTTGATGAATGTGCATGGATGTGTGAATACCATGACATGTGTGTGCATGGAAGCATGAACACTGTAGCACATATGTGGAGGTCAGAGGGCAGCTTTCAGGAAACCATTCTTCCTTTCTACCATGTAGGTTCTCAGGATCAAACTCAGGTCACCAGGCTTGCTAATAAATGCTTTACCGGCTTAGCCATTTCTCTGACACCTCATTTGTTATTATTTTATTGAACTATAAATGTTATTCTTGTTTTGTCTGATTGTTAAAGTAATCAGCATTCACTGTAAGAAAAAAAGTCAAAAAATACAAAGGTTTTCTTTAATTCAATACCCAGACACTATCATTTTGATATATATCCACAAACTATGTGGGCTTTTTCCCCCCTTACTTCAAACAAAAGTAAGAATTCTTTTTGTAGCCCCCGCCCTTTAAAATATCTTTCCATGTTGCTATAGTTTGAATAGCACCTCCTGTGGTATTGTTGGGGTGTTGCAGAACCTGTACGGGGAACCTATGAGGTGTGTGCCCTTAAAGCCCCTTTCTCCTTTTTCTCACTAGCCAACAAGAAGGTGACCAGTTCTGCTCTGCTGGTGCTCCCACCACGGTGCTCACTACAGGCCCCAAACCACCTCCACCCAGCCATGGGCAGAACCGTCTGCAGCTGTGAGCTGAGATGGAGAGGAACATTTCCTCTTTGTAAGCTGATTGTCTAGGTCTTGGTGACGGTGACAGAGAACTGGCCGACACATGTCCGTGCTCACAGACTTACGGCATTGCTTTTAAAGGCTACTACTGTTCCATTTATACATTTACTTAACCGCTCCCACCGTTTCAAACAGTTCTTCCGTGCTCTTGATTGTTTTTTGAAAAGGCAATAGATCCTAACATTGACTGACTTCTTAATGCTCCCCTCCGAGAATTCCTAACTCTAAATCTGCCTTGCACATTTTTGAGCCTTTAAACATCTGTAGGCTGTCAACCGGGCCAAGGAAGGGGGGGGGCAGACTTTTTTAAGCTATCGCAAAGAGAGACTAGTTCACTCATAACTGGGATATTTTTCTTATAAAATTTTGAACTCAATAATTTCACGGAGCCATCACGTTTGGCGAATTTCTTCAGTTGTTTCCAAACTCACTGTTGTAATGTTTTAGTTATGACTGTACTAATTTTGAATGGCAACCAAGTCTATAATTACCAGGGTGTGGTTCCCCATCATAGGAGTAAACACACTTCCACCCAAGCCACCGCTGATGCTTCACTAAGACAACAAGGCAAAGCAGCAGGGAATCAAGGAAAGGAGCGATCAAGAAATGTATCCAGCTTGAGCAAGAACTACCATCCAAAATCGGAATTAAAGCTCTATCAGCAAGACAGTGATTATAAAAAGCAAGAGGAAAGATGGAATTTGTATCTCGGAAGACTTGAGCTATGATTAAATGTCTTTGGTGGGATCATTGTCTTAGATGGGGTTACTACTGCTGTGATATAACACCATAGCCAAAAGCAACGTGGGGAGGAAAGGGTTTATTTTACATGCAATATCATTAAAACAAACATTGTCAAAAACAGTGAGGGCAGAAACCTGGAGACAGGATCTGATGCAGAGGTCATGGAGGGGTGATGTTTACTGGCTTGTTCCTCATGGCTTGCTCAGCTTGCCCTCTTACAGAGCCCAGGACCACCAGCCCAGGGATGGCCCCATGCACAAATGGGCTATGGCCTTCTGCCATCAATCACTAACAAAATGTCCTGCACCCAGATCTTAGGGAGGCATTTCCTTCCTTCCTCCATTCCTTCCTTCCTTCTTGTTTGTTTTTGTTTTGTTTTTCAAGAAAGGTTTCTCTATAGCTATGAAGCCAGTCCTAGAACTAGCTCTTGTAGACCAGGCTGAGCTCAAATTCACAGAAATCCACCTGTCTCTCCCTCCTGAGTGCTGGGATTAAAGGTGTCTGCCACCACCACCCAGCAGGGAGGCATTTTTTTTTTTTGGTTTTTCTAGACAGGGTTTCTCTGTGGTTTTGGAGCCTGTCCTGGAACTAGCTCTTGTAGACCAGGCTGGTCTCGAACTCACAGAGATCCGCCTGCCTCTGCCTCCCAAGTGCTGGGATTAAAGGCGTGCGTCACCACCGCCCGGCTGGGAGGCATTTTCTTAAGTGAGGTTCCCTCCATCCAGATAACAGTAGCTTGTGTCAAGTTTACATAAAACTAGCCTGCACAATCGTTTTGAAAAGAAATGTAGGAATCTTGGCATGGTGGCTCATGTTTATAGTCTGGGAACTTGGGAGACTGAGGCAGGAGGATTGCTGTGAACTGGAGGATAGCCTAGACTACATAGTGAGTTCCATGCCAGCCTGAGCAACAATGAGACACATTCATAGATTAGAACCTCCCAGGCTGTGAGCTAAAATAAAGAGCTAAAGCTGCCCTTGAGAGTTTCCACTCACCTACTGTTCTCCCACGTCCAGATCCCTGCCCTGTTGTTACTGAGTTAAGTCCTGGCTTGGCGTGCTGGAGCCTTTGTTCCATAATAAAGAGACTTTGACATGGTTCAACTCAATTACGAGTGAGGCACCACACCTTTGTCATAGAACCCTGGGGAAACACTTGAAATCACAATTTTCTATTTTTTTTCATGCCCAGTAATTAAAAAAAAAAGGAAAATGTCTACTTTTCATCTGAGACATGCTCATGTATGAAAGGAATGATTGACAATGGTGATGTGCACAGTCCCAGATGACAATGGTGATGTGCACAGCCCCAGATGACAGTGGTGATGTGCACAGTCCCAGATGACAATGGTGATGTCACAGCCCCAGATGACAATGGTGATGTGCACAGTCCCAGATGACAATGGTGATGTCACAGCCCCAGATGACAATGGTGATGTCACAGCCCCAGATGACAATGATGATGGCGCAGCCCCAGATGACAATGGTGATGTCACAGCCCCAGATGACAGTGGTGATGTGCACAGTCCCAGATGACAATGGTGATGTCACAGCCCCAGATGACAATGGTGATGTCACAGCCCCAGATGACAATGGTGATGTCACAGCCCCAGATGACAATGGTGATGGCACAGCCCCAGATGACAATGGTGATGTCACAGCCCCAGATGACAATGGTGGCGTGCACAGCCCCAGATGACAATGGTGGCGTGCATAGCCCCATCTGAAAGCCTGAACATTTTTGTGGATGCTACAACAGAAAGTTTTGCTTTCTGCTGAGAAATATTTGTCACAAAATGTAGATGCTTTCAATATTTAAAATAATTTTTAAATAAAAGAAAGCTTTTTCTTCCAGCTCTAAAGTGATTCTTAGGCAAATTAACATGTGTGAAAAATAACTTGAGTGGGACAATAAGCAAGGGGCTGTATTGTCAAACTGCCAGCAGCGCATGGCTTCAATTTTGAGGACGTTATGAAAGGTTTATTGTAAGATATATAACGTACTCAAGGGCACATTAAATTTCTATTTTCAATCACCCTGGCTTCACATTCTTTGTATTTATTTGCTTCAAAGAGAAATCTTTCTCCTTCCAAATCATCACACTGCTTCCCAGGGAGAACTTTGTATAGATGTTTTTGTTACTTTTAAGTCTTAAAAAACAAGTCCTCCATCAGGCTCACAGGCTTCTGCTGTTTTTCAGACAACACTGCAGATTTCAGCAGCATGAGTCAACTCCCTGTGCCATTCCCTTATTGTTAACCTAATTAGTAATTGTTAAGTGCTACTATGGGAGGGGTAGACATGGCCCTATCCAAGATCAAAGGACAGTAATTAGTGTAAAAATCTTTAGACCAAGTACAATCATTCTAAAAGTTGATCTGGGAGAATAAGATGTTCTCCATTTCTTTATTTATTGCATGTGGTGCTTGTCTGTGCCACAGACCCCTGTGGAGATCAGAGGACAACCTGCACGAGTTGGTTCTTGGTTTCCGCATGTGGGGTCTGGGAATTGAACTCAACTCATCAGGCTTAGCAGCAGGCGTTTCTATCTGAAAAGCCACCTCACTAGCTCAAAACACATCTTTATTTACAAAGAAAGACAACACTAATTGAATATAATAGTCTACTAAAACTATTTATTATATAGCTGCTGGCATTTTCTTTGGACCACCCACCAGTTCCCAGATAAAGGCACAGAGACTTAATTATTAATTATGAATGCTTGGCCTTAGCTTAGGCTTGTTCCACTAGCTCTTTTAACTTGTCAACCTATCATCTTCATTTTGCCTCGGAACTTTTTACCTTTCTTTCATTCTGTATGTCCTACTTTCCCGCTTCCTCCATGTCTGTCTGTCTGTCTGGTCCCTGGTGTCTCCCTAGAGTCTCTTTTTCTTTTTCCCCCTAAGCCTAGATTTCTCCTCCTCCTTACTTTCTCTACCTAGAAGTAGTGCATATACCTCCTCCCTCACTATTGGCTATTCAGTTTTTTATTAGACCAGTTAGGTGCCTTAGGCAGGCAAGGAAAAACAGCAACACATTTTTTAAAGCCAAATTTGAAGCAAGTTTTCTTTTTTTTTCTTTTTATTTATTTATTTATTAAAGATTTCTGTCTCTTCCCTGCCACCGCCTCCCATTTCCCTCCTACTCCCTCGTCAGCCCAAAGAGCAATCAGGGTTCCCTGCCCTGAGGGAAGTCCAAGGACTGCCCACCTCTATCCAGGTCTCATAAGGTAAGCATCCAAACTGCCTAGGCTCCCACAAAGCCAGTACGTGCAGTAGGATCAAAAACCCATCGCCATTGTTCTTGAGTTCTCAGTAGTCCTCATTGTCCGCTATGTTCAGCGAGTCCGGTTTTATCCCAGGCTTTTTCAGACCCAGGCCAGCTGGCCTTGGTGAGTTCCCGATAGATCATCCCCATTGTCTCAGTGTGTGGGTGCACCCCACGCCGTCCTGAGTTCCTTGCTCGTGCTCTCTCTCCTTCTGCTCCTGATTTGGACCTTGAGATTTCTATCCGGTACTCCAATGTGGGTCTCTGTCTCTGTCTCCTTTCATCGCCTGATGAAGGTTAATATTCAGGAGAATGCCTATATGTTTTTCTTTGGGTTCTCCTTCGAAAGTGTACGTTCAACTATGTTCATAGCAGCATTGCTTGTAATAGCCAGAACCTGGAAACAACCTAGATGCCCTTCAATGGAAGAATGGATGAAGAAAGTATGGAATATATACATATTAGAGTACTACTCAGCAGTAAAAAACAAAGACTTCTCGAATTTTGCATGCAAATGGATGGAAATAGAAAACACTATCCTGAGTGAGGTAAGCCAGACCCAAAAAGAGGAACATGGGATGTACTCACTCATATTTGGTTTCTAGCCATAAATAAAGGACATTGAGCCTATAATTAGTGATCCTAGAGAAGCTAAATAAGGAGAACACAGCAACACATTTTTACATAGTTACAAAAATGCAATACATCTTTGCACAGCTAAACAAATATTCTGCAACATCATTACATTAAAACAAGAGTACAAATGAAAAACTAGTATAGAGGAGAAATAGTAGCACTATATATACAAACACCATGTGTGGTACAATAAGGAAAGGAAGAACCATTCCAAAATACTTATCCATTTAGGCCAGGTATGCATAAAACTCCAGCGCTCAGGAGGCTGAGGCAGGAGGATTCTTAGTTTAAGGCTAACCTGGGCCACATAGGGAGTTCCATACCAGCCTAGGGGACATCATAAGACCCTGTCTCAAAAATAAAACAGAGCAAAATGCTTTTCAATTTTTTTAATAAAAGAATCTTAGATCATTCCTTCATACTATAGATCAAAATTAATCTTGGCTGAATTAAAGGGTGGGTATTAAATAATGAAAAATCAGAAGAAAATAGAGCTGAATATGCAGCAAGCCTTTTGGAGGTTTTTTTTATACTTAGAAACAAATAAAATAAAGCTACAAAACAAAAAACCTCCAAGAAAAATAAAAGCAGATTTTTGTAAAGTGACCAAATTAATAAGCAACTATGACTGATCACAGTAGGCTCACCCAAACTTGGTGAGTACAAAGTCAGAAAGAAGCATGGCCAAGAAAAGAGGCAGGGAGGAAGATTTGATACCCGCAACAGGTATGGAGCGCGCTCATGCCCTTCTCAGACAAATGAACCATGAGGATTTTGTTCAGGGAGCCTAAGCAACCTCACCATCCAGGAAGGTACAATCCTGAGCCATCTCGGTTTAAGATCATAGTTGAAGAAGGAAGGATGTCTTGTCGCATTTTGCTCTGGATCATGAATATGTGCTCAGAGGTTAAAATGGCGGACAGGAACCCTTGGTACATACTCAACTTGTGACATAAAGAAGGAATGCCGCTGGACGTGTCTTAGGCGGTGTACAGTTGCAAACAGGAAGGCCTCTGGACATGTCTTCGTCACGATTCTATTGCTATGAAGAGACACCATGACCAAGGCAACTCTTATAAAAGGAAGCGTACAAGTGGAGGGGGGTCTTGCTATGGTTTTAGATGTTTAGTCCATTATCACCACAGAGGGGAGCATGGTCACACATGGTGCTGGAGCAGCAGCTTTGCATCTTGATTAAGAGGAAAAGTACAAAACATTGGAGCTTCCAAACCAAAAGCCAGTGATCACGCGCGGAAGATAGTGAATGAATATATCCAAGTAAAATGGGAAGAGCATAGTTTTAGAAACAGGTAAGAGTTGGTGAGTGGGAAAACTTGGGGGAAAACTGGAGATGAAGGATGTGTTTTTTCTCATCACCTCTTTGTCGTTTTCAACTTTGTTTTAATTTCCGTGCTTGTAGATGATACACATATTTTGGGTATTTTTGAGACAGATTCTCTCCAGATAGCCAGGACTGGCTTCGAACTCTCCTGTCTCAGCCTCCCATTTCCTGGAATCACAGCACAGTGAGTGATAGACATTTTTAAAATGGGTCTCATAGGGGGGCGGGACCTCGAACTCACTCTGTTGAAGATGACCTTGAACTTCTGATCAGCCAAGTGTTAGGACTATAGACGTGTCCACCACTCCAGTGCATGCGATGCTGAGGATTGAGCTCGTGGACTCACGTGTGCTCAATACGCGCTCTATCAATGGAGCTACATCCTCAGCTCTGATGTACATACTTTCAATCCTCCCCAACAGTAAAGTGCGGTGCATGGAAAGCTATGCTCTTTATTGTTGTCCACTGGGTCATGGCCAGGATGCTAAGACTTCCAGTCTTTTCACACTCCAGTGGAATGACTCATTCATTCTGCTTGTCTCAGTAACTCACCGCTGCCCTCCGGATCCCTGCTGCCTTTCTCTTAACGTAAGAACAGCACACTGCTTTGTTTTTCTAGCTCTCTCACAGGGGTAATCAATGTCTTTAGAGACTTTCATGCTTCTGTTTAAAGATGCCTAGCATGACCCGTCTTGCATCCACCACAATACCAAATGTACAAAGAAGGAGTCCAAAAGCTGCGAGTCTACCCCATTAACAGCTGGCAATTTGGTCCAGGTTTAATTCCATTGAACGTATATGCTCGTCTTTCTTAGCAATGCCTAGTTTGATTGGTTTATAAGGCATTTAGCTGTGTGGAATTCCTCGAAGACCCTACTTGAGTTTCTTTAGTTCCCAACCCTTGCTATCTAGCTGTAAAACCACACAGTAACACTCTGTTATACTATGCATATTTACAAAACAATTTGTCACTTTCTGTGTCATAAGTACTTACTTCATAGCCAGTTTAAAGCTTGGGCATCTTCTGACGTCTTCCATCATTGCGTGTTGGCTTTCAATTTTTTTTTAAACTTTTTGGTTTTTCGAGACAGGGTTTCTTTGTGTAACAATTCTGCACATCCTGGAACTCACTTTGTAGACCAGGCTGACCTCGAACTCACTGAGATCTGCCTGCCTCTGCCTCTCGAGTGCTGAGATTAAAGACGTGCGCCACCACCACCTGGCTCTGACTTTCAGTTTTAAAGTTTCTTTCTTTCTTTCTTTCTTTCTTTCTTTCTTTCTTTCTTTCTTTCTTTCTTTTCCTATGATGGCCACAGTTCAATACGACTTTCTGGTGAGCTTAATTACTTGGCTTCAGCATTATTTTTATTGCTCCAGAAATCGAGGTGTTGGGGCTCACCCACCATTATTTTAGTAAGTACTCTACCATACAGGTGCATTCATGCAGCTTGCTTCAAAAGCATTGGTAGATCCAGTCGGTGGTGGCGCACGCCTTTAATCCCAGATTTTGGGAAGCAGAGGCAGGCAGATCTCTGTGAGTTCGAGGCCAGCCTGGTCTACAAAGTGAGTTCCAGGACAGCCAGGGCTACATAGAGAAACCCTGACCTGAAAAACCAAGATGGGTGGGTGGGGGAGCCTAGACAATAGTGAAATTTAGGGAATAAGGAATGAGTTTTAGGTATGTTCATCTCTGTTTCTAATATACTTTCCCACCCATAAGTCCATATGATTTAATTCTTAGGAAATATTAAGTGTGTTATATACCTTACAATCTCCTGGCTCTTGAACAAGCAAACCATCTGTAGCACACCACTGGTTTTAAATTTACCTCAGAGTCTGGAATAAACCTTAGTTTGGAAGTTGATGAGTCATTCTTGTATCTAAAGCAACTCTTGACCCAAATACACAGCACTGATTTGGATTAGATTATCAGCAAACACAAACACTGCAGTGTGTCTGGTCTTGTGCCAGGCTATGATGCCGCAAGCAAAATTAAGACTTCCCACTTCTTTCCCATTTCAACAAAAAGCGTCTCTCTCTCTCTCTCTCTCTCTCTCTCTCTCTCTCTCTCTCTCTCTCTCTCTCTCTCTCTCTCTCTCTTTCCCTAGGTTTTCAGGTCAGAATTCTTGGCTGTCATGTCACCTTTGGCTACTTCTTCCTTCCACGCCATTTCTTGTTCCCAGACCAATACCACACCCTGATGACTCCACTTCTAAACAGTGTTCAGGTGCCCATTCCCTCTCTCCTCCCAGCCTGTGCGAGCGATCATTCCCCCCCCCCCCCCCCGCCCCGCCCCGAGACCACTGCAATCCATGCCTAAATGGTATCGCTTGCACCACGAAGACGTCCGGGGACCCTTCCAAGCTGTTACTTGTACTTTTCTTCTGCTCAGGACTTTCTGACAGTCTCTTACCTCATGCTCAGAAGAACTGGAGTCTGCGCAGTGGTTCAGGGACCCCACCTAACTGACATGCCTCCTTTGTTTCTTGACTTCACCGACTTCTGTGTTCACACCGCTCAACCATGTGTGTGCCCCTTCCCGGTCCCTGCTGGGATGCTCTAGCAGAGTCTGTCTGTCTAGTCTCCTTTAGAGGCCTTCGTGACCCCCTCCCTCCTGCTTGGATTTTGTTTATTTTCTCCCCCCACCCCGCCCAGTCCCCCAACGCAACTTTGAGGATGGAACACAAAGCTAGCTCAGCACTCTACCAGCTGAGTCAGCCAACCCCCGTCCCTGTAATCCTATTTATTACCATCTTCCCAGAGAATATTTTCCTCAGTACACGGTATAAAATTCTGTGTCCACTTACTATCCACAGAATTCTCCACTTGATTTTTTTCTCCTTCTTTTTACTTATTCTTTGTATCTTTCACATTGTGTATCTCCATCCCATTCATTTCCCCATCCGTTCATACCCACCCTCTGCCCTTGCAAACTCCTCCCCGCACCAAACAAAATGAAATAAAATTTAAGAGAATAAAAAGAAAAGAAAAGAGAGAAGGAAAAAAATCAGTCTCATCATGGAAGCTGTGAGTCACTCAGTAAACCCTTTTATCCATATATCTGGACTTGCAAAAAAAAAATGTTCATTGCAGAGAGTCATTGGTCTGGCTCAAGGCCTTTGGTTTCTGCTACAGTATTGACGCTGGGCCCTCGCTGGAATTCCTCTTGGTTATCTTGTTGTTGCCCTGTGTCATGGAGATCCTGCCACTTGGGAGCTGCAGGACCTGGGTAAATGCTGGGGTGGGTCAACACATAACTCTGGTTCTGGTTTTGGATGGTTGCAGGGTTGGTCAGCCCGCTAGCTTTCCCTTGTCCTCACCAGCAGGGTGAGCTCCCTTGCGTTGTCATCTCTTGCAAGGATGAACAAGTTCCAGTTCTCCTGCTTTCAAGTCCTCAGGGTTAGATCTTCCATCCCTACGCCTTTGGGGTTCCCTGGGGCAGAGGGGCTACTCTGCTGAATACTGCAGGTGATGAGGGACAGGTCCTGCTCTCCCGCTCTTATGACCACAGCACCATCTCTCCCACCTGCCTCAGGTGTTGGTGGGTGTGAGGGGTAAAGGCTGGGAGGCATCTCTCTCCTGCCCATGGCGCCACATGACAGATGAGTAATGGAGACAGCTCTCTTGTGCTCCCAACTTCAGGGTTGGTTCATTCATACCTCCTCTAGTGGTGTTGGCTCTATTGTGCTGCCTATGCAAGGTGCAGAGCCTGTTCACTTGAATTTTCGACATAGACTTATTTCTATTAATGTATTGTGTCTTACCTGTTGATTGTCTCCTCCCAGCCCCACCCCAGCTAGAACATAAGGTACACAAAGCCACTTTGTTTGTATTGTTCGCTGAGGATTCGTCAGTGTCTAGGATACTCTCTGGTGTAGTTGGTGCTTAACACAGTTTTTTTGAATGAAGGAACAAAAGTATGTCATCAGAGAGTTTGGAGTTTGATCATGGGTACATTTGTAAGCAACGTTGCTACATTTCCTGGTTTTGCCCTCTGGTCTCCCTGTTACTAATCTCTAACATTGTTGCCAGGCATCTACAGTTCTGACACACCCACAAAGATCCCTGTCAGTTCCTGGGCCAGCCCTGGATCTTGGGTCTTTCTTGGCTGGGGTTTTTGTGGCTTAGATTACGTTTCAGAAACACCATTTTGTGTCTGTGTATGAGCTTTGAATTCTTTTCTTTTCTTTTTTTTTTTTTTTGAGAGACTGAGGAAGAGGATCTCATTATATTAGACCAGGCAGGCCTTCAGGTCATAATCCCCTTGCAACAGCCTCCCAAGTGTTGGAATTTCAGGAATGCACCAGTAAGTCTGGCTGCTTTTGCTGCTGCTGTTCTCTCCCCCCCCTCCTCCTTCTCCTCTTCTTCCTCCTTCTCCTCCTCGTCCCCCTCCTCCTCCTAATCTTTTTCTTCTCTTTTTATTTAATTTTGCTTTTAGGAAAACACCAGGGCCCCTTGTACTTGTTAAGCTTTACCATTGAGCAACATCTCTGAGTTTGAGCTTTGGATCTGATAGGACTCTGTTGTGACAGAGTATATAACAAAACACATTGTCACTATAATATCTAAAAATTAAAGTGAAAGCCAACATATATTGTTGGGGAGTATTATTCATGTGTGCGTGACTTTTGTTTATGCTGCATTTGTTTAACTCTGTGAAGCTGTGTTACTGTGCCTGTCCGACACACCTGATGGCCCTAATAATGAGATGAATGACCAATAGCGAGGTGGGAGCACGGCTAGGCGGGGCTAGCAGGCAGAGAGGATAAATAGAAGGTGAAATCTGAGAGAAGGAGCAGCAAGAGAACAAAGAGAGGAGGACCTCAGGGGCCAGCCACCCAGCTACACACAGCAGGCCTTGGAGAAAGAAGTACAGAAAGGTATACAGAAATAGAGAAAGATAAAAGCCCACACGCAAAGGTAGTCAGGTTAATTTAAGAAAAGCTAGCAAGAAACAAACTAAGCTAAGGTCGGCATTCATAACTAAGAATAAGCCTCTGTGTGCTATATATTTGGGAGCTGGGTGGTGGACCCCTAAAAAAACCAAAAGAGTAAAATATCTCACAGCAATCTATCTTTGTCTTTAATCCCATCTCTTGATAGGCAGAGGCAGATGAATCACAAGTTCAAGATTAGCCTGTGCTACGTAAAGAGCACAAGGTTAGCCTGGGCTACAACAATAAGATCCTGTCTCAAAACACCCTAACCTTCAAATATGTGGCGGTGTGAGCCTGTAGTCACAGCCACTCGGGAGACCAATGCAGAAAGAATGCATGAGTTCAGTTTGAGGCTAGTCTGGATAACAAAATGAGTTGTCATATTTTTAAAAATAAAAATGTTTTATCATAAGGACAACAATTCTTTCAGCGATTGCATAGCAGACGACTTCTCTGTTAAGCCCTTGCTCTCTATATAAGATAAATGCAAATTCCTACAAAATTCAGGTTTTACACACACAAGCATACACACACAATTAAACAGCTTAGAGGCAGTTGTTGTTAGAGGCAAATCTATTGTTAGATTTCAAGATCCCTGGCTGCCTACACACCTTTCTTTAGCACTTTGCCAAAGTCCTGGCATAGCTAGGATCAAGCGAGTGGCATCTTCAGCTGTCAGCTGAGGCATTCGCTGTCTGGACAGCACAGTCTAGACATCTGAACTCAGAAGTTGCCTCCTGATTAGGAAAAATAATGTGGATGAGAAGGATTTTCAACCACCAACAACCCTGTGGAACGATCTGATTTCTTCAGGCATCTCCCTGGTATTATTTCTGCAGAAGCTCCATGAAGAATAGGAATATAAATAGTGATCTTTTCCAAATAGAACTGATCTGGCCCAAACCTGGAGACCACTAATTACCTAAAAAAACGCTAGTGGAAATAATAGCAAGGACATTTCTCTTGACATAACAATGTTCTAGAGAGATGGGAAAGAACTCTGTTCAAGAACTGGTACTATTTCCCGATTATCACTTTGTTTCTGTGAGGCAACTGAGGGGAAGCAGAAGCAAATGCTTCTTTTGTGAAACTGCCGATAGAACTCAGACCCTCTCTTGCATTGGGCAAGTGCTCTACCACACAGCTCTGCTCCCCTCTCAGGCAAATCGTCTGCCATGTTCCCCCTCGAATTGCATCTTGGCAGACATGTCACACCAGCCAGGGTTTCAGTAGAGAGAGCTGGGGATTTTAATCACCAAAATGGCCGTTGCATCCTCTTATTCATTGGCTTGCAGTTTTTATGCAATCTTTCTGTATTACTAGAAAAACAGAGAGTCTAAGTAATCATAGATGATGAGGCAAATGTGCTTACGAGCCCGAGTGGGAACTGAAAACAGAGTCTAAATCTCCTTACCCCGTGCCCATTGATCCCACCCTTAGGCCGCAGGATGAAATTACTGAATTTCATAAAAACGCTGTCAGCCTAAAGCCGTAAGAATCTACCTAATATTAGTTCAGCTAATGTTTCATTCTAGGCCAGCAGAATCATTCAGTTTCTTGTCTTACCTAAAGAAAATTTCAAATTGGAATTCTTTTTTAACACTGTCGTTTCATCTGTTTCAATATGTGTTTGTGTAATAGAAAAGGATCTTGGTTAGCTCAGCTCACTGGGAGTCCAGGGAAGAGAAGGGAACGGAAAGTTAACACCAATCATCTTTTTACCCAATGGGTGTGACCCAGCAAGCTGGAAAGCTCAGTCCTCAGTGGGTTGACTAGCCCGATGTGCCAGTCTCAGAGGTAATATAGTCTGTTCCAAGACCTTAACATAGACCGGGGGAAGAGGAAAAAAAAATAGAAGAGAACAGGGTGTGGGCATTTATGGTTTTACATTTAAGATATCTGTGGCCAACCCTGTAAGCGCCGATGAACGAGTGCAGGCCAAATTCCGAAGCAGGGGATCCCCACCAAGTGTATAGCCTAACAGATACAGCCCCAAAAGAAGTTCTCATCATGTGGGTTGATGCGTGGTCCTTTCCAGGTGTTCACGCATCTCAAGGGTGTGAACATTTCGCCCTGCCGAGAAGGGATATAAAATTCATGCAGACTTTCATAATCGTGAATTGTTTTCAGTGTGTGGTGCCTCTGAAATCCCGGCATTTGACAGGCAGAGGCAGGAGGATTACTAAGAGTCTGACACCTTCCTAACCTGCATGAGGTTTCCAGTCTGCCTTAGCCTGGGTTGAAAAGTGAGATCCCGTGGGCTCACCACAACGTGAGGCACTGTGTTGGAAGGTCACAGCGTTAGGAAAGTTGAGGACCACTGATCTACCAGGAAGGCAGGCCCCAAATGAGTAGAGACTTCATTTCTTTGTATTTTTTTTCTTCTGATAACACATACACAGATGAAAAAAACTTTCCCAATATAGCTTCCCTGCTTTTAATTCAATTAATATATTTTAGGATGCCACTTCGTTTAGTATTCTTTCATCCTCTCCCTCTCTCCTGTTCTTCCTCTCTCTTCCTGTAGATAAAGTTTTCTTTGGGCCACCAGTTCACAAAAAAACAAAAAAAGCACAGAGACTTATTATTAATTATGAAAGCTTCACCGATAGCTTTGGTTTGTCACTAGCTAACTCTTATAACTTAAATTAATCCATTTTTTTTTAAATCGATCTACTTCTTGTCTTGTGGCTTCATTACCTTTCCTCTGTATTGTCTGTGCTGCTTCCTGGCTGTCTGTCTGACGACTCCTGTTGTCTCCCCTCAACTCAGCCTTCTTTGTCCCAGCATCCTCTCTGCCTCAAAAGTCCTGCCTAGCTTTTAGCTTTTTTATTAAGCCAATCACAGTGACATATCTTCATGCAGTATAAAGGACTACTCCACAGCACCTTCCCTCTTCCTGCTTGACAGACATTCTCAACCTGTGGGTCACGACCCTTGTGGATGGAAAGAGCCTTTTGCAGGGGTCACATATCAGACATCCTGCATATCAAATATTTACATTACGATTCACAAGAGTAGCAAAGTTACAATTATGAAGTAGCAACAAAAATAATCGTATGGTTGGGGTCACCACAATATTAAAGGTTCGCAGCAGTAGGAAGGTTGAGAACCACTGCTTCACAACAACCTGGAGAGCAGAATGTCTCCTTTTACAGACTGAGTGACCTACGATCTTTTTGCAGATTGTGAACCCACTATCTCACAAATTGCATAATCTAGTTCTAGGCTCAGATTCTAGAGCCACTTCCAACCTTCTTTATGGTGTGTGCTTCTCAAGAGGCTACGGGGCTATTTGGTTTTTTTTTTTGGTTTTTTTCCCCTTGAGGAAAGTTTCTAGATAAACTTTAGACTTCTTTTTGTTGTTTGTTTATTTGTGGCAGGGTCTCATTCCACAGTGAGGTTGGCCTGGAACTCCCTATACAACTGAAGCTGGCCTTGAATTTACGGCCACCCTCCGGCCTCAGCTTCTCAAGTGCTGAGGCCACAGGCAGGAGCTGCCACACTAAACTTAGATTTCTTTTAAAGAAATAGATGAAGGAATGTTTTTGTTACATCTACTTTCCTCACACAGTTCTTCAGCAACTCACATGCTTAAGGCAGTAGATTATTAGTCTTGGGATGGCAGTAAAGGGCGAACACATGTCTTCAAGTGTCTGGATACCATACTTTTGTTTGAGTGGAGTTCAACAATAAGTTGCACATAATGGTTGCCAGCAAAACCCTAAAGTTAGAATTGAGCTGACCATGCTTTACATGAATAATATCCTGTGCTTTCCAACATAAGGAAGAAGACACACGTGACTAAATTGAGCTACAACTTTAAAAAGATTTATTTAGTTTTTCTTTTAATGTGTATGAGGGTTTGTCTATGTGTTTGTGTGTGTACCACACTTGTGTCTGGTGCCTGCGGAGGCCAGATGAGGGCATTGGCTCCCCTCAATCCGGAATTGAAAGCCACCACATGAGTGCTAGGAACTGAACTCAGCTCTTTGGCAAGTGTTCTTAGCCGCTGAGCCTCCTCTCCAGTCCCAGGCTACCGTTCTGGATGTTGGTGAAGCCTATTGTTCTCACCAGATAGAGGTTTATTATTATGAGTGTGTGAAAGCGTGCACACGCATGCCACAGTGCATATGCGGAGGTCAAAGGACACCTTTCAGCAATTAGTTCTTTCCAGTGTGGCTTCTGGGAACCAAACCGGGATCCTCTGCAAGTACAATACACATTCTGAACCCATTATCAGCCATCTCTCAAGCCCCAAAGAAATAATTTTCTTTGTTCATTCCTCTGGAGCCTGTGTGAGCTAACCGTAGAAGGCTCTACACTGCAGTCTACAGGGTCCACTCCAGGGTCACTGTAGCGTTGGTGTCTGCCTCCATTCATGGATTGACTCTATTACCCAACAGTCAACAAACCGCAAGCAAATCACTCCCCTGTGTTTTATTTTTCTCGTCAGTAGAAAATAAAGTCTAGTAGAGTATTTTCCTCGTAGGAAAACCTGAGGATTAAGCAAGACGTTGTACTGTAATATTCGCATAGCACACAGTACAGCACCTTGCTAATTGCTGGCCCTCAATATCATCATTGATAGTATTTCTTTCAGAGTTTCGAAAAGTCTCTTACTTATTTTGTGGAGTTGGAGATCAAATCCAGGGCCTTCCACGTGCTGAGTAGGTTCTCTGCCACACATCCTTCCCTGGCTTAAAAGATTTAACATTCTTATGACCTTGTCTAAGGGTCTGTTTCCATATGCTGCCTGCCAGATGGCCCACTTACAAACGAAACGCCAACCTTACATATGATAAATTAGATCAGTGAAGGTCAATAGCACAGAGTAAAGAATAAGAGTTGCCATAAATAAGAGCATGCAATTAAAAGGAAAGGGGAGGAGGGAGGCAGGGAGGGAGGAGAGGGAGAGAGAGAGACAGACAGACAGAGAGAGAGAGACAGAGAGAGAGACAGAGAGGGAGAGCTCACAGACTCTGGAAAACACTTTTCCCTGAAGAGGGTGTGGTAGGGTAAGCAAGCATGGGCAGAGGACCCCTTTCGATTCAGTCTGTGCTCAGTGCTTAGCCTCTTGGAGTGAGCTCTTAGGCATGCCCATCATGGGGAGGATTTAAGCTCCTTTGATCCTCATTTTTTCCCACTTGTACAGTTGGGAAGGTGTTGTCTAATGTACTGAGATTCCTGCAATAGCAGAGACTGTACAGAGTGGGCCTCAGGAAGCTGTGGGCTAAAGCCAGACACCGAGACTTTAATCCCTTTCTTTTCCCTTTGATGGTCTTGGGAGAAGAAGAGCATCCCTGGACAAGGCTTGGAGGCACACGCCTTTATTTTATTTTTAAAATTTTATTATGTGCATGGATATTTTGCCTGCATGTGTCTTTGTATACTACATGTGTACCTTGGGCCCACATCAGAATGTCAAAGACAATATCAGAACCCCTGGAACTGGAGTTACAGATAGTTGTAAGCCACCATGTAGATGTTGGGAATTGAACCTAGGTCCACTAAAATAACAGCAAAATTGTCTAAGCCAACTCTCCAGCTCTGGGATATATATATCCCAGAAGTAGACACATTTCTGTTAGTTTGAGGCCAGTTGGAGCTACATAGCAAGACTCTCTCAAAATGAAAAACAAAGCAAACAACACTAGTAGCAAGAGTAAGTTTGGCAAGCAGGGCAGTCCACCAGGATGGCCCTTGGGCACAGAAGGGCACAGAAGAAGTAGAAATCTGTGTTCCATTCTGCAAGATGTAGAGGGGTGCACCGTTCTTCACCCGTGGTGCTCCTACTCTTCCTTACTTTCTAGTCTTTTCCACCTGCCTCAGGTACCCTGTGGCGCCATGATGGCCCCTCCTCACTGCAGTTCCCTCTCTCCCCACCTCACAGTTCATCCCACACAATGTGCTCCTACCAAGACAGTCTCAACAGAGGCGCTCCTTAGGGACTTTCCCAGCCAGAAAAGTGCTGATCCCATAAATAAAGTCCAGGAAAGGTTTTGGCAATATTATATTTAGTTAGACAGTCAGTCCATTGGTATTTTAACAGGGACATCCAGTGTTCCAGCCCAGAGGAACAAACATCGTCAGGGTTTGTGGTGTCAAGACATAGCTAAATGTAGAGATGTGGGTTGAAAATACAGGGGACTTTCCATCCCGGCATGTAGTTCCTGCCTGTGCGCAACTGAAAATGGCCCTGAATACAGATCAGGAAGTGGAAGCCATAAAATGTTTATTGCCCCAATGACCCAACCTTCATTTGCCACCTTGGCCACTCCATTTAGAGTCAACAAGAACTTTGGCCCCTACCCTATAGGTCTGAAAGACGAGCATGTGGGAGGGGCAGGTTCTGTGGTGTAGGGGAAGAGAATGGCCCTTAGAGTCGGGAACCTGGGCTTTCAATCCCACCCTTCCATTAAGAAGCCTTGTAACCCACAGAAAGGCAGTTGTGTGCTTAGACCTGAATGAGTTCTCTGTGGCCGGAGAGCCTGAATTAGGGAAACTCTGAGGTCCTTTTCATCTCACACCTTCTATGGTGATTTTTCCCTTCACTGTAAGCTGAATGTCCTGAAAAGAAAACAGGCATTGCTAGGATTGTGGGTATAGCTCTGTGGCAGAGTATTGCTTAGCGTATAAAGCACTGGGTTCCATTGCAGGCACTGAAAAGAGGAGGCCCTGCTACCCTGTAGTATGAAGAGAATTATATTGGACTGTCTACTGAGAGCACGGCTTCTAGAAAGGCAGCTGGTCCCAGGCAGGGAGCCATGCAGCGGGTGAGAGACAGAGAGATGGATAGACAGGCCATGCAGAGTAAAGTTGGATATTTATTTCGTAGGTTATGGAAGGGAAGGGAGGAGGGGGAAGAGCAGAGAGAGGAAGTGATGGGGGGAGAAGTTGGGAGAAGGGAGAGACAGAAGCTGCCTCTTTGAGAGGAGAAAGGAAAGAACTCAGGCTGGAAGCTGAAGATCAGCTTGCCTCAGCAGATGGGGTTGCAGGAAGGAAGCGGGCATGAATTGTCTCTTAAAGGGACAGAACAGATCGTTACAGCCTCTAAGAATACCTCCTGTGCACATTCACTACTGTTCCCTTTTAAAAGGGCCCTGCCTACCTCCCATCTTGCTTTCTCTCTCTGTCTCAGTCTGTCTGTCTGTCAGGCACCTGAACAATCCTAGAAATCATTGCAACTGTGTGCTGGGAATGTGCCATGGGTATTTGTGCCCTGAAGACACTTGCCAAACAGGGACTTAGTCACATTCAGCATAGATGATAATTAGGTTAAGTGTGGACTACCCTGCATGGCATAGACCACCAGTGCCAATTCACTTACTGTGAGAAGCTCAGTCCAAAGATGGAATCAAAACTGTTCTTAAATCCAGAGACAAAATTCTATCTTGGCTCCTTTTGTTGTTTTTACTCTATTTTTTGAGACAGGTCTCAATGTGCAGCTCAGACTAACCTCGAACTAATGATACTTCTGTCTCAGTGTCCAGATGTCTCAACCTCAGGATTACATGTACCACCAAGCCTGCTTCATACTATGTTTTGGACAAACATAATTTAATAAATAATATTAACTTATATTTTTTGAGACAAGTTCTATAGCTCAGGTTTACCTTCAACTTTCTTTGTAGTTGAGGATGACCTCGAACTTCTGGTCCTCTACCTCCTATGTGCTAGAATGACAGGCACGCAGGCAAGAGAGAGAAAGAACATGAAGTTGGGTGGGTAGGAAGGCAGTAGAGGATCTGGGAGGACTTGGGGGAGGGGAAATAATATGGTTAAAATACACCACATGAAACTTTAAAAATGACTAAGAACGTTCTTAAAAGTTGTATTTATTTTAGCCTCAAAATCCTTACTGCCACCATCATCTCCCAGTCACATGAACATTCTCCTAGCCAGTTTATTCAGCACTGGGAATTGTACCCAAGGCCTCAAGCAACTAGGTAAGCACTTGACAAGCTGAGCCACCCCCCCCCCCCCAGCTACAAGTATCTTAAGTCATTGATATAGAAAGGAAGCTAATGGATGGTGACAAGACAGCTACTAGAAGCAGTCATGACCCCAAGGCTGAGAAAACAAAGGGAATCTACTGGAATTATTAAAACTTAGAGAAGCAGCCCTCATGAATTCTTTATAGCATGTCATCTCTGTTCAATTGACCCATATACTCTGTTTTCTGGTGTCAGTGGCTGTGCCATCGCATACTCCTGCTGGCCTCTGAACGTCAGAATTATTCCAGATTCTTGCCAAAATTTAGCATCTTCTTTCTCTCCTTTGAACCATTTTGGTGAGCTTAAAGCATTCCTGCACTGCGGAGTTAGTTGAAGTCAAGTGCCCTTCCAGTTGTTTTCTGGGTGGTTTAGAAGTCTTCTTTTGTAAAGTATCTATTCAAGTCTTTTGTCCAGTTTTCTTCTTGGTTTGCAAGAATTCTCTGTGTGTTTTGGCCAGCAGCTCTTTGGAATCCATCATCCCAGGGCTCTTAACGATGCTTGAGCAGCCTTAGCAGTTCAAACTGTTCTTCTTTTGAGTAAATGGCCCTAGGAATGGAATTACCATGTTATTCTTATTGTAATACCGCAACAAACAAAAAAGTTTATTAAAATTCCTGTTTTCCCTTGTGTGTGTGTGTGTGTAGGTCAGGGGTCAACCTTGGGTATTGCTCCTCAAGGCACCATTCACCTTTTTTTTTCTGAGACAAGAGTTTCTCAACTGACCTAGAATTTGATGATTCAGCTAGGCTAACCAGCAAGCCCCAGGGATCCTCTTGTCTCTGCCTCCCTGCACCCCAGGGGTACCAGTATTAAAAGTGTGCACCCCATGCTCATATGTTTAAAAACATGGGTTCTGGATCTTAAACTGAGGCCCTAATGCTTACCTGGAAAGCATTTCATCCACCGAGCTAACTCCTTTTGGCACTGGACACACCAAAGAACCCCTGGTTCAACTTAAGAAAGACATTTTAAAAAAGCAAGATATGAAGAAAAATAACACAATGCTTTTTGTTTAGTTTGTAAGTCTTGTGAGGCAGAATCTCTTTGTACAGCTCAGGTTGGCCTAGAAGTCACTAGGTAGTGGGGCAGGTCTTGAACTCTCAAGTGTAGGGAGTCTAGGTAGGTGCCATCACACCTTCTTATCATTTTCTGAGTCTCCATTTTAGTTTGTCTTCTGAGCGGTGGAATAGTTAAAGTTATTTAAATAGAATTGTGCTCTGTAGCACAAAACTAACAGCAAAACAAAACAAGAGCAAAAACAAGCAAGAAAAAAAATCTCTAATTTTTTTTAATGTCTTGAGTAAAGTTGGATGGGGTGATTATGACATTAGGAATATATATGCTTTAAATTTATGCTGTGTTAGCACTCAAAGACCATTATAGAGATTTTCCATTCTTTGTCTTTTTTTTTGAAACCTGCAAGCTTTTAGTTTATTAGCCATCTCCTTATAAATTGGCACCATCACAGCAGATCAAGTCATTGCGGAGTCTACTCCTTTGGCTGTAGCCAGTCTCCACTCCCTTTCGCCAGCACCAGCACTGGCCTTTGCAGTCCCCAGACTGTCTTCATTCGGTTCCTGCTTTCCTGTCTCCCTTTTCTGGACATAACTGTGAGGCCCCAAAGAAACCCCTGGACAAGTCTCACTCAGCACCTGTGTCCCCCCTTCTTACCCCACCCCCACTCCAAACCTCTCTAACCCAGATACTGGGCTTCCCTCCACCAGCTTCCGATTCCTATGCAATCTATCCTTTTCTGCCATTTGCTCTCTTGTCCTCTTGGTTCTTCCCTCTCTCTTGGCCCTCTGCTCTTGGTTTCTGCTCCCCTCTCTTGCCTTGTGTCCTCTTCTCTCTCTTCTCTTCCCCTCTCTCTTCTCTCATGGCCTGGTTCTGTCTGGACCCTTCCAGAAACCTCCAGCTGTACTCTCCCTCATATCTACAAGAAAAACCCTTCTCAACCACACCGTGCATCAGTCATGTTGAATGTTCTCACAGCATTCAACAGTGGCCACGTCTTGCAAGCTTGTGTTTAAGCTCATTCTCCTTTGCAAAATCCACAGAATCATAGCTTATGCTGAAGCTAGAGTCATCTTGCCACTACCAAAGAGGCTTCTGAGTCTGAAGACAAAGATGACATCTGGTGTGGTTTTCTACATTTTGGCTAGCTTTTCCCGAATTTCTGTCTTTGCTACTGCTGCCTTCCCAGGGTGAAGGCCACCGGTGACCATTTGTTCCCTCGGAAGCAGAAGATGAATCATGAACTTCCTGGCCATGCGTGGTGGCAGTGCTCCCCAAGCTGCCAAGGAGGAAAAGTGAGATGTTTTTCATTCTTCTCAATGATGGATAAACGTTAGGTGGGAAAACCGATTCAACAAGGTAAAGTGATGTGGGATTCCCCTCTGCATGCTGTGAATACCATTGGTTAATAAAGGGCTGCTTTGAGCCCATAAAGCACAGGAGAGTTAAAAAAGCTCAGGAAATTAGATAGATGGTATAAGGAACAGAAATTTTGGAAATGTTTACGTCCATGCCTATCTCTCCTATCATGTGAGCGTTTAGTTGACGGCCTGGCTGGCAGGAAGATGAATGAGCACACTACACCTATCCAAGTCATTTCCCTTTCTCTCATCTCCAAACACTGAATTTACTAGTAATTGTTTTCTGAGCCTCCATCCATTTTTTAGGTGATTTTGCTCCCGCATTTTGGCAGCTAAGAATGACTTTTAAAGGGCTTAATTAAAGATGATTTGCTAATGATCATTATCTCTTTGAATAATTTTCTTCCCCTTCTATTCCTTTTTTACTGTGTACAGTTTCTAAAGGTCAGTGCTTTTGTTCCTTAGGCTAGATTTTTGTTTTTTAATTAATTTCCTCCCTTTTGTCTTTTTTTTTTTGGTTTTTCGAGACATGGTTTCTCTGTAGCTTTGGAGCCTGTCCTGGAACTAGCTCTTGTAGACCAGGCTGGCCTCAAACTCACAGAGATCCGCCTGCCTCTGCCTTCCGAGTGCTGGGATTAAAGGTGTGCACCGCCACTGCCTGGCTCCCCACCTTTGTCTTTTAATAAACATGATCCTTTCTGTTGTCCTTCCCAGATCAGCAGTGGTTGCCGTAAGTGACGGCTAGGAGACAAGATGCCAAGTACAGTGGCTAAATTTAAAGAGCAGCCTTTGCACCTGTTGTTCCCTGGCAGCGCCTGCGCCCCCACCCTCTTCTCCACCTCCTGTTTCCTGCCGGCTGCAGCCCACGGCCCATGACCTTCGTGTTTCCCCTTGGAAATCAGATCCGGTAATGAGATGATATATATTCTATCAAAAGTGGAGGAGAAATACAGTAGTTTGACAGTAACTTAGTTTGGATTCCAAGGAGCTGAAATTTGGGCCAAACTCAGCATAATATTAAAGATGTATCTCACCTTCAGTTAGGCAGATTCATGTGGCTAGGAACCAGCCCAAGAAGGTTCCTTTAGGCTGCTCTGTGAAATTCTTTTAGATATTACCATCAAAGGTGTCTATACATTAAAATGTGAAGAACAGACAGTTGACGGAACAACTGACATTGTCTAGAATTAGCTTCAGCTAAACTTGCCAGATTGGCAGCTTCTAACCTAGAAGAGCACTGTAGGACAAAATGACGTAAGTAATTTTGTTACAGAATAGACCATGGTAGGGCGGACACAGTGATGTAAGTAATTCTGCTACAGAATAGACCATGGTAGGGCAGAAACAGTGATGTAAGTAATTCTGTTACAGAATACACCATGGTGGGGCGGAAACAGTGATGTAAGTAATTCTGTTACAGAATACACTTAGAATTGTGAGGGGATGGTGACCCCATCAGTCAAATTATCGCGATCAAATGGGTCTGCTGAGAGGTGGATGTAGTGGCTCCTATCAACACTGCTAGCAAGTGCGTGCCTATCCTAAGCCCCATTAGACCCCGTGTCAAGGAAACCAAAGGCCTGATGATGCTTGCCGAACATTATTACACTATCAGACCAGCTCAGATGCAGGACCAAGCAACTGGGACAGAAAGTCAACAGTAAATGATGGGAGCTTGCAGAAAGGAGACTTAGGTTTTACCTAGACATTTACTTTTCAAGAAGGATGTATATTTCTTCAACCCCCACATAGCACAGATGGCTATGGGAACAGCAGAAGCCATAAGGTGGAGACAGCTGTATTGAAGTGAGTTTAGGGAAGAGATCTCCAGAGAAGGGAGAGCTTAGCGAGGGAGCCGCTTCACCGTTTGGAGGTCAGTTGTTATAGGTCAGCTGGGTCTTTGTTATTACTCTGGAGGGTGCTGGGTTTCATAAACGTGGGAGCCGAATGCCTGTGGACTTAGGAGGTGTGCTATATTTGAGTACAAAATTAAGAACTTGGATCACTCCAGATAGAGACAAAAGACTTGTTAGTTTCAAAGTCTAGTAAATCACAAAGGCTGCAAGAGGCCACGAACCAACCCAACCCAGAAAGACGGCTTTAAAATTTGAATAAAATTTGAATAAAATTTAAAACATGAATGAGGATACTTGTATACAGACGAATAGTGGAGATGTTTTAGTTGTTACTGAACCTTTCTCAACTACATCGAGTAGATGTATTTGCTACGCAGATGGGCTGCCAGGGAAAGAAGAGCAGAGAGCACAGACAGGAGAAGCTCGCAGGAACTGGGTTGTGGTGGTGGAGAACTGACTTCCGATGGGGTAGGTGAGAGAAAGGGGAATGATGGCATTCTCAGAGAGGGAAGCAAAAAATAAAGAGCAAACAGGGCTTGGCAATGGCTCCCCATAAATATCCGAGAGCTACCCCTTTCCTTTTGTCCTTCTTTCAAATATCCTCTTTTCTGCTCATTCAGAACTGCTGATACCACGCGAATAATAATTCACATTATCAGTGAGCCAGGAAACACTGCCCCCAAACCTCCCAGGAAGTTCCTTTCATGTTTGCTTGTTCGTATCAGTGTGTGTGCCTCACCTGTCCACCCTGCCTGTTCTGGAGCCCTTAGGTAAATATTCCATTGAGTTGAGTCAGAGCTGGGAACTGACCTCAGTGTACATTTTACTAGGGAAATTGGGTAAAGTTTCATGCACCAGGAAGTATTCTCTGATTAGTTTTAACTTAAAAAGCGACCTGTTTTTCAGGGTTGGCATAGGAACAATTGTGCGACTGTATATCCTTCAATGACCATGTTTTTAAATTATAAAATTGGTATGTCGATGGGAACAATTTAAACTGCTCAAAAGAGCAGGTGTCCCTCAAAACTTCCCTGAGGCAACATGTTTTCAAGTTTATTCCTTTGGAATCACCACCTAAATTATATAATATATAGTATATAATTAATTATACATAATCTAATGTATATTATATTACATATAATATATAAATAATATAACATATATAAAACATTTATATTATATGTTTATTTTTTTAAGGTTCTTACTATGTCATCCTGGCCGGCTTAGAATCAGGACAGGTTCCAGGCTGGCCTTGAACTCAGAGAAATCATCTGCCTCTGCCTCTCAAGTACTTTCATTAAAGGCATGTGCCACCATGCTTAGTCCTATATATGTAGCTTAAACAATTGTTTTACATATTTATTGTTATTATTATTTTTGTGTGCTTGTGAGCATGCCACAGAGCATGGATGGACATCGTATGACAATTTTTGCGAGTTAGTTCTCTCTTTTCACCTTGTATGTGCTCCAGACCAGGCTCAGTCTGTCAGGCTCATACCACAAGCACCTTTGCCGGCTGAGTCAGTTCACTGGCTCCTTTATTATAGATATGATTTTAAAATGATGATGTAGACTGTATTATCTATAGTTTTATATTTCATATATGATTTCAGCCAAGTCAAAAGGCTGAGAAGTGCTATATTCTTACTTTTTTTTGGAAACAGTGTTTCTCTGTGTAGCCCTGGCAGTCCTGCAACTCACTCTGTAGACCAGGCTGGCCTCGAACTCAGAGATCTGCCTGCCTCTGCACCACCCCCCTCCCCAAGTGCTGGGATTAAAGGCATGTACTACACTGCTTGATATATATATATTTGAAACAGGGTCATATGTAGCCCAGGCTGGTCTCAAACTCTAAATAGCTGAGGATAACCTTGAACTCTAGATCTTACTGCCTCTACTTTACAAGCACTGTGATTATAGGTTTGTACCACTATGCCAAGCTCACTTTTAGTAAAGAATAAACACATGATTTCTTGGTCTTTTGACTAAGATAAAGTGGGTAAGTACAGGGAAACAACTATTTTAATTTGTGATTTATTTTGTATTTGAAATAAATGAGATAGGGTTATGTGGTCCAGGCTGGCTTGAACTTGTCAGTTTTCCTGCCTGAGTTTCCCCAGTGTTGTATTATGGGAATATGATCATACCGTTTTTTTTTTCTCTACAATTTTTCACTCAGTAGCCCAGTTGGTTCTGAACTTGTGATCCTCATCCTCCTAAGTGTGGGGAAACAGGTGTGTGTCACTGTGCTTGGCTCATGGATAGTTACTTTTGTAAGAGGTTGATTAATATTTTGTTGAGATGACTGATTCTTTATTGGAAAATATTGAGGTTGTCTTCGACGTCTTACGAAGTGTGTGTGCCCTTCTTTATTAATATATCACCTCTAGAATGGTCAGTGGGTTCCCTGGTTCGCGAAGGATCCCTTTTGGGTATGCGGACTCCTTTCTGATGAGCTACTGTACTTTTTCCTTAGTTAGCTTGACCAGCCAGCTCATGTACACCTTTGCTGCTGTGGGAAGCAACAGTTGTTTAGAGCAATTGCTAGATCTATACTCTACGAACCTGGCTTAGTCGGTAGATCCTCTAATATGTAGTCTGATTCAGGCGCATCGGGGATTTGATTTTCCAGGACATAAAATGGTGCATTTTTGAAAATAGATTTGGAACGTTAATCAATGTCTCTGATTTGCACATTAAAAAGAGTGTGGCCAGATGTGGTGGTGCATGCCTTTAATCCTAGCATTTGGGAGGCAGAGGCAGGCAGATCTCTGTGAGTTTGAGGCCAGCCAGCCTGGTCTACAAAGTGAATTCCAGGACAGCCAAGGCTTTTACACAAAAGAAACCCTGTCTTGAAAGACAAACAGAACAACAAAGAAACAAACAAAAATAGTGTGACTTTTTTCCCCATTTTGTTTTATTTGTTTTTATCTTTTCCCCAAACTTCTAACTATGTAGCCCACGTTGGCCTGGGTCAGTTTCCCCAGGTATGTGATTACAGGTGTGTGCTACAATGCCTGGCGTAATCCAGTTCATTTTTAAATGCACAGAACTAAGTCTCAGTACTGCAGGATGGACATTTAACTTCCATACTCAGAAAAACAGAGGAAAGGCAATTCTAGGAAGGTGTCTGAAAGTATAATGTAGAGATAGAGGGGGAACACTCTGGGCCCATGCCCAGGTTTGACAAAGGAAAAATGAAAAGAAAATAAAAATAAAAAAAAAAGAATTCAAACCCGTGGTGAATGGAGTAAAAGGGAGAAAGGGGAGATGTGCGGGATGGAGAACTACATGAAATGCTGTTGGGATAAATATAGACGGGCAGAAGGCGATTGTGAGCGGAGATGTTCCAGCGATGCCATGAATTCCAAATGGGGGGGATAGTCCAGGCAGCTGTGGAGCTGGAGCACATTCCTCCGTTCTTGGGCTCCACTTGCTGAGAATCAGAGCTCTTCTGGGTAAGTGAGTGGCATGAAGACCTCCCGTGGAGAAGCCCACCAGCCTCCTGTTCCGGGTGGGGGCATAAGAATTAACCCAAAATTTTTACTTCGTTGTTTGGCCAAGAAAGCAATTTTAGTCAAACTTGAAAGAATATTATTAAGAACAAGTAACACATTTTTTTAAAACTGCATGTAACAAACTATAATTATTGGAATTAAAAAAAATTAATTGCCTCCTTGTCCCCAAGATTATATAAGAAGCTGAAAGAATTGAGCAGCTCATAATAACAAACAGCTAGGAAGTCTTCTAAGAAAATCTAGGAACCCTTCCTGCAAACTTGCTCTTTGTGCAGTGGTTCTCAACCTTCCTAATGCTGCAACCCTTTAATATAGTTCCTCATGTTGTGGTGGCCCCCAACCATAAAATTATTGTCGTTGCTACTTAATAACTGAATATTTACTACCGTTATGAATCGTTATGCAAATATCTGTGCTTTCTGATTGCCTTAGGCAACCCCTGTGAAAGGGTTGGTTGACTCCTCAAAGAGGTGGTGACCCACAAGTTGAGAACCACTGTCCTTGTGGCAAGGAGTGTTTTCAAGAGAAAGTGAGAATCAGCCCAAGACAGGCATGATGGTTCATGCCTGTGATCGTGACACTCAAGAGGCTGAGGCAGGAGGATTGGGAATTCTAGCCCAGTCTGTTATGTAGTGAGACTTCATCTCCAACAAAACTCAGAACAAGAAACAACAAAATAAGAGTTATTATATTCTGGGTGAGACGGTACATGCCTCCAACTCACCGCACTGGGGATGGTGAGGTCCGAGGTGAGTTTGAAGTCATCCTGGGCTACATGGAACATTGCAGGCCAGCCTGGGCAACCCAATGAAATACCTCCCTCTTCCCAAGAAAGTTATTCTGAAGTGTGCTCTAATTGCTATTTTAGCAAAGTTATGGAACTTGGTTCATCTTTACAACGGTTTTATTACTTGTCGACTTTTTCTGTTTTTGCGGTTTGTTTAATAAAGGAGCCCAAGGTCAACTATGATGATGAACAGTGTTGCTTTTAGAGAGGAATGCCAAATGTTGTGAAGGTGCTGTGAAAAAGAATGGGGCGTTTCCAGTGTCTAGAGTTCTGTTCATTCCGCCCAGGTGTTCGTCCTGGAACTTCGATGCTACTACAATCATTAAACCTTATATTGTGTTACACAGCACTGCCATTGGGTTACTTTATGATTCGGGGTTTGTTTCGTCATACCCAAATGCTATCCTGTCCGTTATGACCGCTAACTTTGGACATGTGGTCGAGAGTTGTAGCAACCTACTTCATATGACCAACTGAGTTCTTCTGTAGACAACTTAGAACACTCAGAACTCAACTCCGAACAAGATTTGCACAGATATCTATTTCCCTAGTTCCCAATGTCACTATGCTTGGTAAAGATTAGCCAGATCGAACTTGCCACCTCTTACTGCTCCATTCCAAGAGGTTCGAGTGCCAAAGACCGGTTCCCTAGAATTTGCCCGTAAGGTAACTCTGGGTGTGACAGACAGCCCGAAGCCGGGGTTCTCCCGTTTTTTCATTGGTCTTCAAAGAAAGCCCCGCCTCAGAGGCTTCACTCAGGACTGCAGTTGGCCGGGTGCGGCTGAGTGGCGGGTCTTGGCCACGCCCCGGCCGTCCGCTGCGCTGCCTGGGCCAGCGCCGTTTCCAGTTGAGAGATGGCGGCCGCCGCAGGTAGATCGCTCCTGCTGCTGCTCGGCTCCCGGGGCGGCGGCGGGGGAGCCGGCGGCTGCGGGGCGCTGACTGCTGGCTGCTTTCCCGGGCTGGCCGTCAGCCGCCACCGGCAGCACCAGCAGCACCGGACGGTGAGCGAGCGCGGCTCTGGGGAGGGCGGGGCGGCGTGAGGAGCCGCGGGCAGGCCGGGGCGCCCGGCGACTTCCCTCAACTCGCGGCCGCCCCGGGGTGGCGGGCCACCGAGCCGCCGTGTCCTTCAGCGCCTGCGGCGGCGGCTGGGAAGGCAGGGCGGGCGGGCGGGCGGGAGGCAGAAGAGGAGGAGGGGCGACAGCAGGGATGTTCCCGCAGGACTGGGGACGCCAGGGCGGGGAAGGCACGGGACTTGAACCTCTCTCTGACCCGCCTGTGGGCTCGGTCCCTCCCTCCGTCGTTGCTGACAGCTTTGCTCCAGTGCTTCCAAACTGAGCCCGGTGAGAGTTGTCCCCTTCTCTCCTCCGCTGGGCTGGTCGGGGCGTCCTGAGTTGCCGCGGCTGCCGGTATGTCAGGAGAGTGGCAGTGCCACGCTGCTAGGAACTGTCCCCCGGAGAGCACCCCAGGACCCCAGGAGGCTGCTGCCTCGCCCTCTCTCGGCCCCCTAGGAATGCGCAGGAAGGGAAATCAAACTTTATCCCTCTCTGAGTCCCTGCATGTGTGTGTTCCGGGAACCAGTTTCTTCAAGGTGGATGCTGCATTGCTTCAGGAGACAGGCACCATCCCCTCGGGTCCTTAAAGGTTCTGGTGGTCCCTTCGGAGGGTTGGCTTTCTCGCTACTACACTCGTGCCCAAAGGAAGGACAGCAGGCACAAGAGAGGCAGCATGGCAAATTGTTCACAGAAGCAGAGATTTAGTGGTTCAGGTTTTATTGCCTGGCAAAGAAAAGGAATTCTGTCTGAACAGCTTAGGTTGTGTGTGTGTGTGTTTGTGTGTAGTGTAGTGTAGTGTGGGGAGCTCGGGAGCTTGGCATGGAGTTTTTCACCTAACAAGTCAGCAGGTTCTCTTCCTTTGGACTTTCGAGGCCCATATGTCTTGGTCTCTGGCCAACTCTGAGAGAACAAGTGTAGTTTAATTTTATAGGGTGAGCTCGTATATTGTGGCGCTGGGAGACTCACTGTAGCCAGCCCAATAGAGAAAGAGCCTTCAGCCCGTGCATCATGACCTGTCTTGTTCTGATTCCTCATCTCTGAAGAGGAAAGGACTGGAGGTTTGTAGAGAGGATACCCCTAGACCTAGGATAGCATGAGATCGTGGGAACACGCTCGGAAGAGACCCGAGGCTCGGCAAATGCAAGATAGTATTGCTATTATTAGCCGTAGTTACGGACCCGATCATCCTTCTTGTGAGAAAATTGCACTTTTTCGTATTTGGCATACTGACATTGCTTTGCGGAAGCATCTGGGTGAGAGCCGAGTTTTTCTATAGTTCAATTCTGATTTGCATGTTTCATAGCCTCCAGTTATGTTCTCTGAAAGACATAAAGGCCACCCCCAAATCTGATGGCATTTGTTCCCCTCTGAACTATGGGAAGACTTCCCGAGTTATCTTTGATTTCCAGTGAGGCATCTTCCGATTTTTGCAATTTGTTTTTAATACTGTTTGGGTGTGGTATTCAAGTGGTGTTTAGAAATGTGTGCCTCGTGTATTTTCTCCCATGCAAATGCACCAGTCTGTGAGTGTCTTCCTTGTAGGGACACTTCATGACAATGTTCTTCTGTGCTATTCTGAGGCGGGTAAAAGTGGTGTGCTGAATTCCTAAGCTGAAAGCACAATTAAAAATGAAGTGTTATTTTTGAAGGGCAGAAGTGTTGTCATGGGGATGCTGACTTGTAAATGAACTTAGGATCCTAAGTTTGGAAAGGTGGTGAACCTGATGATTTAAAGATGTAGATGCCGATTTTGAATTTCTGTCCAGTTGCACCAAAGCCATTGTGCATGCATCCCTATCTGCTGTTCTGCGATTCCTTGCATGACGTTCCATTTGAAGGATGTCTCTTAGGGATTTGACTCTTGGTCTTTCAAACCTGAAATTGAGGCCCAGAAAGGAGGGAGACTTGGTCAAGAGTACACAGCCGGGAAACCTAGTTCTGACCAGATATTATGACTTCCATTTTGTGTTTTTTTATTGTATAATAAACCATAGTTGCCTTAACATATCTCTCCATCATTCACTTATAAAATTAACTGATTGTCTGCCAGGAAAAGCCTTCTATTTCAAAGCCACAGGGATAGGAATCTTTTGGTGGATCTGATTTTGAGGCACATAGAGTAGGTGAATATGGAACCAACAACTTGCTTCAAACAATGTTCTTCTAAGGATCCTACCTGGCGAGACACTGGGGCTGAGTGGGGACATCCCATGCATGCAGCAGATGGCAGTCTGCTTCGAACCTGGTCATAAGCCTGGCTTGTGTCACTTTTATTCAGCAGCAGTAAGTCCAGAGAATTAGAGCCAAGGGTCATAGCTAATAATAGCTCTTTTTTTCCTCCCAGCTTGGGCCACCATTTTTATTTGTTTGTTTGTTTGTTTGTTTGAAGCAGGGTCTCGCTGTGGAGCTGAGACCAACTGAATGACCTTTTCCTGCTTCTTCTTATTTCCCTGGTGTTGGGATTACAGGCATGTGCCATCATGTTCAGCTTAGCCAAGAGTCATTGTTTTAAAACATTCCTAAAGCAAATAGAACTTTAATAAAATGGTAAATATGATCGAACAGTTATAAGCATAACTGTTCACTATTCCCCCATTAAAACATATTTCACCCTTCTCCCCAAGACACAGTGTTTGAAATCAAGTTTTTCTTTGTTGTCCAGGTAGTCCTCTAACTCCTGGCCTTAAGAGATCCTTCTGTTTTCAGTTTCCCCCTTAGCTGAGACTACTAATATGCACCCATGCAATTCGATTCTAGAGTTATCTTTCAGTGGAGTAAAGGAACATGACTTTTCCGGTCTTTTTTGCACCATGCAGTATGATTTTCCTTCTTGTGTAAAGAGCTCGCTGTTGTCGTCCAACTCAAGAGCACTTACAGTGCATAGAAACTGTTTGTCGCATACCGTCCTGTGTGATTAATGAAGGTGGCTGCTGGTTCCAAAGATGCTCTTTCGAGGGGAACTGCCTTTCACTGTGGGCTGTGCAATTCCTTTGCTAAATCAAACTGTTTCGTCTCTGGTTATGACAGCTCGAGTGTTGGCAGTTCCTGGTGGTCAGCATCTGTGCTAGGTTACAAAATTGTAAGCAGCCATTAGACTGTTACAGTTTGTGCCCCCCCCCCCCCTTTCTCCACACATTACAGTTTCTTGGCAGTAATACTGTTGCAACTTACCTAAGGCTACTTGGCTTGATACATAGTTCCCCTGTGGGGGCAGTATGTAGCCCAGCCTGGCCCCAAGCTACCTTTGCAGTCAGTACAAGCAGGTCTTGAACTTCTAATGTTCTGTCTGCATGGGATTATAGACCTCTATGAGAATGCTAGGCTTAAACCCTATTTCTCTGAGTTTCTCCTGGTCCAAGTCTGTCTTTCATTTGTTGGATCCATGCACAAAAACTCTACTGTAATTAAGCCAACTCCAGCGCTGACCCCAAATGTCCCATCCATACCTACTATTAAACAGATTTTGTGGCTGAGTTTCAGCTGTGACTACCCTTATTCATTCCTCTTATGTCTAAGGTTCATTTCAGGCTAGAGACTGACACACAACTACTTTCAAGTCTAACACCGTCACTTCATAAAGTTAATGAAACAGAAGAGTGACTTGTGAGGTTGTATTTGTGACAAATAAGAAATTAGGGATTGAGATTCCTTTAAATTGATATGGGTTCAAGAAGGCTTAGTTTAAGGCTGGGTGGTGGTGGTGGCACATGCCTTTTAATCCCAGCACTAAGAAAGCAGAGGCTGATGGATCTCTGAGTTTGAGGCCAGGCTGGTCTACACAGCGAATTCCGGGACAGCCGGAGCTGCACAGAGAAACAAACAAAGTTTAGTTTATAACTTAACTTGGTGATTCCTGCCTCCTAATTTTTTTCTCCCATCCTCTAATCTAAATCCTGATAGAATTTATTACCTTCAGGAGGCAGATCAACAGTGTACTCTCCACGTTTCATTGGTGGATTCCCACTCCCGATCTACTGGGGAGATAAAGTCAAGATGCATATCTTACTTTTCTTCCCTCTTGACTCTTTAGCCTGTTGTCAAGGACCCAAATCTGAAACATTGCTACAAGCGTGGTGATGCCAGTGATGCTTTTGATTGTATGCTACATTTCTTTATGATGGATTGGCAGTAAGAGTTGGTACCACCAAGTTAGTTCTGTCGTGGTCAGTAGCTATATGCTTCCATCAGATTCCAAATATATTGTTTTTATTCTACTGTAGTATTAGAATATTGAGGGTCTTGGATAAATTGGTTTAGAACACACTTGCTTTGTTTTGAAGGAGGCAGGCATCCTTTTGTTCATCTTAAAAATCTTACTTATTTTTTGAATCCCCCAAAATATTATGAGTGAACGAATTTGGATTTATTCAACAGATTCTGATTATTTGATCTTTTTAAGGCTCTGAGGACTTTATTTTATGTTCTATGAAATTTCATAGAAGAAAAAAAGTTTAAATATATAATATAGCATCAAGGATGATGTAGTCAAAAACAGTACATTGACAGCCAAACCTTTTCTATTTTTTTCCTTTTGAGGTTATGCCTGCCTCCTGTTAGGTCTTCTGGAATATGATGTCATCATATGAATAACCATTGGGATTAAAGTCAAGATTATATTTTAATATTTTAGGATATCTGCTCAGCGTTTGAACCTTTGTTTTTAATTGGACTGATTAAACCAGGGTTCGTGGATGTATTAGAATTATACATTATTAGAAAAATTATAGCTGTTGTATACAAATACTTCTGGAACAGAACTCTGAAGCCCCGAGAGCAGTCGTTCTCAACCTGTGGGTCGTGACCCTGTGTATTTGTGTGTGTTGGGGAGGTCCTTTCACAGGGACCACCTAAGACCATTGAAAAATATGGGTATATACATTACAGTTCATAACAGAGCCAAAATTGTACTTCTGATGTATCAATGAAAATAATTTTATAGTTGGGGGTCACCACAACACAAGGAACTGTATTAAACGGTCACAGTATTAGGAAGGTTGAGAACCCAACCCCTGCACTAGAGTGTGAGACAGATGGTTTTTTCATAGTATCTGTGAAAGCATTGGTGAGAAATCCTGAACATCCGTTTCTTCTTTCTCCAGTCTAGCTCTTTTCCACTAAATTACATGGTTGTGTATTTTGGTTTTAACTGTTAGCTCTGGTTTTAAAAGGTGAATTGGAAAAAAAAGCTAATTGGGGTAGAATTCTTAAATTCTTGAACAAGTGCTCTCTGATACAGATCAAGCTTGACAATAAATGCTTGAAAATGCCTGCCAGGGCTGGAGAGATGCTCTGTGATTAAGAACACTCACTGCTCTGAGGGAGGACCCGAGTTGGCTCCCAGTACCCACGTCAGGTGGCTCCTCCCAGCACCCATGTCAGGTGGCTCACAACTTCTGCAACTCCAGCTCAGGACTGTCCGATGCCTCTGGCTGTCTTGGTGGACGTCTTCACTCATATGCCTGTGTCCATACATACACATTCATAATTAAAAACAATAACAGAAAGTCTTAAAAGAAAAGCTGTCTTCTGCAGGTTCAAAATGAAGGTGGGAACAAACCATTTATTTCTGCACACTTTGTTCAATGCTTGCAGTGAGATGGCTGTGTAAAAATGAAGGTTGACATCAAGCAAATTCATTTTAATAACTTTAGTGAGCTGTTGGCCCGTAAACTGTATACAGGTTTGAATCTTTCATAGTCATAAAAATATAACTTGGTAAATCACATCACCAACTGGATCTAACAGCTTGCTAAAGCAAGCCTGTTTCTGATGCAGTTCTGAAGTAAATGGATAACAGGCTATCACCTCTTAATAGCTCTTAAAAATAATGACTTTTTCTAAATGCTGTTTTTGGTGACATTAGACGTATTAATCCATAAGGATGTGTATTTACCTTCTTTGCATCATTACTAAAGTTTTCCGTTTTTGCATGTTTTCTGCTGTTTATTGTCCATTTGGCCATTTGAGGAATGCACACGACAATCTCTAGGAAGTTGCGGAGGCAGACAGCCAGCAGCTCAAAGTCCTGTCTGTTTTAATAGGTACCAAAATTCTTAAGTTATCTCGCCTCCTAAGACAGGGCTGTGTCATGCTTCCTGTCTATTGTGAGTGATGTTTCAAGATATTAATGTCTGCTTTAAACTTTGATGCAGAGAAAATTAAAGGGACTGATAAATTGTCAAATAACAATAGAGCAAATGAGTTAGCTTGTACTGTCCGACCTCTGCAGTGTAGAGAGAGCCAAGATCTGAGGGCATCTGTAACACCCTTTGATTCCCACCATTAACCTGCGAGAGGCATTATTACCCCAGTTTTGTAGATTTGGACTTTGAGGGTGGGTTAACTTGTTTTGAAGTACCAGGAACTATTTCAGTGCCACTTCCCCTCCATCTCCAGCTGCCCCTGCCTCCTCCTCTCTAAGCATTTGCTGCAGTTTTTCTTCTAAGAGACCTCAAGGCCCTTCCTACTGTCTCCAGTCCTCACATCTTTCCCCGCGTCCTTCAGGTTAGCTGATTGACTGGGGTCTGAGTCAGGTGTTTGCCTCCTAGGGATCTTGATAATTTAATCTGGAATGCTAAATAGTTCCAGTAACTGTGGTAATTGTTGAGTGTTGCTTCTATACTGGATAGTTCTGTAAAGTTTCTAGTGGATTCTGTGACAAATTGCTCCACCTGCAAAGGTTAAGTTACCCAGAATCACTTGGAAGGGATGTATAGAATTTCCCTGTGGGCCCCTGTGCGAGGGAAGACAGCCTTTGGTCTCTGAAATGAGAGTGCAAACAGCGTGACTGGTTGTGCTGTTGATGTTTTCCAAATGTAGTCTTTCCTTCCTTTTTATTTTTTCTTCTGAGACAGAGTGTCTGTAGAGCCTTGACTCTCCTGGAACCACTGTGGAGACCAGGCTGGCTTCAAACTCACAGAGATCCTCCCACCTCTGCCTCCTGGGTGGGTGCTGGGATTAAAAGCATGGAACACAATGGCTGGCTTTTTTTTTTTGCTCATGGAGGTTGAGTGGGAACGCTGGGAGACACCTGTTGGAGCTGGGAAGGCTTCACTGAGGTGGCCTCAGAGGAGCTAAAATACGAAGCCATCTATGCACGTGGGACTGGAAGATGTGGTTGGTGTTTCGGGGACATGGAGATGTGAGATGACCGTACCAGGGAGTTCTTTACTGTCGTAATATGGACAAGATCAGCTGCGGAGGGCAATAGAGGCGATACCAATAATAACACCTATCACTTTCACCAAGCGCTTTATATTATTTTTCTCCCTCAGTTTTTGAGTTACCCCAAGATGTGAGTATGGCTCCTTTTCTCATCTTACATATAGTGATACTAAGTTACCCCTTACTGGTTATGTGACTTGTCCGGGATCACAGCGATAGCGATAGCACTTGTCTAGGGCCACACACTAGCAAAAGCAGAACCTAGCTCATCGTCCCAGAGAGCAGGCCGCGGCCTCTGTCTTTTAACCACCTCGCTATGTGGAGAGGTCAGGCTACGATAGGGAAATGGCTTGGGAAGGTGCTGACAGTTTATTCAGTACAGCAGCGGCCATTTGTGGACTCAACACCCTCATGGAACTGTGTATTATAGAATGACTCGTGTGTGTGTGTGTGTGTGTGTGTGTGTGTGCGAGCGCGCACATGCGTGTTAGCTGGTGTAAAGGGTAAACTGAAGGAAAAATGTATAAAACAGTAATTTTACTTTGTATGAGGCATGCATAATTTCTTTTCTGCTTGAGAAGTACCACTAGGGTCTCCTTCAAGTTGATTTTGCAACTGAAGAAGTCTCGGTTTGAAAAAAAAAACCAAAAAAACCAAAACCAAAAAACACACCATTGTTTGTCAGTAGACGAGTTTCTGCAGATATAAAGTAGGAGAACCACTTGATCAAGTTTATGCTTCTACGTGGGTCATGCTGGCTTCAGTGTACAGGGTGGATAGCGAGGACGGGACCACAGGGGTAGAGGGCAATAAAGGGTCAACTGGTTCAGTGGGTCCAGAAGAGATGGCTGAACTAGGACATTAGCTAGAGATAGGATGCACAGAATAGAGAGAGGCAAGTAGGGAGGAGAGCGCTTCCATACGTTGAAGTGGTGGCTCCAACCGTCTCCCCAGCTCTTAGCCAGCACTGGGTTGAGGGCAGTTTAATTCAAGGTCTGACTTTATTCCTCAGGCACAACGATTATTTCTTGATCTTTGAAATTTCCCTTCCTATATGCTTATGAAATAGGTTTCGCTGTGTTCTTTTCTGTGCTTGTAATTTTGTATTAAAATATGCTGTTGTGCTTTTATTACTTCAAGCTACTTTTACATTTGTATATCAAATTAGATGCCTACCTTCTCATGTCCCTGCCACCCCTCTCCTCCCCATAGAATTCAGGAGATTTTCCCAGCAGTCTGAGAAGGCACACACAGCATGCAGAACACTCAGGAAATCTGTGTGTTGCATGCTTCTCAAAGCTTTGAGCAGTAGTGCTTTGTATTATGCCCATCAGAGGAGGACTTTTCTCTGACTTAGTTCTTCCTGGCTTTCCATTTTTGTCGTGTGTGTTGACTCAGAGCTTTTTAATGGCCTTAAGTTTTGATTCCCTTAAGAATCTATTGAACCTTGTATGGTAATGGTCTTGTCTTTTTTATCTTTTCCTTTAATTTTTTTCTTTGAATTGGCAGGTAAAAATCATTCCTGTGCCTGTTTAAGGGAAGCTGTTATGGGATGTTTTGGTTTGTGTACACATCATGTGATGTTCAAATAAGTAAACATACCTATCTCCTTAAACATCTGTTTTCACATTGGGAGAACATTCAAATTCAGCGCATGGTTGTCTGGTGTCTCCGTGCACAGAATGCCATTTCTCCTGAGGTAGGCATTCTGAAGCATGAGTGTTTTTCTTAGTAAATACAGGGGATTCCTGGTTCTTCCACTGCCCCCATTGCTTGTGAAACTAAGATGAAAACAAATAGTGTGGAGTCGTTTGTGTAGAAAGCGTAGATTCTGGTCTTCTACAAATGTGGCCTCTATTCCTTCCTTCACCGTGACCGTCTTTCAGACACATTGCGGCATCTCTACGGAGGAGGCCCTGCTTGTGATGCCATCGGTGGGACCTGGAATCTTTGGAGAAAGGATAGCTGTACCATCAGGCTATTGCTAGTTTTCTGAGCTACTTAAATGAAGGGGTGATAAATGTGTGCATGTTTGTGTGCTTTCCACTAAAAATAAAGTAATTGAAGGTGCCATGTGGTATAATAGTCAGAAGTGTGAATTCTCTTTGAACTTGTGTTTGATCTTAGACAAGATATTTAACCTCTTTGGTCTTAATGTTTTTGTCAGTTAAGAACACTCAAGTGAATTGTAAGAGCTTATTTTGATTATTATTTATGTGTGTTTGCTTGTGTGTGTGTGTGTGTGTGTGTGTGTATGTGTGTGATGGGCATGCATGCTGGGATTAAGGTACCACTGTATTTGGTTGCATATTTTTAAAATATTTTATTTTTATATATGTGTATGTCTGTGTGAGTGTATGCCACCTGTGTATGAGTGCCCATGGAGGCCAGAAGATGGCATCAGACCCCCTGGAGCTGGAATACAGGTGTGAGCCTTCTGATTGTGGGTGCTGGGACCCCGCTGGTCCTCTGTAAGATCAGTATGCAGTACTCACTCCTAACTGCTGAGCTGTCTCTCTCGCCTCATCTTTTATATTTATAACTCTTCCAAGTAACCTTTGTTTCATTATGTGGTTTCATTAGAGTTGAACATCCAGGTTTCATTCTTACAGTGAGGTCAGGAGCTTGAAGTAAGACAAACAACTCTCTAGTTCTTCATCATGACAGTTTCCATAATTTCATCTGATACCTTGATCAATGATTTACCTTGTAGTCATCCCCTTAAAGAGTCATTTATGGCTGTAGTTTCATCTTTCTCCTCTGTGTTTGCCATTGGCCTCCTTCTCCTTTCCTCCTTTTTAATCCAAACTATTGAGAGAATGCCAGAAGAGGGATGGATGTGTTGGGGAGCCAAGAGTTGGGAGAAGGTCCAAGCAGTCAAAGTTGGAGTGCCGCGGTAGGATTATGCTAGTAAATTAATTCTAAATTGTGGCATGCTGGCCTGAAGCAAGATGCTTCTCCTCTCCTTTGTGTTCCGTTAGTGGAAAGTGTAGCAGGAATACCTTAGTGCGTGCTTAGTTGTTCACGATATTCATGTACTGACAGCAGTCATAGCATTGGTGGGCATCTAGAAGCCTGTAATGTCTTCCAGTTCTACAAACAGAGCCAGAGTACAGTGTGGAGAGCCTAGATAGTCCATCACTTTTGGATGGATGACTCAGTGAGTTAAACAATCCCAGAGACCATTGTCTAAATCCTTTGGCTCCAGGGGAAATGCAGTTAGCTGTAGATCATCTTGTTCTCTGCCAGGACATTACAGTGATGGAATGACTTCTGATTCATGCAACAGTAGATCATCTTGAAGGAGTTTGCATTATGCTGAGGCAGGCAAGGCTGTATAAAGGCTATGCAGCAGTCGTAGTCAGGTGGTGGCTCACGCCTTTAATCCCAGCACTCCAGAGGCAGAGACAGGCGGATCTCTGTGAGTTCGAGGCCAGCCTGGTCTACACAGTGAGTTCCAGACAGCCAGGGCTACATAGAGAAACACTGCATCGAAACAAACAGACAAGCAAGCAATTGGAGCAGTAGGACTGAGTGGTGGTGTTTGCTCAGCATGTGTGAGACCTTGAGTTCTCTTCCCCAGGACCACACAAAAGGAAACAGAGTGGCACAGAAGTCGCTACCTGGCCTGTGGTGGTGGGAGCTGGGTTCTGCAGAAGACAGGAGGGAACTCTTTGAAGAGGCACTCTCTGCTCCATGTTCCTTCCCTCCATACATTCTTAAGGTGGCAGAGTTTTGCAGGTGTTTGTTTGGGAGTTAACCTTCTGAATCTTCATTCTGCCCCCACCATAGCAACATCTTTGCGCTGTCAGGACCCTGCTGGCTGCCATGAAGCAGCCTGTGGCACGTGGCCAACTGTGATAAAAATCCATTTTTAGATTTTAAAACAGAATTTGGATAGCAGGATACTTTAGAGAAGTATATTTAAAGGTAGGTTGAATATGGTGGGAATAGTAAAAACCTAATGAGGATGTTAAAGCTACCAGGGTTCTCACTACTACTACTTCAACCACCACTGCTTCTCCTCCTCCTCTTCTCCTCCTCTTCCTCCACTTCTTCCTCTACCTTCTCCTCTTCTTTCTTCTCTTCCTCCTTCTCCTCTTCCTCCTCCTCTTCCTCCACTTCTTCCTCTACCTCCTCCTCCTCCTCTTCTCCTCCTTTCTCCTCCTCCTCTTCTTTCTTCTCTTCCTCCTCCTCTTCTTTCTTTTCCTCTTCCTCCTCCTCTCCTTCCTTCTCCTTCTCTTCTTTTTCTTCTTCTTCTTCACAGAAAAAAATACTAGTTTATGCTGGCTTGTCTTGGTTGGTCGCTTCCTTCTGCTCCTCTTTCATGATCTGTAAATGCCCGTGGTGGAAGGAAGCTTTCATGTACAGATGAAAAAGAAACTTTCTAGTTAGAAGTGGCTGCTGATATTTTTTAAATCCAAGGGTGTGTATTCACATGCCTAAGGTTTTTATTTTATCTTTAAATCCCAAAGAAAGTAAAATCTTAAATAATTTTTCAGATCTGTAGCTCTGACCTAAGTCTGAAAACAAGATGTTTCCTAAGTACAGTCGAGGTGGTAAGGCAGAATGTTAGTGTCATACATTGCAGAACTTTTAGATATTGATTTATTTAATGGAGAACTGAACAGTGCTTTCTTTAATTTTAATATCTCATTCTGCATTGGTCTTTGATTCAGAATGAATTATAATTCTCAGCATTGCCAAATACCACGAAGTCGGGTGAGCTTGAAATCTGTAATGACTTTCTTTCGACTGATTGCTAGAGATTGTGGTAGCAAAGGAGGAGACAGAAAGGGAGCTATAATCATTTTTTATTTTTGCCTAAGATGAGTATTTTGGTAAGATTAGATGCAGTGATGGGCTGAGGCTCTGAGTTGTAGGTCAAAAGGTCATATCACAGCTAGTACCAGAAAATCACCACAGAAGGACAGTTAGCTCACCAAGGAACTCACCTGGAAAGACCTGTAGCAGGAGGGGATTTCCTAGGGGTGTCCATTGTAAGGGGATTCCATCATTCTTGGCCGATCCCTTCAGAGCCCCCCCCCCCCAGTCTTGTTTCCTGGCTCTTTCGCAGAAGTAGCATTCTTTGGATGGTGTTTCCCATCCAGCGCATGGTTAACCATTTGTTGTGTCTGTGCACGTCTGCAAACATGCTTTCTAACTAGTTAGAAATAATTAAATCAACCATATTTAGGGGGTTTTACACTGTGTGTCTTTCTCCAGTTCATTCTCTTTGCATAACACTTTGACAATAGTTAGCTGAAGGTCGGCCTGCTGATGCAATGGGTAAGGGTGCCTGTCTCCAATCCTGAACACCTGAGTTCCATCCACAGGACCCACTTGGAGAGCCAGTCCCTCCGGGCCGTCCTCTGACCTCCACCTGCACTGCCCCCCCCAAATAAATAAAAATAATACAAAATAAAACTATGTTTAGCTAATACATTGTCAGGTTCATTCATTTTAATTTTAGCATTATTTTATGTGTTTGGGTATTTTGTCTTCGTGTTTGTCTGTGTACTGTGGGCATGCCTTTGCCCTTGAAGGATAGAAGACAGCATCTGGTTTCTTGGAACAGATGGTTATGAGCCAAGGTTGTTGTGGTGCTAGGACACAAACCCAGGTCCTCTGGAAGATCAGCTAGTGCTGCTAGCTGCTGAGCCATCTCTCCAGCCCCCAGTTCATTTGTTCTTAAGTGCTCTGTGGCATTTCTGTCTCTGATCTATATATATGAGCATTTCCCTGCTAACCGAGTATCTTTTTCATTGAGTATTGTGAGGAGCAGGAATCTATTACGCCATTTTTAAAGTTAGACTAGGAATGCTGTTTTGCCTTTGAAGAAAAGCTAATCTCCTTTTTTGGTGCGCAGCATCCTCATTGATCATATTCCTGGGAAAGCCCTTTGTGCTTCCCCCAGAGAAGGTGGAGAGGAGTAATGTCTCATCACACAGATGAATACGTCCTGTGCAAAGCTCAGAATAGCATCTGCTGGGAGAGCGAGCTCACGAGGGACAGGGCTGCTGTGGGAGAACTTGCTTTGCTCCAGTGAAATCGGCAGGGTTTCCACGACAGACAGGCTGTGGCTGGAAACTTGTTGGCATCAACTTGTTGTTTCTCTGTGTCTGGGATAATCTGCAGTGCGCAGACGATGCTTTATTCTGTAAAAGGATATGATGCCTTTTATGGTAAAAGAAAAGATTGTTGTGAAATTGTGGCATGGCTTCATGGAGCTGAAGACATATAAGTTCTAGAAAGGACGAGAGGGACTCCTTTGTGAGATTGTTGGTGTGAAATATCCATCTGTTTTAATGATGAGTCTTAGGTTCTTACTTTACAGTCCCTGTTTTAAGGAGCAATCTTGGGTACTTTTTTTATCCGCTTAGTCTCATGCTTTTGTCTCTGTTTGCAGACTCCTGGCTAATGGTCTGAGCATTTTTACAGAGCCCACAGTGCAGAGCTTCATTCAGGTTGTCCCTCCAGATGATTTGCCGTGCTGTGCATTAACCAGAAATGCTGAGACAGCAAGGGAAACACTAATAAATGGGATGCTTTCCAGGGATGGTCGCTAACACAAGGCAAGCACAGCCAAAATCAAGAAGAAATTGTTACTTAGGCACTCAAGACGTAGTCTGGCCAGATACGCTATTATAACAGTGAGTAGCCAATTGTAATTAAACTAATTGGGACCTGGGCAATTTGAACTGCCAGATTGTCTGTTAAGAAGAGTAAGCAATTTTAATGCATCTTAGAATTAAAGACTGTGAAGGGTGGAAATGGTATACGTTCAATACTTGTGTGAAATTCTCACTAGATAAATACATTAAAAAAAAAGAAGGTTGAACTGCCAGATTGTCTTTTAAAAAGAGTAGGCAATTTTAATGCATCTTATAATTAAAGGCTGTGAAGGGTGGAAATAGTATACGTTCAATACTTGTGTGAAATTCTCACTAGATGAATACATTAAAAAAAAAGAAGGGTCATGCAAGTTTGACACAAACTTACTTAGAATGAAAAAAATTACATTTGCCTTTTGAAGAAGGTGTAAGTTCCAGAGGCTCAGGGATGTCTGGGCTTGGCTTGCCTGTGTGTTTCTTCCATGATCTGAGAACCAGTGTGTAATGGGCTGCTGGTGAAGGGAGCGGTCTGTCTGTCTGTCTGTCTTGTTTTTAGGAGGTGAATGACTGGCAGAACGATTGTTTTGTTTTTCACTGCCGCTCCTTTTCTAATAAACACACTTTGAAGAACCCAGGTGTAGGGTATGTATGCATGGGGAGAGGAATTCCCGATGTGTAAAGACCCCTTTTATTAGTGTTTTTGGTATTAGTAATCTCCAATCATTCCTGCTCCAGAGAGCTTTGTAGCTAGGCCAATGACCCTCATCTGGTTTTCGAAAGTTTCAATTTGCTTATTCATTTTATGGATATGGGCGTTTTGTCTGCATGTGTGTCTATGCATCACATGCATGCCTGGTGCCCTGCAGAGGCCAGAAGAGTGTATTGGATCCCCTGAGACTGAAGTTACACAGATACGCCACCATGCGAATGCTGAGAATTGAACCCATGTCCTCCGGAAGGGCAATCTGTGCTCTTGACCGCCCAGCCATGCTCCAGCCCTGTGCTTTTAAGTGTACTCTATTCCTGAGTCTTATGAGTAAGTGTGGCTTCTCTGAAGTATTGGTTGTTAGAATCCACTTTCATTAGAAATGTGTTTCTTCATTGTTTATTAGAGTTCTCTGTTTCATCTCTATATTCTGAAGCACAGAAGAGAGTGAAAAAGATTCCCCGTCTTTTCAAGGCTTTCTCAGATTCCCGATTCTTCCATCTGCGTGAGTTTTCCACGTGATAATAGATGAGTTAATACTTCATTTCTCGGAAAGGTTTCTTCCAATCCTTCTGGACTTGCTCCAGGAGTGTTCTCAGGAGGGCTTTGTAGACTCTTGGCGTTCTAGGCTGAAGTAGCTGTGCTAGCAGGTCAGGGCCTTCACCTTTGACATTGACCTTACTTTTCTCTGTTCCTTTAGGTCTTTCATGGCCATTCCTTCAGTGGCTGGCAAGATCCCCACCTCACACTCATGTTCCCTGCCAGTGGCATCTTAGCTGCTAGAGTGTGGAGCTGGCCTATGGGAGTCAAGTAAGTGCCTTTTTTACTATTTGGCATGGTTTTTGCTTACTTGGCAAAGCCGTGTAGAGAAACTTCGTAAATTAAGTTTTTAAAAAGGCACTTGCTTGATCTTGGTGGGCCAGCTGTGCTCCAGCCTGCTCCCAAACACCTGCTAGCTAACATGGGCTGAACTTAGGGAGGCGACTCTTACAGAATGGATTCGTTTTGCTAGGATAGACACAGGGGAAGATAGAGCTGATCTTGGCCCACACATCCATGCTGGTGAGCAACTCTTGTCCCATCCTCAAATAAATCAGAATGTTTAGGTCAAATAGTAATTACTCCAGTTACCTGCCGACGTAGTGGTTTATGGATGACCGTGAGCCTGCAGGTTTAAAGCAGCTGCATAAAAACACAATAGGTCTTCCAGGAAAGCCAGCGACCTTGGCATTTATCTGAACTAGTTGCTTAGCAGGTAGAAGGAGTAACAGTTGACACTAATCAGACTTGGGTTTCTGTATTTATTGCTTAAGTTGCTAAAACATGGTATTTTACTTTTGCAGGTCATCTTGTAAATTTTGCCTGTATAGATTAACACATCCCGTTCTGTCATAACAACCATGTAAGGGAGAGTGTTTTCCTGCTCTGTCTTTAGGTATTGGTGACGTGACCAGTTCACGCAGGGGAAACTTGACCATTCGCAGGTATGTGGAGATCCTGATTCCTCCCTGCAAGTGAAACAGTGATGTAGTGTTGCAAAACTCTCTTTCCAGTTGCTTCTCCTGCTCCACTGTGACTTTAGGAAGGAGACGGGCACACTATAGCCTGCACTGCTGCTTGTTTTTACAAATAAAATTTTATCTAAACACAGGTCCATTCATTTCTATATGCATCTCCCCTTGTATAACAGAATTGAGTTGTTACCACAGAGACTCCATAAAGCTTAACATAGTTATTATTTGGCTTTTTAGTAAGAAGCTTGTCGACTCCAGCTTTAAATACATAAAGTTGCTAGGACCTTCTTACTGATCTCAAAGCTCCTAGGATTAAACCAAGGAAACCTGGACCTATATCAGGGTACTGCGGACCAGCAAGTAAGTATTTGCAGTACACAGAGTGATATGATTACTTTGTCGTTTGAGGGAGATGCTCTTGTAGCTCAGGCTGACCTTGAACACTGTGTAGCTGGGGATGATTTTGAACTTTTGATCTTCCTGCCTCTACTTGCCAAGTGCTAGGACTGTGGGTATGAGGCACACACCTAGTTTATGTGGTGGTAGGACTAGAACCCACGGCTTTGTGCATGCCAGACAAGCACTCCCCAAACTGAGCTCATGTAGCAGGGTGGGTTCTAATACAAGGTTAAGAAATGAAAAAGTACCATGGATATCCAACTTAATCTTTCCTTTCATTTATCACCCCCCCCGTGTGTGTGTGTGTGTGTGTGTGTGTGTGTGTGTGTGTGTGTGTGTGTGTAGGCATTCATTCAATAGCAAGATGTCACTGTTTAGATTCTCTAAATGATTTTGCAGAATGGAGAGTAAAGCTTTAACTAGGATAATTTGTGCAGGCGAGTAGTGAGAATGAAGGACCTCTTGGTGAATGGGAGAGATACTATGGTTGATCGTAGACTTGAGATCATGATCTTGAGGACTAGTGAAGCTCAAGGGTCACAGAGTGGTCCTGACTAGTGGTAGAGATGAATGAGGCCAGGTCTCTTGACTTTCCCTGGATCTTCCATCATGTTTGTGAAGTTTTCTCTAGTACCCGAAAACCTGTCTACGTCTTCTCCTTTCTCCCCCTGAAATAGAAGCAAGGACTTGATGACTGTAAACGACTGAGATGTGCTTTTCGGAATGTTATCTCTGATTGGAGGTTTGATTCGTTACTACTTGAAGATTATTAGAGGCTTGCTTCTTAATGAATTATTAAATGCCTGTGGTGTAAAGTCGGGAAGGTTGGAGTAGATGGGATAGAAAAGATAGACTTATTCGTACCTTATAGCAAGGTACAAAGCCAATATTGGTGCAGATAGAAGTGTCCCATGTTTATCTGTGTGCCTGAGTTCAGAGAGGGAAAGTGTGTATGTGCCTATGTGTACACATGTGTGCACAGGCATGTGTGTATCTAAAGCTCTTCAAGTGTATCCTGAAAGAAGTTCTGCAGGTGTTTTACAACATGCAGATGAGGTTTCAAGTAGACATTTAAAATTTTTAAGCACAATTTTAGATTTGCAGACAAATCTAAATTCCTATATATTTCTCAATTCCTATATACTCTCTCTCCTCCCATTTTTCTTTTTATTGACTTTTTACACAGCTATGGCACATTTACCATAACTAATGAACCAGTCTTGATCTTTCTCTACTGAAGTCCATATTTTATCCAGTTTCTCCCTTTTCTTCCTTTTTTATGTTCTAGAATTGTGCATGCGGGTGCCGGAAAGCAATAAATGATTTTTTATTAACATGGTCATTGAGGTGGAAGCTGTTTATATAATCTCCTGGAAATTAGGCTAGTTCTGAAATGCCTTTCACTTTCTAGATATTTAGAAACCAATGTAGAGTCTTGGTCCAGCTGCCACTGCTCTGAACTGCAACATTGATGCTCTGTTTAGTGCACAGAAGTTACTTTCCAGTAACAATGGCGCTGCACTAGTTTGTTCCTAACTTTTAGCATCACCAGTTCTGAAGAACAGAGACTCTTGAGTTATTCTACTAAGTATCCTATGCTACAGTTACTCCTGAAAATACCATAAAGTAATGACCTCCAAGGACTGATGGGCCAGCTCTCCTCCTTCCATACCCTCTGCCTACTGAAAGCAACTCTGAAGTTAGATCTTCCACAGTCCTCTGCTCAGCTCTGAAGTTAGACCTTCCACAATCGTCTGCTCAGCTCTGAAGTTTTTACACTAGTGGCTGATCAGTCAAGGTATAACTTGGATTCTTTAGGATGTTCATGTGGGGGTGTGCTCTCCTTCCCACTGACTGCTCCTGTTAGATGGTGAGCGAGTGTGAGACCTGCCTCTCAGCATCTACACCTGCCCTTTGGACTTCAACGTATCACTTCACACCTAACCAGAGCCCTCTTCCCAAATGGAGCCGTTTCGTGGCTTTTCTTCTTGGTACTGTTGGTTTTCCAAATTATTTGAGTTGAAATTAATCTCGGCTTTCACCTTTCCTAATCACCCTTTTAAATTGTGGTAAAATAGGGGCTGGAAAGATGGCTCGGCCGTTAGGAGTACTGGCTGCTCTTTCAGAGGCCCCAAGGTTGGGTCCCAGCCACTTAACGTGGTGTCTTACAATGGTCCCCAAGTCTAGTTCTGGGGGTGCTGATGACCCCTTCTAACCGTTGTAGGCACCAGTCATGCAGATGGTATACATACATAGATGCAGGCAAAAGCACTCGTACACATAAAGTAAATTTCAAAAGAATAAATTGTGGTAAAATATGTTCAATATAGATTGAGCATTTTCTCTTTTAGAAAGTGTCTAGTTTAGTATCTCACCCTTTTGTGTGATAGCTAGATCCTAGTTGGTTGGCTTTGTCCACCTATTACTTTGCCTCTTTGCTTCCTAGCAGCACCTCCTTCTTGTTTAGGTTCCTGTCACGTGACTGTACTTCTACTGCATAGGTCCCACCTCCAGTGTTTCCCCTGTAATTAGTTCATTTATGGCTTCCCACAGATTGGCCTCCCTAATACGTAGTGGTGGCCCTGGGGTAGATTCCTTTACATTTCTTGCCATGCACATGGCCCTGGGTTCCATCTCTAACAGCACAAATACAAGTAAGTAAATGAACCCATTGAGCCTTACTATCTCATTTTTCCATTTTACTTTGGCTTGCTACTACCTATAAAACTCAATACAGATTCCCCTTAGCCTGAAGTTCATGACCTTCTGTAATTGAATTCCAGACTGTTTTCATCTTTAATGATAATAGTTTTGATAAGTAGTGACTAATTAGTAATTTTTATAATGATATTTTTGTTACTATATTTTTATTCTTGGGAGTCTTTTGAAGTAGGTACAAGATTGCCATTATTGAGGAAAATGGGCAGGAGGTGTCTAGTAATTTGTCCAGGCTTGGGAATGATGGAATTAGGAGTTCAAATACACATTCACATATTTCACAGTTGTAACGTCTGCCTCCCTATAACCTGCCTCCTACCTTAAAAGAAAAAAAGAAGAAAAGATATCACTGTGTTGCCTAGGCTGGCCGCAAATTCCCCATTCTCTCTCAGCTGGGTTTATATATGCATTGCACCCAGCTCCTCCCCAAGTGCTGCATGCCTTGAATAGGGTACTCCCTACATACTAGCTGTGTGCCCCCTTTCTCTTGGCCTCTCACTTTGCAGAGCCACTGCTTAGCTCCTTTCTTCCCTCTTACCATCTCACTTTCCATCCTTCAAAACACAGGTTAAGTCCTGGATGGCTAATAGTTTCTGCCTCTAATCTCTAGCTGACAGAATACTCATTATATTAATTAATACTCATTTATTAATACTAATATATTAAACACTCATTAATACTTGTGTTTTAATATTATATTATATATTATGCTCAAATACTGTGTATTCCCACTGTTTTGAGTCTTTTGTTGTTTCTGTTGTTTGTTTTGGGTTGATAAGAAGAAGTTCTCATGTATATTTAAGCTTGGAGGGAGGAGCTTGGAAAAGAAGAGCGGGAAACACACAGCCAAGAGCGGGCATGGGCTTCTCAAGGAAGTCACCAAAAGTGATTTATTTTCTATGTTGGGATCCAACACTAGCCATATGCAAGCCAACAAGCACTTCACCAAGGAGCCTCATGCCCAGCCTTGTGTCTTATTACATGAACAGTTCAACCTAGACTTTAGGTTGTGATCTCGTTAGGAAAGGGCTTGGCTTTGTAGTGTTTCTTTCCTCTGCAGGACCTTGTTGTATGGTAGCTGTTCAGTAAATGAATGTGTCGATCAACTTAAATAATAAGAAACCCCTCCATGGCTAAAGATATGCGATGGGCTTCTCTGTTGGGTAATTCTAATGGTCAGTGATTGGACTGACAGATGTCTTCATTAATAAAGCATATTTCTGGATGAGCCTATGAGGTTGTGTCTAAGGACAGCCAACCAGTGGGACATCAGTTAAGAGTCAAAGGCCTGGCTGGAATGTGGGCAGCACCAATGATGAGCTGGGAATTGAGTAAAGGGAAGGAGGAAGCCGCTAGCACAGCCGCCTCTCTGTCACCATGAGGTGAGCAGCTTCCTCCACCTCACACCCTGCTGCCCTGCCGTCCTGATCATACACTCCAGGCACGTAGCGATGGAGAGCTCGTGAACTATGGAGAGCTCGTGAACTGCGAGCTGCACCTCTGAAACCAAGGCTTAAAGTAAATTCTAACTCTTTTACAGTTTTTCCTCAGGTATTTGTCACCGACAAAAGTCAGACCAGCACCACAACATCTTAGAATTCTGTTCTTGGTTGGTCTTCTTGAGATACTTTGACTAGTGGTCTTAATTTATTACTGGGGAGGAGACGTTGAGGTTAGAAGGAGAGATTTTTTTTTTAAAGTTATGTAAAGTTTTATGTGTATGAAGTTTTTGTCTGTGCACCACATGCTTGCCTGGTGCCCAGAGGGGTCAGAAAGAGGCATCAGATCTGGGACTGGAGTTAGAGATGATCATGAGCTATCTATCATGTGGGTGCTGGGAATGGAACCTTGGTCCCCGGGAAGAGCAGACAGCATTAACTGCTGAGCCATCTCTCCGTACTTGTTTTTCGAGATAGATTCATTAAGGTACTCAGGCTAGCTTTGAACTGGACTCAAGCGATCCTGCTGCCTGAGTCTCCCTAGAGGCTGGGCTACAGACTCACACTGCTGTATTAGCTACCAGGCTAGCAACAGCTACTGATGCTTTGTGGAGGAGAAGCCTGGTAACCATTGCCACATGCTAACTCAGAGCAGAGCTGCTCTGCCAATGCCGAGGTCAACTGCCTCTCACTGTCTTACCACCAGCACTTGGAGTCAGGCTCTAGCACATTCCATCTACATTGTTTTCGCCCCACTTTCGTCCCTTCTGCCTGGTGTCTGAGCGCAGAGTGACAATGCTGGGCAAAAGGTCCTCTTGGTCTTCCTGTATCTTCTGGTCTTAGTCGTAGGAGAAGCCCAGGTGTCCTAGCGGTGGTCACGAGAAGCCGCTCCCCAGGGAGAGCCTCTGACTTGCAGCTTTTGTCTCCTTGCCTGATATAACTCCTCCCACACTGGCTAACTGAAGTTACAGAGCGTGTGACAGTCTGCTCCCCAGCACCACTGCTGAACATTTGGCTCCGGTCCGACTCCCATCTGCTGCCTTTCTTGCTCTTGCCCACTCTGTTCCTGCAATCCTGACCCCTTTTTGTTCCTCAGAAACGTTATGCACACGCCTGGCTCCCGGTTTTTCCCATTTGCACTTTTGTTTGATTGGGAAGCTGGTTCAGATCTCGAGTGCCCACCTAAGAAACTGGATGTGATGGCAGGAGTCCCTCCAGTGCTGAGGAGCAGACAGAGAGATGCCCCAGGGCTCCCTGGCCAGCCAGTCTTGATGAATCTGTGAGCTTCAGGTTCAGTGACAGATGGTCTCAAAAAATAAGGTGGAGAATGATAGAGGATGATATTTAATGTTGACTTCTGTCCTCATACACATGTAAACACATATGCACATACATGAACATGAACACTTATATACCTACAGAGACACACAAATATTAAAGTATGGCCTAACTAGTTGCTGCCTTATTTTTAATTTTTTCTTATTGATTGATTGGGATGGACACACACACACACATACTCACACACACAAACACACACGTGTGCACACACAGAAACACACAATACTCACAAATACACACAGATACATACAAACACACACTCACACTCACAAACACATACACTCACACACACTCACATATACACACTCACACAACTCACAAACACACGTACACACACTCACTCACACACACATACACATACTCACAAACACACACACGCCATGATGCATGTATAGGAGACTGAGGAAAACTTTCAGGACTCAGTTTTATTCTTGTACTTTGTGGGTTTCAGGGACAGACATATGAATTTTGTGTTTACATTTGAGTCCTCCTATCCTTAAGACATTTCGTTGTATATGAGTAAAAACTTGAAAAACTCCAAATTCGGAGAAAGTTTTTGGCTTCAAATGCTTTTTCAGATACTCAACCTATGCTGTCCCCTTTGACCAATGAATTCCCTTCGGGTGCACGTTTCCAGTCTTCGGCTGACACTTGCGTTGCTAGGGTGATAACCACGTGGATTCCTTATTGTTCACGGTGAATTTTAGAATGCGTTGCTAGAAATGGAAGTTATGAGAATTGTATCTGATCAGATCTTTGTCAACACCATGTGTCACCAAACGTTCGGGTCTATGACTTATGTGAAAAAGCGTATAAATATAAATTAAATTTGTATTTCTTGCACTGCTTCCTCTTCCCCCTTCTTCCTCTTCTTTGTCACCCTGTGCTGGGGATAAAACCCAGGGCCTCCGTCATGCTAAGCAAGAACTCATCTCTGATATACCCAGACTGATGGTGTGGCTTTATACTTAGCTGATTCTGTACTAATTTTTGTTTCCTACTTTTGCCACTCTGAACATTGTAGTAAGCTCTCAGTCCATCTCTTACGTCTTTTTTCCCTAATGAGATAACTGAGGTGTGATATACAACATACAGATCACTAAGAGTTTTTCTAAGGGTCTCTTCTGGGTCATTTAAGGCCAGAAAATAGTTATATAGTTACACAATTTGCCATTCATTCATTCATTCACTTTTGAGGCCGGGTCTCATAGTAACATCAGCTAGCTTTAAATTTGTTATGTAGCCGAGGATGACCTTGCACTTCTGGTCCTCCTGCTTCTACCTTCCAAAGTTGGTATTTTGGAGGTGAGCTACCATGCCTGGTTTATGTAACGCTAGGGATTGAGCCTAGGGCTTCATGAATGTCAAGCAGGTTCTTTAACAATTTAGATACACCTCCAGCCCAGATTTGCTGTACCTCTAAATGAATGTACCTAGTAAGTTCTATTATAAAATTGACCATCTTTTTGTTTTCAGCATGGCTGTATGATTTTAACACAAAATTTCATCCAAGGATCTTAGTTTAAATATTTGGAACCAGTCGCAAGATTTTAATAGATTAGAAGATAAATGGAGTTGGGGGAATTTCAATACTTTGTAGATAGGGTTTGAGAAATAAAGGCCATTTCGGTAATAGATTTTTATTTTTAAATTGGATATTTGCTTGGTTGCAAGAGGATTAATTATAAGAGTCTCTTTCCCTTGGTCTCTCAGCTTGAACAGATAAATATAGAGCCCCAGTGTTTGGAGAGGGAACTGTAGAAAATGTGTGGGTAGCTGTTGTAGTTTTACACAGAAGATAACATCTAGAATAGAGAACAGATGAAAATACTCATTGAGGATTAGTGTTCTTAAGACATCATCAGCGACAGCATTCCCAGGCCTTGCATTTCGAGCCATTCAGAACCTTGCTCATTTTGCATGCCTGATGGTGCATCTCTGAGCTCAGCTCGTTTCCTTAGTCATGGTTCTCCATGTCTGGAGAACATGTTCCTTTCTCCATGTTTCCACACTGATTCCCAGTGCCTGCTCTTCCTCATCCTTTGAAGGCATGGGTCTCCCTTCCATACCCCAATTTCAGACTATTTTTCAATATTCTCCATATTTTTTTTCTTCTTCATAAAGCCCAGGTGACTTCTCTGGTCCACACTGATTCTAATTTTTAGCTTTTGACTCCTGTAGCACTGATACTTTGAATTTCTTTCAATTGGGTCATGAATATGTATTTGCATACTAGTAGAAAGGTGTTGGTGTGTGTGTGTTCCCTTGAGGGCCTCGTGTATGTAAAACACTGTTCTAAATACTGGGCTTATGGAAATGAGCGGCATACACAACATCTCTGTCTTCATCAAGTATACACTCTCACAGGCACAGACGGTCAATGATGAAACAATTAGTAAGAAACATTTCATCATTTGTGCTATGTGAAAAAAAATGTGTGGATGAATCAGAGTTCTTAGTTGCAAATGACAGAACCCACTTAGGTTAAGCAGGAAAAAAATGTTTTAAAAAGTGTATTAGGTAGTTCACAGAACCCAGAGAATCAGTCTTGGCAGATACTTAGCCAGGAACCATGCCAAAGTTCTACCGCTGTTCTACAGTCGTTGGAGACTGCTGCTTTCGCTTTGGAACAAGTGTTAGCTCTTGCCTTGTCTTTACTAAGTGTGATATGTATCCATGAGGACCTCTGCCATTTCCATTTCTGATAGAAGGCTGATGTCACTCCGAAATTGTCAGAATGGATCCCACATGACCATCTTCGTGATATCATTTGCTTTTTAACAGAAACACGCCACATGGGTATGTCTGACTGGCAGAACATAGCCACCTGTCTGCTACTTGTTTGCAGAGAGAGGCTGGGAAAGTCAGTTTTTGATTTCTGTCATGGGAGGCAAGCTTTATAAGATGAGAATTTCCCCCTAACAAAAAGGCTATTTAAAAGTACTAAGTAGTTAAAAACCACGGGGAATTTCATGCTGTAAAGAGTAATTAGAAGATCAATTTAGATTTGAGTGGTTACAGAAGGACTCACGTAGGGCTTGGTACTAAGCTGATGCTTACATGACAAGGAGAAACCCTTGGAAGGTTACAGGTGAGTGGTATTCCAGCATAAAAAACAAGCGAAAAGGCCTTGGGCTACAACTTGGGCAACTGGACACGGCCTGGATGTTATATGGGCTTCCAATTGGACAAAATGCTGATTGGCTGATGTGGTTGGAATTTATGAGTGAGAGGAAGGATGTTATGAAGTAACGCGGGAGACGTGTTTCTATCAAAAGTTCAAGGTCCCTTTCCTCCTGCAGAGAAGGGGGATGTAACTGTCGGTGTGAATACAAGAAAGGCCTGTCTATGTAACAAGCTCTATGAGCTGTTACATGTAATGTAACTAAGGTTACCGGTGTGCTGTTCAGCAGGAGAACAGCATAGGGGATCTAGCAAAGATAGGAGATATTAGAAAGAGCGTGTCTGGGGTGGAGGAAGTGAAGGCTTCTGTTTTGATGCCAGTATCCCATTCAGGCGGACCTGGAAACAAATTGCCTTTTTATTCTTTGTACCTTGAAAGCCTTGAAGATCGTGGTTACAGTCACTTACCTTGTGCTAGGTCTCCTGACTGCTTCAGTTTAACTAAAGCCTGTGGTCTCAAAGGTGAGCTGGTAGTCTTTCCAGCTTGCATTCTGAGCTGAGTGTGATGGCACATGCCTTTAATCCCAGCACTGGGGAGGTAGAGGCAGGAGGAGTGAGAGTTCAAGACTAGCCTGCAGATATACCTCAGTGGTAGATCATGTGTGAGGCCCTGGGTTTGATCCCCAACACCGCCACCATGAACAAAAGAATAATTGCATTAGATAGTGAAGTAATAGAAAGCTGCCTTTGGGTACCCTTCATAATCGAAGACAGTCATACAAGTAAGATAAATTTGTCCTTGCATTTATTTGTGTGTGAGTATGTGTGCATGTATGTGTACCTGCCTTGGTGTGTATGTGGAGGTCAGAACACAGCCTGTGGGAGTTGGTTCTCTCCTGCCACCACATAGGGCCCATATTGTCCGTCCGGCCTCTCATGGTGTCAAGTGCCTTAACCTGCTGAACTACCATGCCATACGGAATTTGTCTTTGGAATCCAGAATCCCAACACTCTGAGTAGACCCTGATTCCTGCTAAGTCTTTTCCATTTGTTAAAGTTGGCTCCTAAAATGAGAACACAATCCAGATTTATCTAGTACGCCACACTTCAGAATGGCATTTGGACTTTCGATGAGCTAACAGAAGTGTAGGAGGTTATCCTCTGTTATTCAACCTTCACAGCTCTGCTGTTTGGAGTGAGCTAATCCTCTGTGACAGGAAACCCCTCCTATGGAACTGCATCCTTGGCCCCTACCCAACAGGTGACGTAGCGTGCCCCACTCAGCTGTGATAATCCAGAATGGCTGCCCCTTGCCGGACAGCATTTCTGTTTGCTCTATTTCTCTTTGGGTGCCTTTTAAGACTGATTTGTGGGTTTTGATGTCTAGTGGCCATACCCTGAGAAAGTTTTATTTGTTTGGTAACAAGGTCTCATCACTGTGTGCCCAGGATGGCCTTGAACCCCTGGGATGAAGCTGTTGAAGTTGTCTTTGCAACCTCAGCCTGCTAGGTAGCTGAGATTGTACGTGTGCACCGTCACACTTTTCTCTGGAAAACATGCAAGTTTTAAAATGAGAAGACAAAGCTCTGTTCACATTGTGTGTATGCCATTTAGATTTCCCCAGCACGGCTTTTGTAAGATCAAATAAGATAACATATGCAGGAGTGTACTGTGGGTGACATTGTGGAGCAGAGGCTCATTCTGGAACAACCATTGAGCCCTTCTCCATCAAGCAGCGGTAGGATGGCTTTTGCATGTCGCCCTTCCCTCAGGTGTGGTCTCTGATTAGGTAAGCCAGTTATTTTGAAGTTGATGGACACAGCGTATTAAAGGGTCATAGAAAGCAGCCCAAAGATGTCGGAGTGCTTTCTGCATAGTCAGGAGCAGTATTCTTTAACAAGCGTTGGTGTCCCTTCTCTGCATGTGTGTGGACCGAGTCTTACAAGCTTCAGTTATGCGTGGCACAACAGCATTCTGCAACTGACCAACCCCGTATGCAATAATGGTTCCACAACACTAGAATACTAGTGCACTCACTAATAACTGAGTTTGGGCTTGATATTTGCACAAAGGTGAACTTGCCTAATAATGCATTCCGTGGAATGTCTTTCCATCTTTATGCAGGGCGTGACTCTTTGGGGTTTTGTTTGTTTGCTTTGATGTTATATATATATTTGACACACACACATATATGCATACTTTTGTTGTTGTTGTTTTGGTACTCCGAGACAGGATCTTGACAGGCCCCACACTCACTGTATCGCCCAGGCTCCCTTCACTTCTCAAGAGGTGGGACCACACGTGTGTGCTACTGCACACTGCAGGTCTGTTCCCTATTGTAGCTTTCAATTAAAGAACAGGGCGCTCTGGAGCTAGCTAATTCTGTCGGTTCCATCCTTGCCAGTGACTGAGTAAGCAGCCCAGGTTGAAGTGAATTCCACATGGAATTCCCTTCTGGGAACTGGCGTGGATTCTGGAATGGGCCTGTGTTCCGAGCTGGCCCATTCATCTCGAGGAAAGGACTTTGGATCAGGTCTCCCTTGTCTCAGTTCTTATTCTCTCCCTTATTCTTCTGCCTCGTGAGTACAGAGAAGCACACTGTGTTAAACCTGGTGTGACCTGGGCACTCTGGGAGCAGGGTTGGGAGATTCACCACTTGACGCCCACTACTCGGGATTTTCCAGAGACGGTTAAACCTCTTTTGAGTTGCTGTTCTACCTGCAACTCAAAACTATCCCGATGAGACCGGACAACAAAAGCGTGCTTGCTGTGTGGGAATAAATGTTGCTGCTCACTTTCTGCTTTCAGAATCTGGATGGAATTGTCTTCAACAGCTGGATTTGGGAATGAGTTGCTTCAAGACGCGAGAAGCAACCAGGTTCCTGTAAACTCAATTCCTAGTATTTACAGTATGTGTCACTTTATGAACCTTCAGTACTTCACGTATAAACATCTCATTTTGTTATTGTGACAAGATCTCCCTGCGTAGGGAGGCTTGTCCTTATCTGTGATCCTTCTGCCGTCACTGCTCAAGGAATACTTTATGAGTTCTCTAAGTGTTTTGTCAGTGAACGCTGGGCAGTGGGGAGGAAAGCTGCCGCTGTTCCGGCTTCAGTGACAATCTCCGTCTCTCTTTCTCTAACAGCAGCCTTATCGAGGACTAATTCACACACGATAAGTTTTGCACAGGTAAAGTGTGTAACTCCGTGCTGATACATAGAGTTCTCTAACATCACCTTATTTTTTTTAGTTCCAGGAAACTTTCAGTAGTCAATTTCCATTCTCTCTTATACCTAGATGCTGGCAAAACCCCACTTTTTTATTTTTTAATTTTTAAAAATTTCTTTTATGTATGTGTGTGAATGTGTGAGTGTGAGAACGTGTATGTATGTGGATATATGTGAGTGTGAGCGTGTGTTGTAGGTGCGTGTGTTGGTGCCGAGAAGGAAAGAAGAGAGCATCAGATCCTTTGGAGCTAGAGTTACATGAACTGATTGGCTTGGGTCCTTTGGAATAGCAGTGCTTTTAACTATGGAGCAGTCTCTCCAGCCCGTTTTCCTCAGTTTTATGAATCTTCTATGAATGGACTCATCCAGTACATGGCTTTTTGTGACTGGTCTCTTTCACTTAAGCATGCTTTTAGGATTTATTCATGTTTTAACAGAATGCTTATTAAATATCTCATCATATGAATGCACGTTTTGTTTACAGTCATCCCTTGGTGGCTGTTTGTGTGTTTTTCATTCGTCTGACATGAAGACTGTTACAGAGAACACACATGTGCAGTTGTTCTTAGACACATGTTTTCTCTTCTCCACGAGTGGAGATGCTGAGTCACAGGACTGCCCTGTGCATAGCTTTCTGAAAAACTTCTGAGCTGTTTTCCAGAGTCTGAGCCATTTTTTAAAATTCTCCCAACACCGTAAGAAGGTTCTGACACTTACTCTTTTCTTTAGCCTTCCTGGAAGATATGAAGTGATGTCTCACTGGCTTTTTTTTTTGTTTTGTGCTGGGTGTTGAATCCAGGGTTTCTTATGCAGCTCTGGCTGTCCTGGAACTTACTCTGTAGACCAGACTGGCCTCGAACTCAGAGAGATCCTCCTGCCTCTGCCTCCTGAGTGCTGGGATTAAAGGAGCGCACCCCCCCCACACACACCTGGAGGAATCCAGGTCTTTGAATTTGTTAGTAAGTTAATCCTCCCCTGATTAGCTACTCTTCCATTGTTAGTAAGTTAATCCTCTCCTACTTAGTACTCTCCCTTAGTGACCATGTTGAACATACTTTCATGTGCTTATTAGATATTTGTGACTAATAAAAATGTTTAAAAATTTAGCTCATTTTTAAAAGAATTTTTATTATGTATATTTATTTATTTTTATTTTATGTATATTGCTGCTTTTGTCTGTGTACAACATACATGCAGCACCCACAGAGACCAGAAGAAGGTTTCAGATCCCCCTGAAACTAAGTGATAAATGCTTGTTAGCTTCTGTGTGGGTGCTAGGAATTGAACCCAGATTCTCTGGAAGAACAGTCAGTGCTCTTAACACTGAGCCATCTCTCCAGCCCCCCAAATTTAGCCCATTTTTAAATTGGATTACTTTGTATTATTGGGTTATAAGAGTAAGGGTATCTTTCCAAAATCCTTTACTTCATTATGAGTCTAGCATCCATTAATTTAGTTGAACCAATAATTTACAGCATCTTTTTTCAAAGAAGGCAGGTCATTCAGAGCTTTTAGATGCTATCACCAAGAGGTTGCCATAATTAAAACAGTTGAAATGGAGATTATTGATGTGCAGAGGAAGACACTAAAAGCCCTGGTAATGTAGAGCAGGCGTGATAAGATCTGGTGAGCTGGATTTTAACTCCTGGGGTCTGAGCAGCTTTGAGCACTGACCTTCTCCAATAACCGATGCTGGTTTCTGGCACGCTCCCTAAGCACAGTCCCGTGTCAGGAATATACAGAACACATCTATCTAGTATCTCAAGGTCTTTTATGTGCCACCTTGAATGTGCGCTTGTTTTCCCTTCCCTCATTAGGAATGTGGGAACTAGTCTAACTAGATCCCGAGAGTGATTTTACATCTCTCGCATATGCTTCATCCCTTGTCACAGCAATGTAGGCTATTGATTAACTTGATTAAATTATGGTTAAGAGCATCTGTGAGATCAAAATAGCCCATTTTGAGTGCCTTTTCTACATTCAGTGGCCTTAATCTGGGTGTAATCTTTCATTAAGAGCTTTCGTATCTACTAATACGAAACGGAGAAGAGCCTAAGCAGAAGAGCTGTAAGAAGAGGGGGAGGGGACAGAGAGGGCTGGGAAGAGCCCATTCTCTGGGGCCAGACTGTGTTTCAGACCATAGCTCTGCCATGTCTGCTTTGAGTGACCTTGGCCAATCCATGCTCTTCTCTGTCAAGTTTTCTTCTCACACGTAGGGCAGAAGGGGTTCAGTCTGACTCTAAGATGGCGAGAGTGAAGTGAGGCAGAGGGTGGAGAGCCTTTGGCCTGGTACCTGGCACCAACAGGCCTGTGCGATACCATATTTGATGTCGCCATCCTTTAAAAATGCTTCAAAATTATGTATTTTTGGGGAAAGAGTCAGAAAATCTTATATTGTTTAAATTGGATCACATCAATCTCAATAAGCCCTTCTGGTAATTTAATTTTATAAAATGCACATAAAGCAAGTCTGGATTTCTTTTTTGAAGGACTTCTTTTTGTTATGATAAAATGTGCTTATTTAAGGAGATTAAAGACATTATTTTGAAAGCTACACTTCACAGGGCTGGGGAAATGTCTCAGTCAGTGAAGTGCTTGCTGTTCAAGTGCGAGGATCTGAGTCCAGGTCCTCAGCATTCATGCAATAAGCCAGGCATTGCTGTGGTTCCTGTGCTGGACACACAGGGCAGAGATGGGCACGTCCCTAAAGCTGGCCAGCCAGCCACATCAGAACTCCAACTTCAGTGAGAGACAAATAAGGTAGAGAGCAATAGAGGACGCTATTCAGTGCCAACCTCTGACCCCATCTGAGCATGCTCATGTATGCATGTACACACACACACAGAAACACATATATGAATACACCACATACACACAAATAAATAAATAAATTAGGGTGGGCTAGGATACATTTTATCCTAGCGCTTGAGAGACAGAAGCAGGAGAAGCTCTGACTTTGAGAGCAACCTGGTCTACATAGCAAGCTCCCTGTCAGTCAGGATGACATAGAGAACCTCTCAAAAAAGTAAAAATACAACAAGATAATAAAATAAAGAGTTGTATCTGTTTCTTTGATGCTGGGGATCGAACTTGGGGCCTTGTGCACGTCAGGCAGGCACGGTAGCACTGTGCCACAGCCCCACTTCCTCTCTTATGTTTATTGATGTGACTAGTAGACTAGGCTCGTGACTCACATCTTTCTGCTGGGTAATATTGTGCTTTAGTTTCAGGCATTATACTATTTACTAAGTTGTTTTTGAGAAAATTTGAAAATTTAAACTTAATGTAGTCAATATTAAACCAAGATTTTAATGATTTCCTTTATAAACAAGGCTTTCCTTCTTGTGCCTAAGTAGACTTATAATTGGTTAAACAAATGTGAAGAATTTTAATAAAAGGATGGAGATGTCTAAGGAGGGAAAGTTGTAGTTTTGGTAACCATGGTAACAGCAGTACGTGGGAAACGGTAGCAGTGGGGGAGACGGTACACTTTGCCTCTTTTGTTCACTATTTTTAATAAATTTGTTTGTTTTGTGGATAGGGTCTGTATGTAGCTCTGGCTGCTCTGGAACTCTGTGTACAGTTGGCTGACCATGAGCCTGCAGAGATCTGTTTGCCCCGGCCTCTGAGTGATGGGATTAAAAACAAGTCGCCATCATGCCCGGGTTAATAATTTTTTTTTTTGTTTCTTAAGTTAAAAGTTTTGAGAAGATTGTAGATTTATATAACAGTAAGAAAGACTGTAGCGTGATTTCCTGTGCCCTTAGCCCATCTTCCTCCAGTGGAAAATTATCCCAGTGTAGATATTCTGATTGTGACATGATACTCATGATTTGTACTCGTCTGGGTGTGTATTTACAGGGCACGCTTTATCATGGTGTAGGTCCCTGCTTTCAGCACCTCAGTCAAGATTCAGAAAGATCAGTGCTGGGGATGGAGCCCAGGGGAATGCTTGCCTGGCACGTCACAAGGTCCTGGGTTCGAGTTCTGGGTGGGAATGGGGATGAGCAAAAAGATAAAGAACCGGTTTGTCACCTGCCGCCTCCTCCACAGGTCCTTCTAACCACACCGATTTCTGTTCTACTCTTACGGCAGTAGCAAATCTCTTCTCCATTTTTATACATTTGTCGTTTTAACAATGTTACATAGAGTCGCACAGTATGTAACCTGCCAGGTTACCCGTTTTCACTCAGCTGCTGTCTATACCAGTGAGTTATTTCGTAAACGGTTATTGAGGTAAAATCCATGCCGCCTGCTTAGCATCTGCAAGTGTACAGTTCCGTGCTAAGAAATTTACCATCACCATATCTGTTTCCAACAACCTCACTAAGAGCTCCTCTAGTCAACAGCTCCCTCCCCTCCACCTCTCGGTAACCTTTATTCTACTTTCCATCTTTACGAATTTGCCTAGTCTACATATTTTATGTGAGGGGACTCATACAATATTTGTCTTTGTGATTCTGGCCTGTTTTTACAAAGCATAATGTGTTCAAGACCCATGGATACTGTATCTATCAAACTTTTATCCCCCTTTAGAACCAGTAGTGTTTTACTATGCAGCATTTTTATTAATAACATGGATGGAATATTAATGATTTATCTGTCAAATCCACATATGACATGGGATTGGCAGCAATATTAAAGTTTTGAATTCTCCAAATAGAGATTGAAGGTAGTTATTGGATAGACTGAGTTCATCAAGCTGTGGGGATCACTGATGTAAAATTCCATGTGTGTTTCTCACACAGTAGTGTAACTATAAATGTATGCGATGTGGTTCAGTTGTAACAAAAAATATCTGATAATCTTCCATGACAGTAAGGCCACAGCCTGACTTGGGCTCTATTAACAGTGTACTGAGCATGAACCGCGATATAGCCTCAGCACTGTGTCCATGCCTGGGTACCACCTTATCCTAAGGGAAAATGTTTAAAATGTGTGTACTTAAAAGAAAAAAAACAGGATAATTTTATGGGAAGGTAGTAGCCACTCACTATGAGATCCCAAGCTGGTATGAGAGTGGAGGTCTGCCCTGATGCTCAGGTCCTTGTCACATGATTTGTATGAGCAGACTGATGGCCATGTGGAGGTATACTGTTAGAATATGTTAGCACATGTAGCTTCCCAGCAGAGGTAGAGGAGGGGCTTGAATCTGCATAATACCTTGTGAGTCCTGCACATTTGAGCGTCTATCATAATAGACACCGCACAGTTCTGAGTTTAAAGTGTTCATAGTTAATGGGACTGGAGAAGACTTATTTTCAGTCCTGTATGTCTGTATGTAATTTTGGCTTTTATAGTGAATATATATTACTCTATAAAAAGCAGTTGTAAAGCAATACTCTTGTTTTGCAAATAAACGATAATACTTGAAAAACAGCAATCACACGAGTAGCTTAGGTCTGAGGATGCAGCTTGCCTAGCCCTGGGTTCAGTGCTCAGCTTTGCCTGTAAGCCCAGCAGGAAATGACATAGGAAAATCAGAAGTTCAAGGTTATCCTCAGCTGTGTAGTAGCCTGAACTGCAGGAGACCCTGTCTTAAAAAACCTCCTGTGTACCATCAAGAAACACACTGCCTGTTTCTTAGTATAAAATAACAGCAACAAAGCAAATAAACAGAAATTCTTTTAGTTTGTATCAGCCTTTCCCTGTGTTGTGTCTCAGAAAACAATATGCCAAAGTTTCTCTGATTGCCTCGTGTCTTCCTCCTGTGTCTTATCCCTCCTTCAATCTTTCTGAGTTAAACCACAGAAACTAGAATTTATTTTTCTTCCTCAAGGGAGCTCACAGAAACCAGAACCCTTTCTTTCAAAACCAGCCGTAAAACCTAGAAGTATTACCTTCACCTTCCTTGCCCAGGTGTCCCATAGCTAGTCATAAAGATACTGTCTGACCCCACTTCTCTGATAGCCGGTCAGAAGACCATTGCACAGGGGTCTTGTCCCAGCCCTGGGAGGGGGAAGCACTTCACACATAGGAAAGGAAGCCCCTGGATCAGGCCTTGGCCTATAGCATTCCATCACGCCTTTTGTCTAGTCATAGTTCTGCATGGCTTCTGTGCTTCAGCAAACCCAAGCCTAAAAAAATGTGTGGTTCTCATTTGTTCTTTGGATCTTCAATTCTGTGAAATATCAGGTCACACGTGTTCTGCCTTTTTCCTGTTGGCCCGTCTTCCACGAACGGCAGCTGTCACTCCCTGTGACAGGCAGGAAGAACAGTCCTCTCTTCTGTGCCTATGCGTGCTTTCAGACCTGTGTGTGCACACCAAGGCCGGACTTGGCTGTGTGGGTTTTCTTTTGCCTTTGGCTCGTTTAGTGCTAGAGAAGGTTGGGCTTTGGCAGATCCTTCTACTCAGAGTTACCTTCAGCCTCCAGGTTTGGATTATTAAGTGACTAAATAGGATATCCTGACTAATATTTGTGACTCATTTCCTCCCCAACTGCGGCTGCCTAGAATGGCTGTTGTGTCGGAAGGGCTGCTAGCTCTAAAAGGAAGCACGAGTGGGAGAACATGGTTGTTTCTCCTGTGAAAATATTTCCTGCTAACACAGGCATCTTTTGCTTTCCCTCGCATGGCTTCTGTTAAAGCCCGCAGAGACCAAGGGTTGGCCGTTCGTGCTTATTGGGAAAGCAGGACTCTGACCCATTCCTGCCTTCTGGGGATGGTTAGGGGAAGGGTTGCTAAGATACTTCAGTCAATAGGTTGTAAACGAAACCCCAAGCCACACCTCCTTCCTCCGCTGTTAATCTTAGTAAATGTTAGTTTAGGATTTGGGCTATTTAAGTGGTGCAGGCCTCTTAATTTCAGTTAAAATTTCTTTTGGCGGGGGTGTTACATACATTTATTTGACTCCGAATTTGAAAACTGAAATGATGAGTCAGACAAGCAGCAGATTGGTGTGAACCTCCCCAAAGCTCACAGTGTGGCCGGCCAGGAGCTTTGAGTATATCTAGTTCTTTTTAAAATCATCACTAGCAGATCTTCCTGTTTATTTAAGAGCTACAGTGATTCTGGGTTTGCTCTCTCTGCACAGGATGGGCAAGAAGACAGAACGAACAGAATTTGTTACCCCAGGTCAATTTCCAGTTTTTTCACACTTCCTTCAGGTGTCAGAGCCAGGCATGGGAGCGCTTGCCTCTCATTCCAGCTCTTGAAAGGTGGGAGCAGTAACACCAAGAGTTGAAGGCTAGGATGCCTTGCACTACTTTATAGCAAGTTCGAGGCCAGCCTGGGCTACATGAGACCCTATCTTATGTAGCTATTATACATAAGGTATTGGGCAAGAATGCATAAGAAGAAGATATTAGATCCTGTCATCCTCTGGAAAGTTATCCTGGACTGTAGTTTTATAATTGACTTTTTCTGGTTTAGACAGGGTATCAGAAGATAGCCCAGGCTGACTTTGAACTCTCAATTCTCTTGTCTTTGCCTTCTGAAGCTCTGGGATAACAGAGCAGTGCTGACATGCTTTGCTCCTTAAATTAGATTTTTTTTTTTTGTGGTTTTTCGAGACAGGGTTTCTCTGTGGTTTTGGAGCCTGTCCTGGAACTAGCTCTTGTAGACCAGGCTGGTCTCGAACTCACAGAGATCCGCCTGCCTCTGCCTCCCGAGTGCTGGGATTAAAGGCGTGCGCCACCACCGCCCGGCTCTAGATTTTTAACTGATACATAAAAACATCAAAGCAGAGAGCGAGGAGGGGTGTATGGGAGAAATGTGGTAATTAAATTATAATCTAAAAAAAAAGACACTTCACATCAAAGCAGTGCAGCAGGGCTCTCATATACTTTAAAATCTGCGTTTGTCAGTGAAGAGACTTTTTAATGTGTCCTTTTGCCTGTGGTTGTTTTAGGCAGTCCAACAGTGGATAGTTTTGGGTGTTGCTGCTTGATGTCTGGTATACTGTGGTAGGAGGAGACATTGTTCTGTTAGTTTTTAATCAAAATGCTTTCCTGAGCTGATCATTTTCAATATTTGTAAAGTTTCTGCAAAGATCTGTTTATTTTAAAGACATTCCTCCAGTTTTTTTTCTTTTTTAAGTCTTGTTAGTAAAGTGTGTAGGGTATATCATTTGTGCAAACTTCAGCTCTAAATGGCCATAAAGGTTTTTCTTGAATATATCTCTTTATTTGTTTTCTTTAAACCTCAGAAACTTCTCAGCTGTTACTGTGGGAGTTGTTGATGCTGTGGCCGTTGTAAACGACTTGAGCTGTTTCGTGCTCTGACATATGTGTGTGTTGGCAGTCGGGATGAGGATTGAGGCTCAGGGTTGAAGGCAGGCCTCGGATTTGCTAAGTCCCTTCTCTACCACTAGCTGCATTCCTAGCTGGGTTTTTTCCTAGCAGCTGCTTGAGCTCTGATTCATGTGTCTTACAATTCACCCCCTTCAAATACCGTTTGACCAAATGCTAGGAGAACAGTTTCTCCTAGCACACCATGTCAAATGCCAAGCAGCTTTCTGTTGGCATCAGGCTATCTAAGATCAGCCATTATCCAGATTGCTGAAGTTGTGTCTTTAGTGTGATAACAGAATGAGGATCACCACCGGGGATGTCAGATCCCTATTATCACATAGGAAAGAAACCCGTGACCATTAGCAGTTACTGCCACCACCCTAGCCCATCCCTGTCGTCATGTATCTCCTTTGTGTGTCTTCGTGCTCTCCTGCTATGAAACTGTTAGAAAACAATCGTGCTATCTAATTACAGCGGTGTAATCCCTTGACCAAATCCCCCCACCCTTCAGGAGATATTCCTTTATAATCCCTCCTAATGCTGTACTCAGGGGACTGACATCTACCCACACCATTTCTCCCTCTGCTAACCACCGGCCTGCTTTTTACTTCTTTCTGTAAGGATCATGCAGGATTTGTCTTTCTGTGCCTCTTTACATTGCTTGACATGTTTTCCAGGTTCATCCACAGTTAAGGTTTGGGTCGTTTTAATGACCTGATTGTATCGCATGCTATATACAATGTACATTTTTTAAATCTAGTCATCTGTTAATGGATAGTTAGGTTGAGTCTGTCTTTCTAGTTACTGTGAATAGCGTTTGCATTAAATACAGGCATATGACAGCCATTTGCTTTGGGTATGGTCACATAGGTTAACAAATGTCCTACAAACAAACAAACAAACAAACAAGCGCAGGACCCACAAGAAAACAAAGAATCACAAATGTGACAGCAGGATTTCTTTTGGAGCATCTCAGGAGCAAAGGTGGTACTACAGAGCAGAAACTTTATTTCAGAAAGCACTTATTTTATTTAAAGCTAATATTCTGTATTTCTCTCTAAAAGACTCACTGTTAGTCCTTGGTCTCACATCCCAAACACCATAGGCTAGCCTTGAACTCCCTATGTAGCCCAAGTCGGGCTCGAATTCTTCATCCTCCTGCCATAGCCTCCTGAGCGCTGGGATTACAGATGTGCACCACCGTGTCGAGGCATGGTGTTTAAAATAAAAACTTAGAGAGAAGGAATAAAGGCAACAGTTTGTATCCATACTGCATCCTGTGTGGCTTCTTCAGAAGGGCAGCTGCCAGTGTTTTCCCTTTTTGTCCTCCTGGCTTTGACCTGTGTCCACACCAGGGCAGCAGGTTGCTGTCATGCCCATGGCTACACTCTGTTGTTCAGTTCTGGAACATCTCTTTGTCTTTCTGCCCCATTTTACTTAAAACAGTAGCACAAGCCAGTGGAAAGTGCTGTCTTAACATTTGTTCACTGTACAAGCTTAGTCCTGCAGGTGGGCTGTGCATTGCCCTGTTACTACACCCCAGGGCCATAGCCTGCATTGTCCTGCAGGTGGGCTGCGCATTGCCCTGTTACTACACCCCAGGGCCATAGCCTGCATTGTCCTGCAGGTGGGCTGCGCATTGCCCTGTTACTACACCCCAGGGCCATAGCCTGCATTGTCCTGCAGGTGGGCTGCGCATTGCCCTGTTACTACACCCCAGGGCCATAGCCTGCATTGTCCTGCAGGTGGGCTGCGTATTGCCCTGTTACTACACGCCAGGGCCATAGCCTGCATTGTCCTGCAGGTGGGCTGTGTATTGCCCTGTTACTACACCCCAGGGCCATAGCCTGCATTGTCCTGCAGGTGGCCTGTTGCTATACCATAGAGCCATAGACTGGAGTGAGCGGTGGCATGGTGGGGCTGCTTGTAGGTGCAGTTGTTTAACAGCTCTGGGACTCAGAGGCTTCATTAAAAGAATAAGAAAACCTAGGCTGGAACTGGAGCAGAATTATAGTGTGTTATAAATGACTGGGAAAGCTGTCTCACTGTTGGTGGAATCGAGCTTGTAATTATAAAATAATTTATTTGAGCTAAGTGGTAGGGAAACCAGAGTAAAATGGTATGAACGAAGGCCTTGGGGGCACTGAGAAATTCCTCCCACGTTTCCCTCCTTCATTATAAGGCTAACAAATAAAAGCTAACCTCCAGGGAGAGTGGAGGGTAGCAGGGTGGCGGAGTGCTTGCCTGGCATGCTTGAGGCCCTGGGTTCCAGGTCAGCACTGCAGACTGGAAAGCCTGGTGGGTGAGGAACACAGGCTGTCGGGGCTCATGAGAGCAGTGCGCAGCTGATCCACAGGACTCAGCTTGTATGAACAAATACTAGAAGGGTCCTTCCCCACTGGCTTGTGCTATTGTTTAGCTAAAGTAGGCAGGAAGATGAAGAAACTTTCCTGAAAGTTTATGGTAAGCAAAGAAAGATGGATTCTTAAACCGGACTCGCTGAACATAGCGGACAATGAGGACTGCTGAGAAGTCAAGAACAAGGGCACTGGGTTTTTGATCCTACTGCACGTACTGGCTTTGTAGGAGCCTAGGCAGTTTGGATGCTCACCTTACTAGACCTGGAAGGAGGTGGGAGGTCCTTGGACTTCCCACAAGGCAGGGAACCCGGACTGTTCTTCTGGCTGATGAGGGAGGGGGACTTGACTGGGGGAGGGGGAGGGATATGGGAGGCGGTGGAGGGGAAGAGGCAGAAATCTTAAATAAATAAATAAATAAATAAATAAATAAATAAATAGGAAAAAAAAGAAAAAGGCAATGGGTGCTGCCTGATAGTCATACCCTTGTCCCCCGTTCTCTTATCTCAGTGGGTACTGCTGGGGTGGTGTGCACACGTGAACACAGTTCATTGTGATCAAATTGCCCAAGTGAGACTGTGCAGGTGTCATTTTCTTTAACAGTTTTGAGTTTAGTGACTGACTGTTTATCTTTTAAAAAAGTCAAATAACCAGTATATGTTACAGTGAAGTTCATATTCAAATGTAAGGTAGACCATTCCTCTTTGTGCTTGGTTCATACATGTTTAGAATTACAATATCCTCTATGTGGATTTTTCCTGTAGGGATTATATAGTGTCCTTCTCTGTCTCTTCTGGCTAGTTTTGCTTTGAAGTCTATTTTGTTCAGATATTAAAATAACTATACCTACTTGCTTCTTGGGTTTTTTCGTTTGGAAAATCTTTTTCCATCCTTTGACACCGAAGTGATGTCTACCTTTGATGGTGAGGTGTTGCAGCAGAAAGATTGATCCTGTTTCTGATCTTGTCTATTAGTCTGTGCCTTTTTATTGAGGAATTGGGACCGTTGATATTGAGAGTGGTTAATGAGCTGTGTTTATTGATTCCTGTTACTTTGTTATGGTGTGGGTCCTCCCCCTTTTTGATGGACTGTTCCAAGATTATTATTTGTGTTTTCTTGGGTGTAGTTCACCTCTTCAGACTGAACTTTTACTTCTAGTGCCTTCTGTAGAGCTGGAATGGTAGATAGAAATTGCTTAAATTTGGTTTTATCATGGAATGCTTTTCTTTCCCTGTCCATTGTGATAGATAGTTTTGCTGGGTAGTCTGGGCTGGCATCTGTGATCTCATAGATTTGGAGCGTATCCCTGTCCAGGCCCTTCTGACTTTTAGAGTCTCCATCAAAAGCTCAAATACTGTTTTAATGAGAGTGCCTTTATAGGTGACTTGGTCTTTTTCTCTTGTAGCTTTTAATATTCTTTCTTTGTTCTGTACATTTAGTGTTTTGATTACTATGTGTCATTGGGGTTTTTTTCTGTTCCTATTTGGTGTTCTGTATGCTTCTTGTCCCTTGATAGACACCTCCTTCCTTATTTGGGGGAATTTTTCTTCTATAATTTTGTTTAAAAAGTTTTCTGTGCTTTTGACCTGGGTTTCCTTCCTCTCTCCCTATTATTTGTAGATTCGTCTTTGCACAGTATCCTAGATTTCCTGGAAATTTTGTGCCTGGATTTCTATTTTTTAGATTTAACATTTTCATTTCTTCTACCTTGTCTTCAGCATCTGGAATTCTGTCTTTTGTGTTTTGTACTCGGTTGGTGAAGCTTACCTCTGAGGGTTTTGTTTGACGTCCTAAGTTTTTTATTTCCAGTTTTATTTCACTTTAAGTTTTCTTTAATGATTCTATTTTTTGTTAAATTTTACTTTCCTGTCTTGAAATGTATTCATTATTTTATTCAGCTGCTCATTTGTATTTTCATAGCATGCATTATGGCATTTATTCATATGCTTTTTAAGGTCTTTGGATGTATTCATAATTGCTGTTTCAAGTCCTTGTTTTGTGCCTCAGCTAAATTGCCTTTCTCTGGGCCTGTTATAGTCGGGCACTGGTATCTGAAGGAGGCCTGGTATCTTGGTTGTTCATGCTTGTGTTTTTATCTATGTCTGTGTCAGGATCTAGGCATCTGTAGTTAAGTGTTTGAAATGTTTTTTGGTGTAGATATCTGGTCTTGTCTTTGCTGGTTGGTTGTTTGCTCTCTTGGCTGTTGCCTACTCTGAATCCTAGGCTGTTGGGTCCCTGGTAGACAGTTCTTCTGAGGTTGTGGGTGACACATAGGAAAGGAGGCAGCTACAAGGAAGGCTGAGAAGGTCAGTGGGGAAGAGTTAAGGGGACCCTGGGTCAGTGCCAGGGAAGGGTGGTGGTGGGGGGAAGGTCTCCTGTAGGCTGGCTGTAGTAGGACTAAGTCCGGAGAGATAGGAATGGAATTTAGCATTTTAACAACCGCCTCTGGAGCAGTCTTTCTTTTTATGAAATAGAAAAACATTTTCCATGAAAAGAATGATGCTTAAAAAAAAAAAAGAATGGCCAGAGTGGGGTCTTGCTGTGCCTGTGGATCTATGGTCTATGGTTTTGCTGTGCCTGTGGATCTATGGTCTATGGTTTTGCTGTGCCTGTGGATCTATGGTCTATGGTCTTGCTGTGCCTGTGGATCTATGGTCTATGGTTTTGCTGTGCCTGTGGATCTATGGTCTATGGTCTTGCTGTGCCTGTGATCTATGGTCTATGGTCTTGCTGTGCCTGTGGATCTATGGCCTATGGTTTTGCTGTGCCTGTGGATCTATGGCCTATGGTTTTGCTGTGCCTGTGGATCTATGGTCTATGGTTTTGCTGTGCCTGTGGATCTATGGTCTATGGTCTTGCTGTGCCTGTGGATCTATGGTCTATGGTCTTGCTGTGCCTGTGGATCTATGGTCTATGGCCTTGCTGTGCCTGTGGATCTATGGTTGAGCAGCGTCTTCCCTTTCGAAGTATGCGTGGGGTGTGGTGCTGAGCAGTGAAGACAGTTAAGCCGGATTCTGTCCTCCACTCCAGCCCGTTCAGATAATATCTTCTCCAGCACGATGTGGAAGGGCTGAGGCCCCATTCCTAGAATGTGCGAAAAGGTGGGAAGAGGGAACTCATTCCACAAGCATTTGTCAGGATTGTCCCTGGGTCCATGTGTGTGCTGTGGCATGCACACCCTCCCCTTACTGGAATAACTGTCTCTTGCTTTCTGTTCAGTGGTCAGCCTGGAGTGCATCCTCCTTCCTCATTGTGAAGCTTTCTCTTCTGTTACCCCAAGATAACAAGTTCCTTCCCCTGTATGTGAGTGAGACTGTGAAATGGCAGAATATCTTATTAGAAATGTTTTCCCAAGTCAAGCATTTTATTAACCAGTGTTCAACAGCGGTGGTGTGTGTGTGGGCGATGATGGCGACAGGGTGAGGCATACTGATATTGACCCTCTAGCTTTCTTTCTTTGTTTATTTTTTGATGGAGCTACTTTCTTACCTTCTCCCCCACCCCTTTTTGAGATGGTTTCTCATTATGTTGTCTAGGTTGGTCTTGGACTTACTCTGTAGTCTGAGTAGTTGGAATTGCAAACCTGGGAAAACTATGAGTTTAATTTGCAGGTGTCAGTTCTCTCCTTCTATTATATTCAAGATATGATCAAACTCAAGACATCAGGCTTGGTGGCCAGTGTCTTTACCCACTGATCTATCTTATCAGCATTTATTTAAAACTTCATTTCATTTCTTCCATTTTTGCTTTCAAATTTCTTCCATTTTTGCTTCAAAGTGGTAGAACTTAGGTGTATGCCACATGCCTGGACATCAGACTTTCAGTACCATCAATCCAATTTTGAAATGATCTTTAAAAAACCCATCTCTTAAAGCTGCACACACACACATGCAAACGCTCTTGGAGGCCGGATTGGGGTGTCAGATCCCTTGGGGTTACAGGTAGTGTGAGTGTTGGGAACCAAACTCAGTTCCTTTGCAAGGGTGACATACACTTTCACCTACTGAGCCATCTCTCCACCTCACCCTCACCCCCAGTCACTTTGAAAGATCGCTCAGTCTTTAAATAAAGCTAAAAAATGAATACTCTTCTTGTTGCCCCACCTCTCTCGTGTTTATTGGCTGTTCAATTAATTGGATTAATTGTGTGAAAAAAATCGTGTCTGATAATGTTTATGTCGGATTCAGTGAAGGATAGGCCGGATTGATGTTCCACCCCCCAATTTTCACACATGGAGGTATGCCAAGTAATGAAGAATTATTAGCATGTTTGTTTGTTTGGAGTGGGATTCCAATCTGTTGCTCAGGCTGTCCTTAACTCCTGAACTCAACTGACTCTCCTTGTTTGGCCACCCCCAAGTAACTCGGACTTGCTGGTGCATCCCACCATCACTGTCCTGCCAAAGAGTATTAGACTAATCTGTCATTCTCAAGCAGGGTGTAGATTATAGACAAATTATTCTGGAGGACACAGAAAGCTCCCGAGATCCAGGTAGAAGAGGTGTTTTTGTGAAGATGTGATTAGAAGGGCAGTCTCCCCTTTCCTCTTTGTATAGCTACTGAGGTATGTCGTCGTTCCCCCCCATTCAAAGCTGTAAAGACCTTTAGAGGATTTTAGTCAAGGCAGTCAGTGACTGGGGACACGAAGGTCCTATACTGGGTTTAGGTGTCTTTCAGATTATATATGCATGCATATGCGTGACGCTTGACCCCCTGCATTGCATTGCCTCACCATTAGCTTTTTAGGTGAGGGTTTTTAGCGCGCCTTTCATACAGCCATCCTTATGAAGGCTGTGTGGTAATTTTATGATAATTAATTCCTTTATCCATTCAGCAAATACTTTAGTATCTGCTGTATGTCCGCTATTGCTTTAATTATCGGAAGCATTTTTTTTTCTTGAAATGTTCACTTAAGGTGAGGTGCTAGTTATGTCTCTACCTCTAGAGGCTTGCAATGTAATCTTTATCACATAAATTATTAGACTTTGGACTTAAAGTAAATGGGTAAAACTTCAATTTAAATTCATTTTGCATTATTACCTGGAGTTGGAGACACTTTTATCTGAAGAATGGCCACGAAGGGATCCTGGATGATTTAGGACTGCATGATGGAATTTGAGACCATTAGGCATGAAAATCACCTTAACTCTGTGGAGTAACTTTCCTGCTACTTGAGTTAGTGCCTAATGGAATCTGATTCTGGGAGGCTGAGCAGTGGTCTGTCTTATGGTACTATTGAACTTACAGGTTTCCCCAGACATCCAGCCATTTGGTATTTGTAGGTGTAGCTGTAGCTAAGGGTCGTCATTTCTGCTCATTGTATATATACATGCACGCACATACACACATGCACACACACATGCACATGCATGCACATGTGTGCAACACACAAATGTATAAACATATGTGCATGCATGCATGCGTGTACATTCATGCACGCATGTATCTCACTGTGTGTACCCCAAGCTGTACTCCAAGTCTAATAATACTCCTGCTGGGATCACAGGCATTTGTTAGCACTCCTGGTTCAAACCACTTTTTAATATAGGAAATATTTTGTCTTGACCTTATTTTTCCCATCCTAGATCTGAAGCAACATTTAAAAAGAGAGAGAGAAAAGGAAAGAAAGAAAGGTATTTGGTTGGTTGTCTCTTAGAGGACTTTAGCAACAATAGTGTGCTTCTGGTTGAGAACAGACTGAATGTTGGTTTGAGCAGTGGCTCATTTCTTTCTTTTTCTTTTCTTTCTTCTTTTATTTTGCCAATAATTTCATTAACTATAGAAGGGTTTGGAGGAGAGAAGAAAATGATAGAGTGTTGGAACAAAACAGAACAGCCAGGATGGACTGCCACTTTGTCAATAGTTCAAGAATCAGGCAGAAGTTTTGGTTGAACAGTCACAGCTCGGCAAAGAACAGCATCTCTGGGGTTCTTTGCAGAGTTAGGCTCTCTCTCCTTTCTTAAAAACCTCGGGTTCCATCAGCTTTCTTTGAGGGTCTCATAGCTTCTCACTGCCTGGCCAGTGTCTGAACTTGTTGGAAAACAGCAGGAATGCTAAGTAGACTTCTTATAGCCGACAATCGACCTTCCTATCACTGACTGAGATTTCATACTTTCTTCCTTCCTTGAGTGTTTAGTGCAAGAGAATTTCTCTTTGAAAAATGACCTTTCTTATCTCTTCTTTTTTACATAGGATGGGTTTTTACCTATTTGTAGAACTGAAAGGCATAGCTCACAGGTGATACCAGTAGTGGGAGCAGAAGCTGAGGGATGGATATAAGTTTGAGTCATCTGGTCTACCTAGCAAGTTCCAGGCCAGGCAGGACCAGAGAGTGAGACCCTGTCTCAACAAACCAACCAAATAACAATCTAACCTAAACCCCCGCCTCAACAAACCAACCAAATAAGCTCCTAACCTAAACCCAAAGCAAATGGAAGCATGCAGGTCAGTAATGTAAAGCATGTTTATATGGCCATAGGCCATCACCATCGCACCCCCAGAACTGCTTTGAATTCACATTGATAGTCTTTCTGTTTAAACAATATTTTATTAATTCTTTGAGAATTTCATACATCCCTGCAACATATTTTGAGCAGATTCATCCCTTACTCTATCCTTTAACTCTTCCAAGATCCACCCCTCCCAACTTCATGTCCTCTTTTTAAATAACTCTCAAATCCAGTCAATGCTTATGTGTACATGGTATAGAGCCATCAGGGTTGACCCATCAGAGACCATGCTCTTAAAGAAAACTGGCTCTCCCTTGCTTAGCAGCCATTGCTTGTCAGTAGCTCCCCAGCTGGAGGTGGGGCTCACAAGCACCTACTCCCTCCCTCCATGCTGCAGTGTTGCCTGGCTGGCTCTGGTGCAGGCGGTGGCCATTAGCTGCTCTGAGTTCATGAGTGAGGTGGTTCCGTCATGTCCAAAAGACACCGTCTTCTCTTGGTCTTCCTTGACTTCTGGCTCTTATGGCCTCTCCATTCCCTTCCCTGTGATGTTTCCTGGGCCTTGTGGGCACGTTTACTTGGTGTCCCAGTTTGAGGGTGCCCTTCAGATCATGGTGGGGAAGCTGTGGAGAAAGGAAGGTGAGGCAACTGGTTGCATTGCATGCACCGCCTGGAAACAGAGGAGTAAATGCTGGCGCTCAGGAAACACTCTGACTTTTACTCCACCCTGGGACCTAGTCCATGAGATAGGGCCACCCACGCTTCCCTCTTCAGTCAAATCTTTCTGAAAACACCCGGGTACGTGTTTCCATGGTGATTCTAAACCCTGCCAAGTTGAAAATCAAGATTTGATGTAGGGCATCCCGCTGGGTTCTGCCTTTATGCTCGTTCCTTGCATCCAGATTTTCTCCGCAGTCTGGCAGCAGTGGATATGCTTCCCTCCTCTCATTCACCCGCTCAGCAAATGTTTGTGGGATGCTTCTGTGTTTGTAGTAAGGCCTGGAACTGAAGCGAGAGATAACACAGGGCTGATTCCAGCCACACTGGCCTGGCTGCAGTTTTTCAAACACCAGAAGGAAGCTTCAGTAAAGTGTTTGAATTGTGTCATAAAAGGAAAGAATTGGGTGATTAGAAGTTTCCAGTGATATCACAAATCCAGAGAAAAGATTTTTTCCTCCCTTGTTGCTTAAGAAAACAAAATAAAGCTTTTATACCAACATTCCTGGATACTTAGTTTAACTACCAAGGAAACATAAATATTACCTATGTCTATATAAATATTATCTTCCTTTCAAACTGGCCAAATCCATCTCTATATAGATACAAAATCTAAATTATGTCTGTCCTAAGCATTTTGTGAGAGGTCTGTTGTTTTAAGACTCCTGTTAGTGCCTAGATCATGTATCAAGCCTTAGGTTTCAGTGTTTGAAATAGAAATATAAGCATGTGCTACATAGTATCTGTTTGGTCAGTGGTGGGTTGCATATATTATAGTGGTTCCATAAAGCTCTACCTGGTAATGTCACTACATCTTAATCTGCGTCAGTGTGCTCTGTGTGTTTGCACAGTGTGAAGTCAGTTCTCTCCTTCCACCCTGTAGGTCTTAGGGAGCAAATGCAGGTTGTCATGCTTCTGAGCAAATAACCTGTCTTGGTTACTTTCCAGTTGTTGTGACACAAACACCATGACCAAGGTAACTTACAAAAGACAGCATTTAACTTGGGGGCTTGCAGTTTCTGAGATGAGTCCATGATTGTCATGGCAGGCAGCAGCGCAGCACACAATAAGGCATGGATGGCACTGGAGCAGCAGCTGGAAGCTGCATATTGGTCCCAACATGAGGCTGAGCAATCTAACTGGGAATAGTGCTGGCTTTTGAAAGCCTACCCCCAGGGACACAGCTCCTCCAACAAGGCCATGCTGCCCAATGCTTCCCAAACAGTTCCACCAACTGGGGACCCAGTAGTCAAACACAAGAGCCTGTGGGGACCTTTCTCATTTAAGCCACCTCAGTACCCTTCCCCTCTGAGCCATCTTGCCTGCTCTCAAACTGCCCCTGTGTTTATGGCTTTTTCCTCATCCTATTTTAAAGCCTCTTTAAGTCTTGAGGTAATGTTTTGTTTGTGGCCTGTCTCATATGCCAGCAAGTAGAAGATGGTATCCTTCACCAATTTTGAGTGTTTTAAGTCAGATAAATTCTCTGTCAAACGTGGAAAGTGCACATTAGCAGTAGATGTTCTGTATTACGGCCAGTGGCAGCCCTGCATGACTCTGAAGACATAAGAAGCCTTGTCTTCCACAGAATGTTTTGCCAGATGTCTGGCATGTCCTTCCCAGATGCAGCTGCTTGAGTCATGTGAGTCTGGGCTGGATCTTAGTGGAGGTCAGTGTATATGTAATGTGTGCATTCGCCAAGGAGAAACCTAAAGTTTTACAAAGTTAATTTCTTAAGTTTCTTAGGCGACAAACTTTTTGTGTCTTGCTGTGTTGCACAATGTTCTGATGCACAAGTGTTTTCATTTATCAGTTCCATGTGTTTCTGTAGCTACATAAGCTGTCTTATTCTTTAGAAGGAGGTCATATTTCTTGTCCCTGAGGGATGTTAGGACAGGTAGATTCGAGGCTCCATATTTATGCCCGTACATAATGAGTAGTGTCTGATGCACAAAATGCTTCTCCACAAGCCAAAGTCGCCAGGATTGCTGAACAGATAATATTATTGAGGATTATTCTGCCAACAATTGGCACCTGCAGACGTTTCCAGATCCTGGTTACTCTTTGATTGAACCGTTTGCGCTCATTGCCTCTGCGATGATAGTGCTGTAATAAGATTCTAGAGGAATAAAACATGGCACAGTGAATAAGGCTTCACATTTGTAAAATGTTTCTGTCCTACAAACAGTGCGTTAAAGCTGGGTGTGCTGATATATATCTACCTGGGAAGCCGAGCGAGGCGGACCTGTAGTTTGAGGCCAGCCTGGCAACATAGTTCCCCTAAAAAACAATTATAAAGTGCATTAAAGTTTTGTGTTTATTTGTGTAACATATCAACTTGTTCCATATTATCTTTCAATAAGAAAAGTCTTTTTTTTTTGGGGGGGGGGGGTGTATCTCAGAGAAGACCTGAGGGGTTAAATGCTATGTAAGTCCATAGCACTATTTAGAGTGGTTGGGATTACAGGTCTCCCCAGCGGTGGGCCAGCCCAGTGCTGGTCCACAGGTCCTGCACCAGCTATAGCACTACTTAGTAACAGGTCCTGATGTGAAGCCAAAGCTTTCTAAGGCTTATTCCCATCAAGAGGTTCTTAAGTGGGCAGAGGAATCTACAGTACATGTGAGATGTGCCCTATGCCTGCGAGCTAGGAAGATTCAGACATTAATAAAGTCAAGAGAACTTTCCTCACTTAACAGTCCAGTCACAAAAGCGTAGTTAGCTTTCTGGTTCATCCAAATCTCAGCACACGTCTGGAAGGCTGAAGGGAATGCAAGAGTTGACCCAGGTCTCAGTTGTCTGGGTCCCGTTTGCTGCTGGGTCACAGTGAGCTCCATTCATTTACACAGCTAGGGGCCTATTCAGTCTTCTAGTCTGCAGGTCTGTGGTAAATGTGTGTTCCTTGCAACTGAATTATGGCTGCTATGAGACCGTCAGCTTGGAATTTATGGCAATAGAAGTTTTAAATATCCCAAACATTGCAGTATGGACAGAAGGAGCTCTTTCTTAAAAGGGAGTAGGGCCAGACATCTATTCTGAGGTTGGAATGAATCAACAATCGGGTTCTGAAGAAAGCCGCATCTAGAGAAAATGGATGGAGGCCACTCTGTGCAAGTCTGGTGGTTTGTGCGTCCCTGGGAATATAAAGCAACTGTTTCATCTGTTGGGAGCCTCTGGTTCTTTTCCCCCTGAACTGAGACCCTTTAGGCTTCTTTCCAGCTTTCTCCAGCAAGATCGTTTTTCTTTCATGATATAAAATGACTCAGGAAAGGACTGGGGCATGGAACTCACCAGTGAAGCACTTGCCCAACACGCGTGAAGTCTGGATTCCATCCCCAGATTGGAGGGGGGAAAAAAAGCAGAATGACACATGGGCATGATTGTTCTCCTTAAAATAAGATGTGCCCAGACAAGAATATGTGATGTGAAAATTCTAAATGGGCTGGTGAGAGCCCATTTTATTTTTATTTTATCAATTATTTATTTTATGTTTATTTTAACATCTGTTACACATATATTTATTTCAGATTTACTTTATGTTTTGTATGTATAGTGTTTTGCCTACATGCATGTGTGTGTGTGTCACTGGCATGCCTGGTTCCCCTGGAACTGGAGTTACAGATGGTTGAGAGCCGCAGTGTGCGGGCTGAGAATCAAACCCCAGTCTTCTGTAGGAACAGCACATGATCTTCACTACTGAGCCCCTGCACAGAACATTTATTAACTGCTAGGTTCTAAGAACATTTTGTATTTACTAATTATCACAACGTATGCCATGGTTTGTAAAAATGCTTGCCCACTCCAGTAAGTTTAGTTTAACATCCTTGGAATGCCTTTGGGTGTTTTGTTTGGGTTCTTTCTACAGTGCTAACTCAGTAGCAAACCCAGGTCCCTGTGCATGATGGGAAAATACTCTACCACCTAGCTGCATCCCTAGCTCTGAAAAAGCACTTGATGACATGGATGGTGGCTTGACTGATTTTATGTCAACAAGATCACAAGATGACACAAGCTATAGTCATCTGAAACTAGGGACCGTGAATTGAGAAAATGCTCCAGGGCTGGAGAGATGGCCCATTAACTAAAAGCACTGACTGTTCTTCCAGAGGACCTGGGTTCAAGTCCCAGCAACCACACAGCAGTTTACAAGTTCCAGGGGATCTGATACCTTCACACCAATGCACATAAAATAAAGTTAAATAAAGAAATGAGAGAGAGAGAAAGAGACAGACAGACGAGAGAGACAGAGAGTGAATGCCTCTATAAGATGGGACTGTAGGCAAGCCTTTTGGGCATTTTCTTAATCAGTGATTGATGGGGGAGGGCCCAGGCCATTGTGGGTGGTACCATCCTGGACCTGAATGCTATAAGAAAGCCATGATGAGCAAGCCAGTAAGTAGCACCCCACATGGCCTTTGCATCAACTCCTGCCTCTGGGATCCTATCCCTTTTGAGTTTCTACCCTTGGCTTCCCACAATGGACTGTGACTTGGGATATGTAAGCCAAATCAACCCTTTTCCTCCCCAAGTTGCTTTTGGCCAAGGCGTTACATCAGAGCAGTAATAACCCTAAGACAGTATTCATTTTAGCAGATTTTGACAGATTATTTATTGTATACTTATTAAGCACTTGGCACTATCATGAATTTTAGCTTGCATCATTTTATGCAACCCTTAAAAAACCACACTAAGGCAAGTACTATTTTCAACCGTATTTTTCAAATTGAGGAAACTGAGGTTTAGCATGCATTGCTAAGTAACTCGCCATCGATTACAAAAGCCAGATAGTAAGCAGGCAGGGAGTCACCAGTAGCTGGGAACCATTTTTGTTTGAGGTGGGAAAAGGTTCCTCCTGTAGTAAACCAGTTAGGAAGCTGACTTCCTTTTGCTGTCCCTTCTAGCATGTGTCACCTTTTCTCCTGGGTGTCTCATTATGGGCCAAACTGAATGGCTCCATCCAATGAGCTTCAAGCCAGGGTGTCTATGCAGGTCTGACTCCAGAGCTGTATTCTTACTTAATAAATGTTCAATGAATGAAAAGTGGGGAGTTCAACGTAAGTCCTTCTGAATTTACTCTCCTCAGCTCTTTTTTCGCAATGCATATTGGTCAAGATACAAATGACATTGGAGTCCTGTGCTTGCCTTTCCTACTCTCTGTGTTTGTACAGGTTTTTTGTTTTTGCTTTGCTTTGTTTTTGGAGAGTTGACTCAGTGGTTAAGAGCACTGCCTGCTCTTCCAAAGATCCTGAGTTCAATTCCCAGCAACCACATGGTGGCTTACAACCATCTGTAATGAGATCTGGTGCCCTCTTGAGGAAGAGACCTGGTCAGTTGTCTTCATCAGTTTAGACCACAAAACCCAGTATGGTCAAGTCCAACAGAACTGTCGTATACAGGCTGCCCACACACGCTTCAGCATTGCCAGGGCATACCTTTCATTTAATTCATTCAAAATTCATTTTGTTTTTGTATTGTTTTTGAGGGTGCTGCTGAAGTCATTAGATTTGAAAGTGTAGAGTGAACAGTTTGTTCCTTGCTAAGTGGCTCAACGGCTATATACATTTTTGGTTTTACCTTCTACTTAGCTGTGTAAGTTTGATTAAGTTAGGGAGTGTTGTATAGTGTGGTTAAGAGAATAAACTTGACTACCTGGGATCGGATTATAGCTGTGAACCTAGGCCGCTTACTTGGTGTCGTTCAGCCTGGTGTGTAATGTTAAAGCAGACATTATACTTCCTATCCCAGTGAATCATAGATCTAAAATACTGCTTGACCAAAAGCCATTACATTTTTTTATTTGACCCTCAGAATAATGTGGCCCTTAGATATAGTGATTACTATGTTAGTGTTATTAACCTCCAATCATTATGAGTTTATTTTGAGGCAGTTTGAATTTCTGAAATGCCAAGATCATCTACATCCTGATGAAGTATTCCTTACAACAAGTGTGCATGAGCCCATGCACCTGACAAGACTTTGCAAAGATTATATCAGAGTCCTCGTTTGAAGGACAGTCCTTCCACTGAGACCAAGTCTTTATTTTTATCCTCTGGCAGTACAGGACCTGTGCATACTACGCAGATGATCTGCCACTGAGTATGTCCCCAGCTCTCTGAAACCAAGTCTTAAACGAGGCTTCCACAACCATATGGTGTTTTTCGTTCATTGAGGAGATAGTGTTTGTTTGCTGTGATACCATCGGTCTATGTTTGGATGGTTAGCATTTAAAGAGCTACATTTTCAACACATTGCTCCAGGTTATAGCCACTGACAATTATTTACACATAAAATTTTTCTTCTGGATCCTTAGTCCATTTGGAGAGCTTCTGTGAAGAAACGGCAATCCACTGGGTGAATGGAGTCCTGTGACGTGTGGAGGGTTTGCTAACATAGTCACTGCGTCTGTGTTCATAGGCAGTGTCTGTTCTGAGATGTCCTAAAAGTACTCCTGTCGTATTCAGAGCCACCCAGTCTGAGACTTATTGATTTGAATGTGCGCTGGTAAAGCTAGCGTGTTACCCAGGTAGCTTTGGCTATCTCCTTCATACTCTGACCTTCCTTGCCTGTTATTTCCCCCTTCTTCAACCTCTGTACCTCTGTTAGTCTGTACCTTGAAAAGTTGGAGTTTTGATTTTTATCCCTGACCTGAAAGTTTTGCTGTTTTGAAAGAACTGTATGAAAGCAAGGTAAACATACAAAAGAGCAAATTAACACTTCAGAAAACAGTAGACGGCTCTTTGTCAAGTCGGTGGTTTTTATTAGGGTCTCATCAGGAAGAGAATGCATTTTTGGCATTTACAGCAGAAGGGAATTGCTATAGGAAAATTCTAACACAGGCACCAACGATGGAGCCAAGAAGGATGCGGTGAGGTAATGTGGAGATTAGCAGCAGGAAGTCGCCCCCTTCACCTCTTCCAGCTGGGGGCACACAGGAAGGTGCAACAGTATTGCACAGAAAATCCAGACATTTTGGGGAGGAAAGAAGTTATTGGATTGGGTAAGGACAAGTCATCCCCCGACCTTCCACCCCCCCCCTCCTGTGCAGAAAACTCTGTTGTAAAAATTGCTATTTTTAAATATAAGTTCTACACATTTTAGCTGAGGTGCCAGCCTGCATGTCGGTTCTAAAGCATAAGAGTAGGGCAAAAAATACACATAGGAGTTAGAATAGCTGTCTGTCTGTCTGTCTCTCTCCTGAACCTGAAGCAAGGAAAAGAATTTATGCCTTGCTAGTAAAAGCAGTATGAAGCCATCATTTGAAAAAAGATTTAATTATAGCTGGCAAATGCAAGCCGGTGTATTCCTTGATAAAGAAGCACCCTCCTGCCTCTTGAGAATTGTGTACCAGCACACAAACAGATGCCATATGAAGTCGTAGAGACTGAAACACCTCTGTGAAAGCCACCTGTTCCTGCATCTGTAGATGGGTGAGGCTCACGGAGAAGCGCTGGCCAAGAGATGGGCTGGCAGCTTTGCTGAGAGCGCCAGTGACTTGTGTGTGACTTGCCTGCTTGACCACCGCAAAGGTAGTTATACCCTGGCTTTCAAAGCCTTGTTTTCTTGGCCCTAAGACAGACTTGAGCAGATGATTAAGGGTAAATGAGACCTGGTATCTTTTCAAGGTAAGACACACAAGAGCACAGCTGGAAGGCAGCTGTCTGTCAGCTGAGAGCCCTCACTAGCCTGAGGCCTGCTGAACCCTGACCTGAGACTGCTAGCCTCCAGAAGAGTAAGACTCTGCCACTCCGTAAGGTTTTGTTATTGTGTCCTAAGTTAAAATCCTATAAATCTTTGAAACCTTGGTTTAAGAAATGGCTCTCAGAAAAAACAAAACAACAACAACAAAAAACATGGTGCCGGGCGGTGGTGGCGCACGCCTTTAATCCCAGTACTCGGGAGGCAGAGGCGGGTGGATCTCTGTGAGTTCGAGACCAGCTTGGTCTACAAGAGCTAGTTCCAGGACAGGCCCCAAAGCTACAGAGAAACCCTGTCTTGGAAAAAGAAAAAAAAAAAGGAGAAATGAAACTGTGCGATGATGTTTAAAAGTCACACTTTAAAAGAAGGAATAAATATGTCGTGAGCACTTATTGAATGGAGCCGTTGTTTTAGGGTGTGTGTGCGTGCGCGCATGTGCACACACATGCTAGGAATCAATCCCAGGGCTTCATGTATGTATGCTAAGTGTACGTCTTATTGTTGACTTGTAGCCTCTCCCCCAAGTATTAGATGTATTTTTACAATCCAGTCTTCATAAAAAACTTAGATTTCTCAGTTTTGGAGAACCTAGCTTTGGAGATAAGACACCTAAGGCTTAGCCAAAGTCTTATAGTTAACATGTGCAAGGGCTAAGGTTCAGCTTCAGGCATAGTTCTTTAAAAGCTTTTTAAATTATGCCCTGTTTCTTTCTATTCATCTACTGGTTGTATGGCGCTCACTAGAATGGCAGGCAGAGTACAAAGATTATTGCCGTATTAGGATCCTGGAATTAGGAGAGGACTTTAGGGTCCAGTTAATCCAACTTTATGGTTTTATGTGCGTGAGAAGGCTCAATACAAGAAAGTTGATGAACTCACTTAAGATTACTCAGTAATTAGTGAAGCGTGAAGATCAATACTGATAATGTTTTGTAGTTCACACTTAAGCCTGTTTAAATACTAACTATTAATTATGAGAAGCGCCAGAAGCTGGTGAACAAGAGGTGAGAGCACAGGGTGACTCCCCCTCTGTTCTGGGATGAGTTCCGAAGTGAATGGATGGTGGGTCGGTGAACAGCAGAAGAAGCACACACATTACTAATGCACAGGAGGCTTATCCAATGAGGTTGGAAATTCGTATAGCCTGTTTGTAAGGAAGCTGGGGAATGTGGACAGTGAGGGTCGCTAGATGATTTTCAGGGGGTTCAAAGGGCTAAGAGCAGGCTGCTTTGTACATGGTTCTGTGTGAAAGCTGAACAGCAGGAGTAGATGCCAAAGTCAAAGTTGGCATGACAACATTCCTCTCTCATGGTGAAGGTGTAATCTTCTCTGCCTGCTGGACTCTCAGGGAGAGGTTTGAAGACAGTTGTACTTTCCCCCTCCCCCCGGATGTAACCTTTAGGTTGGTATGTGTTGGGTAAAATTTTCTTAGTGCTATGTAAACATGTCTGCTCACTCCAGAAAGAGCACTGGTGACAGATCAAAGACAAATTCCACCCAAGTCCAGCCAGTGAGTTTATTGATGAGCTTGTCACTGATGTCAAGAGTCTGGACTATGTATTTCCAGGCCCAGGGCCTCTTAGTCGAAGAGCTGAAATAATGTCTCACATAGATTGCAAAAATAGTGATGAAATTTTATTCAGGTGAAGTAGCTGTAGATGAGAAGGGAGTACCCTGTCCAGATTGACAGCAGGTCACTTGCCTTAACGTACTCAAGGGCCCGGCTGGCTGGGGCTTCTTTTCATGGCACTAAAATTAGGAGCAGTTTGGTTAATAGGGATATAGTTTGGGTGATTCTCCATTGATAGATTGTATTATATATAATCATTTCTCTACTGTGATGTCCTTTTCCATAATGCATCTGACTTTAATCACATATGTGCCCATGCCCAATCATAAATAGTCATAAGACAGCAAATATGGGGTTTCCCCCAAAACTTCACTCACAGGGCATAATTTACGTATTGTTATGAACAATAACATATATGATACCCCAAACTAGTCTGGGCTTAGATAGACCTTCCTGTTTTCATAACTGACTGTATCTCGAGCAGTCTGTATCCAGTTTGATATTAAGAAAAGAAAAAACGTATTCTGTCGTTTAGAGAGGGCTGCGTTTGCATAGTCCCTACAGGCCACCAAATGCAGTATTAGAAGAGAAGTGTGTACCTGGTCCAAGCCAGGTGGAGTCGCTGAACTCTTCCCTATGTTTGCCAGCTCCAAGCTTGCTTACTGGAGGTGAAGGCTTACATTCAGGCGTGTGGATGACTGGATCACTGGAAAGTCCCACCCAGCATAGGTAGGACTTCCCAAAAGTTACACAGAACCGTCTTTTGGTTAACCTTCTACATGCTGTAATCCAAGATCACGGGCAACTAGACGGCTGGGGGTGTGGCTATAGGAGAGATAGGGGAGGGGAGGGGAAGGAAAGCAGAGGGAGGAAGAAGCAGGAGGAGCCTCAGGTGAGGTTCTAATGACCCTCCCCATACCAACTCTGAAGAAGCATCAACAGGCCCGGTTTTGGGAGGATCTCATGTAGGTAATCACACAGATTGCCGCTCTGATTAAGATGGCAATGCCCATGCTATGCCAGGAAGAAGGAATTCCACATTTCTGGAATTTCTGAGAAAAGCCTCTTCTTGTTCCTGCTGGTCTCCAAGCATTTTAATGTAAAGCAATCAGCATACCTGAGCATCCTACCCTGGGATGACATTCTCTAAAAGCCTCCAAGTTCAAGTGAGTCCAAAGTTAGAATCCTTCTATGTCCTTAAGAATGGAAATAGTGGTCGATGGGAAAGACATCCAGAGCAGGCACGGCCTACATTCTTGTCTTCATTTTGGGAAATGTATGTTACCATACTAAGAAAGTGGAGTCATTTATGGCCAGAATACCTTGTCTGACTTTGTAACACAGCGCCACTTTTTGGTTTGTTTTATTTTAGTTTATTGCCAGAGATTGAACTTGGACCCCTACATATGCTATACAAATGCTCTGCCTCAGCGCTACATCCCCAATGCCCTTTGATATTATACAATAACTATTGTCATTGCCTGTGACCCTGGAAGTTCTTTGTCAACTGGGAAGGCTTCCTCAAATTCCATTTTTGGTTAGGAGAATAAGCTATATAAATGTTGATTTGTGCAATTTACTTTTTACTAATGAGCTGTCTTTGGAATTTCCAGCTCTATTACTTATAAACTGCGTAAATTAATCTGAAGCAGGATATTAATAGTTCTGAATCTCCATTCGTCCCAGTGCAATTTGAGGGGAAGTAAATATATAGAATCAACTTCATGGGTCATTGCAAATGCTTCAAAGCTCGTATAGATTTAATTAGCACAGCTATGGGCACAAATTATTGTACCATTCCACACACACACACCAAGCTGGTAATTGATATAATGTGAACCATAGTATTGACTCTGTCTATAAAAGGGGGAAAGGGGAAAGCAATGTCAGTTTTAGAGAGTTAGAAAGTGGCATTTTGGTACTTACGAGTATTTATAAATCCTGATTCAAGAGATGAAACTTGAGTATTAATTTGTTTTATTTGATGCTTAGATGTAGGTACAAAGCCCTGTGGATTAATAAGGTAGTTCCTTCTGTTTATTAGAAGTGACAGAACTATATGTTCCTATGACAGTATGTGATTTAACACATATCTGATATGAAGCAGGAAATGCAGATTTAATTTATTTACATTTACTTATTTATTGGTGGTGGGGATGAGGGAAACACACACTTACACACACACACACACACACACACACACACACACACACGTGCCACAGCACACATATGGAGTCAGAGGACAATGTCAAGAGACTCACTTTTTTCCTTCCCATGTGAGTCCCAGGAATCAAGGTCAGGGCATTGGACTTGGTGGCAGGAGCCTTTACCTGTTTAGCCATGTCTCCAGTCAGAGAATGTAGATTTTGTTTGCTTGTTTTGTTTTTAACTATCTGTATATGTGCATGTTTCATAGAAGCTCTGGGTTGAAGTGAGTATCTGAAGTCAGAAGTGACCTAGATCTGGAATGGCTGACTAGTGAAATAGGAAATTCATATTGCTGATGTTGGATTGACCAGAAAACATTTTCATCACAGTGATACCATCTTTGGAATTAAATCACAAGGCAGTTTTGGTTCTGAAGCCCTGCTGAGCATAGGAACTATGCTTTACCAAGAGTGCAGTTTTAGGGGCTGGAGAGATGACTCAGCAGTTAAGAGCACTGGCTGCTCTTCCAGAGGTCCTGAGTTCAGTTCCCAGCAACCACATAGTGACTTACAACCATCTGTAGTGAGATCTGGCGCCCTCTTCTGGCATGCAGACATACATGCAGACAGAACACTATATACATAATAAATATATAAATCTTAAAAAAAGAAGAGTGCAGTTTTATGTAATGTCAGGTCCCTGCTCTGGGCATGTGCTAGCTAGAGAGCAGACAGTGATGGTGTAACGTACAAAACTGTCTCCAAGTATAGGAAGCTTGGTTTGTTTAAGCAGAATCTCTTGTATCCCAGGCTAGCCTCCAACTCACTGTGTAGCCTCTACCATCCAGGTGCTGGATTACAGGCATGTACCACCATGCTCCTGTTATAAAGTGCTAGGCATGGAACCCAGGGCTCTGCATGCTAGGCAAGCATTCTGCCAACTAAACCAACCCCGTGACCTTTTCTGTTTATGCTTGTGTAACATATCATCATGCACGTAGCAGCTTAACAACAAGGTCAGAAGCTTGTCTGGGATTTCATTGGACCAGAAGGTGTCCATCTGTCAGTACTCTCTGCCTACTCTAGGACAGATATTTCTTTTGCCTTTTCTGATTTCCATACAATACTGCATTTCTTGATTGGGAGCCCTTTAACATTAGAAAAGAAAGTCCAACTTCTCTCAAACTGCTGCCTCTCTGATTCTCTACAACTAAGAAAGATTTTCTGGTTTTATGCGGTTAGATTAAATTGGACCCATCCCGGATGGGGGTGTAACGGTGTTTGTAGTCTCTTACCGCAAACAACATAGCCTTGTCCCAGTCTTTGAAGATGAAGTATGTTTGAGATCCGCTATTTTGTTTAGCACCACCAAGGAAAGAAGGGAAATTCTGGTACTGACTTAATTTAGGGAGCCAAAGCTGCTCTTAGGAGGAGATGAGTTGAACCCTGAATTATATGACGAGGTAGCGCTGTGGCTGCTGGACTGATGGACCGATATCAGTGTAGGACGAACATTTGAGTTCAGGGGATTCCGTGAGTATATGTGCAAGTGCGCACAGGATAGTATACATTTTTATTTACTTATTCATTTCCTGTTTATGTATTATAGGTGTGTGTCACTCTGCCTGACTGTTAAGTTTATCTTCAAGAAATAAGTTCAAGATGTAGTATGATGTGGTAGAGGTGAGAGAGAGGGAAATGGAGATGAAGGTTCGGTTTTGGTTGGATTTTATGTCTCAGAGTCTCAGTCTGTCCTGTGAGTTGTGCGACATTGAAGGATTTGAAACTGAGGAGTGACACGATCGGATTTCTCTTTAGATAGCTCGTTCTCGACTGGTGGGGAACAGGGCTGGAGGCAGAGTGAAAATGCTGTTACCATTCAGGTGTCTTTATCTATAATTCACTTGATTGTGTTTTTGGCTTGGGTTTCTGGGTTGTACCATCTGCAGTAGGAGAGCCCAGGAAAGTCTGATGCATATAGTATATCCTCATTTACACTCACCCAAAGAAAGCGCCACATACAGACGTTAACATAAATTCTTTATCTTTTCCTTAAAATGTACTGTGTAGGGAAAACTAGGCTGAACTGTTAGATTGTCTGTTCTGAAACAAAAGCTCTTTTCCCTTTGGCATCCACACCCCATTTTCATACTGTTGAGTGACCACATATTTTGCTTCTCCCCTGGCCTGTGGCTTTCAACTCTACTCAGTGATGTAAGGAGTCAGGGCACTATAGAGGTCTACTTCAATTTGCTTTCTTCCCCTTTGTTGTGCTGTGCTGGTTGAGCCAGTTCCTGGCTTGCCAAGTAGTCCATTATTCAGGTTAATGGACAGTGTGATTCTGGCTGCTGAACTACAGCATGCTGAAGATAACAGCAAAATGAGGGGGGAAATGGTTACGGATGTGGAGTGATGACATGTAGACATTTCCCCTATAGTCTCACAGCATTTGAATCTGTTATTTCACAGCTAACATAACACATGATGTAGTTTATGTGTGCATATATTTTCTTTTGATTAGCCAAACTAAGAGTTTGTACATGCTCTGGCTTCACTTCCAGGGTTCTGCAAAGGTGTCTATACCTCTTTCCTCCTTCATTTCTTCCTCCCTCCCTCTCTCCTTTTCTTCCTCCTTCCCCCTCCCTTTCTTCATCCCTCCCTCCCTCTCTCCCTTCCTTCCTCTTTTTTAAAGATATTATACTTTTCTTTTTTATTTAATTAATTAATTTATTTTATATCCTGACCACGGTCCCCTGATCACCCCCAAGCATGGCAATTCAAGTTGCTGGAAGACTAAGCACCTCCCCTTGGATTCAGGCTGAGCAAAGCCTTCCAGTATGAGGAATAGGTTCCCCAAAGCATTAGGGATAGCCCTGCTCCCACTGTTGGGAGTACCATATGCCTTTTTATTAGGGCTTTTCCACAGTGAGAATATGGATCATTTGAATTTAAAACATTGTATTCTCCTGAAAAGACTGGGAGTTTGTTTTAAATATTTCTAAGTTATGGGTCCTTGTCTGTGAACAGAAACTAAGAAATAATTGCCACAAAGGCCTAAGAAGATTTGGTGCCACTCTGACTTTATGAAGAGAGTGAGATGGTATAAGTTTCTGTAACACAAATTTGCTGTTCACAAGTAAAAGCTGTTACATAGATTGCTTAATAATCACAAATTTTAAGAGAGGAAAATGTGATAATTGGTAAGATATCAGTACATTCAGAACAAGGTTTTTTTTTTTATAATTATGTGTGTATCTGTGTGGGGTCTATGTACATGTGAGTGCAGGTGCCCACAGAATCCAGAAGGGGGCACTGGATCCCCTGCAGCTGGACTATGTGTATCACCATGGGTGCTGGGAACTGAACTTTGGTTCTCTGCAGGAGCAGCATGCCCTCAGAACAAGTGCCGTAACGGAAACGTTGTGTTTTACCCATCATCCCCCTCTACAAGAGCTCAGCTATTGAAGGCACAGCAAAATATAACTGTTTAGGGATACAGTAATTAAAACAATTTTTCTATAAAATGTTGCAAAATGTTAGTCTGTTTTATTGGAGTTTCTATAGAAATGAGAGATAATGGAAGAGATTAATGTATAAGAGAAAGGATTTTATTAGCTTTTTGTTCTGTTTTATGCCACCAGCACCTCTAGACTTATTATTTCCCGAGATGTGTCTTCTCCTTCAAAGATGATTATTTAAAATATCTGCAGGGATTAGGGTTTGAAATACCTGTCGCAGGTGATGTTAAGGCCCACATCTCCACTACTAGAAAGGGACCCTTCCCTCACTGCGCTTCAGTCTTTGGAAACTGCCCTGAGTGAAAACAGCTCATACGGTTGCTTTCGTTCCTGGAAGTTCCTAGAAGGTTGAAAACCTTAAATCCCTTTTGTAGACTGCTTTTCTTTGTCTTTTTATAGTTCATAGAAAAAGTGTGACAAGACTAGATTTTCTTTAGTCTCGTATTAAATCTAACCTTGTCCGTTCAGTTTGTGTTACAAGCGCTTAGTGAATTCATGGCTTGCTGCATCTCCTTTGCTGTCCTCTTATGCTGCAATGCAGGGAATATGCGAAGTTTTTGTTTCCTACATTTAGATTATTGAGGTCATACATTAGCAGTCCAAACCGTGGGACTGCATGAACTCATAGGAACTGTCTGGTTCTAGGAACTATTTTCAGTTTTATCTTCAAGTAATTTTAAGATAATTCTTTTCTTGTATGTACTTTAAGGATTTTGCAGACTCTTACTATTAGAGTATTGATACTGAATGGTCATAGTCCATTTCCTGATAGCTGTTTCTCTCTAAAATTGGTCCTTTATTGCTATTTGAGCCTGTATTTTGGATATTTATTACTCCATGATAATTGGAAACCAGATTTTAATACTCACTAGGTCTTTAGAAAGGAACTTAAAAGTCTTTTTTTTTCTGATTTAAGTAAAATACATGTCAGATATGGTGATTGTGCCTGTAATCCTAGTGTTTGGGAGGTAGAGAGTAAGGAGATCAGGAGTTCAATACTAACCTCTGCTAAATAGTTACAGGCCAGCCTGGACTATATGAGACCCTGTCTCAAGACACCCCCCCCCCAAAGAAATGAATGGATAAATGATATTGATAACATCAGCAACAAAATAAAACTCATTAACCACCTTCCCCAACAGTTAGGTCTGAAAGTTACAATCAACAAGAAACTGTTCTCGTAGGAGAGATCTCATGGGGTCTGGTTTTGATTCTGTATCTTTTGATTCTTTTCAAACCAACTTTATTGAGGTATAATTTACCATGTAATGAACCAAACCTGTTTTGCATGTACAAGTAATAAGTTTGACAAGTGTACATATCCGTGTAATCGCCGCCGGAATCAAATAAATGAGCGTCCCCACAGTCCTAGACGGCCCCCTGTGCCCTTTGCAGTCAGCGCATCCACTAGTCCGCTGTCTGTCGTTACAGATTAGTTTTAAAGTCCCTGTATAAAAGTGTTATATCAAGCCAGGATTGTTTTATAGCCTTTTATTATTTAATGGATTACTCTGGTTTATGATTTTAAGGGTTCCCACTACCCACTTCTCTAATGTTGTGTGCCATGATATTATCTCCGAGGCTGCCCTTGGGAAGGGATTACCTGCACTCGACAGTTCAGAGCCTGGCACAGATACTACAGGTTCAGCATTTCCTCAGGACCAGGGGGAGCCGCGCTTTTGCAAATGGAGCCGAGGAGGAATTGGAAGGGCAAGGGAATATTTTGATTTGGCCATGCCTGAGGGTTTTGATATTAAGCCTGTGGGTTTTGATATTAAGCTGTTTGCTTCAGCCCTTCTGTCTTTGTCTTGTTAGGTTCTGGTGAGTTTATACAGGACAGCAAATGAGAGATTGAAGGCTTGTGTTGGAGTCCTGAATTCACCCCAGCTCCGCCCTTCATTTATTTGAGAAAACTTTTCTCTAATAAAAGTTCAGAGTTGTTGTAGAAATTGAAAGGGAATACTTGAATACTCAGAGGTTCGTTTCCGTTTGGGGAAGTGGAGCCGGCTGTTTCGTCGTCATCCTCTCAGCGCCTTGGCTTCTGATTTAGGTAGATGGTACGTGATCAGAACTACACCAAAAAAAATAATCTCTAAGAGAACCTAGAAAATGTCAAGATTCTTAAAAATGACTTGTACCATCTCTTTGGAGTGAAACATTTCCAAGAAGTAGAAAGAGAATTGAAAAGTAAAGACCAGTTAACTTTGAGCTAGAGAAGGGCAAAAAATAAAATTAAATTAAAACGAGAACCATTTCCATTTTCTCCTGCTTCAAATTACCATGGGATCTTCAATCTCAGAGGTCTTTGAATGCTCTCGAGTAAAATTGCTTCACTGTGAAGTTCATTTCATCTCATATACAAGGCATCATCTTGCTGTGAGCCCAGGATGACCTTGAAGTCCTTCTGTAGCCCCCAGGGGCCCTGACCTCAG